>NC_069736.1:3854932-4207432 GCF_027358585.1 Pangasianodon hypophthalmus | reverse complement strand
GCTTGCTAGCTTCTCAGCTTAGCTAAAAACACAGGTTAGCACTTTTAGCAAAGATCTTCAAGTGAGCTGCCTAACATACTGTAGCTAATGCAGCTATCTTGTAAACAAAATTGTTTATTAAAAATTAGGTTTCATAGCCTACCAATGTTTAAACACTTATATTGATACTTGGGAGTGTAGGTACGTTGTTTGCTAGCATCATTAGCCTTGTAGCTTCAGTACAAAACTAACAAAACAAACAGTGTGGGTTCATTGACTACATTTGAGATAAGAGAAAAATTAAACCTAAATGTAAATGCCCTTAAACTTTAACTATGCATGTTATGAGTATAAAAGTGCTTGTAATTATGAACATTGTTCCTTCCAGTAACGATAAAAGCCTTTTTAGCGCATGAGTTATGATGCTTCTTCAGGACTTAATGAAAGTGTGCACAGAGTAATGGGGTCTAAAGGCTTGCTGCTGAATTTAGCTGAATCATTCTGATTCCTATCACATTCCTGAGCACACTTTCAACTATTTCAGTCTGTCCTTCCTCAGGGACACTCTTTCACTCCTCTATTCTCTGTTTCTTGCATTGTCCAGTGATTTGCATCCATCTCAGGCTTTGCAGTTTGGGGTGTTCGGTACTTTCAGTTAAGTTTCAGTTGAAGGTCTACAGACAAATATGACAGTTTATTGTTATTATTATTTTTTAACATTTAATGAAGTCTACAATACAGGTTGCTTAGCCAGGAACGTTCTCTTATGGATAAACCGCAACCTCAGTACTACTGCTCACTTTTACTCTCCATCATGGCATCATCTAATTTTTTATTTCTTGCCTTTTCCCCCCAGTAATAATGTACAATAATGCACTAGAGGAAAGATGAGCACAATTCAAGTTATACACCTAATAAAAGGAAAATCTTTTGAATATTTACTCATGCTACAGGTTTTTTGTCAGGTTTTACTTGTTTGTTAACTTAAATACTAAATGTCATGCCCTTTTTGCCCCAGAGTGGGCCAAGCAAAAAAAAAGCATGGTATTTAGCATTTTAAACTCAGCACTGAATAAAAAGTACAGAGTTATGCAACATACAACATGCAAACTAACAAGGATTAACTTGTCCTTTAGATTCCTTTAGGGTCCTGAGAACCCTTTTTTTGCCCCAGAGGGTATACAGTTGATGGCTGAAAAGCTTGGATGGTTTTTGTTTTGTTCTGCCTTTCGTCCATTCTCTCTCCTTTTTCCTTTTCCTCCCACCCTTCTCTGGTTCCCACTGGCACAAGAAAACAAGGGCTACGGTTGACAATGAGGCTGCCAGACACCAGTGCTTTGTATTTGAATATAACTCTCTGGACATGACTCTTTCCAATTTACTTACAGACTGTAGTTCTTAGTTATCACTAACTCTGTTCCTGAGGATCTGTCTTTCTAGAGAATTCAGTTTTCACAAGAACGGAAACTGATTATTTATTTACTTTCTGAGCGCTGCTTACAACAAACAACACTAAAATACGGGTTAACTAACATTTAGCTCCAGAATCCATCTATTTTGGTTGCAATATCATAAAATCATCTAATTTTCAAGTGTTTTGATTCTGACTTGTCATTACATAATTAGCATAATTTCAGCACACACTGAAATTATGCTAATAATTACAGTTAAAAAGCAGATTGTGAGTTCTTGTTGTCCTGCTTCTGGTCACCTAACATGTGTGTGAATGCTGTTGCGCTGTGAGACGTCTATTGGAGAACTAATAAGAGTTTAATGGACCGGTAGGAGGTATGTTGTGTGTAGGGCTGAATGGACTGGGTTCTAATGGCTAATCTCTCATCTGGGCTGATTTCACTCATCAGTATTGTCTCTGCTCAGTGAGCTCAGAGAAATGCCGTGGCAGCATGTTGACATCATCCAGACTGGGCCGAAGAGAACCAAACAAACTCCAAGCACACACACACACACACACACACAACAGCACAGTTACTGGAAATCCTTTTTTTGGTCATAAAATTACTTTCACCCTCCAAAGAAGATGCCGTTACCTGCAGTTCATGTGATTTCCTGGCCTGTTCTTGCTTAATAGTGTTGGTCATACTCTCTTTAGTCTCTTCCAGGATAGAGAACAGTGTGTCGAACTCCTCTTCTAAGTCAGATACCACCTGGCTAGAGTTAACCTGATCACACAGCACATAAATATTCAATTCCAACATGTTCATTTCAGTAACAATATCACAGGGAAGAAGAAACTGGAGAGGCCAGTTTTCAAGTTATTTACATTAGTCTTCATTACCACCTCCTGCGCCTTACCTGAACTCCAGCCAGCAGGTGACTCAGCGTCTCGATGAAATTGTGGAGCTCCTCATTTTTATTTGCTAATGTGGTGATTATCCTTTGTAGGGCCTCCTGTACAGGGGGGAGGGACAAAAAAATTTTGAGATTTATACATAAAAAATAACATCATAAATTCTGATAACTGCAAAAAATAAATATTTGTAGATATAGTGTTGAATTGAGTCTATACTGTTTACTGCTCCTATTTCTAACTGGCTACATTTTGGCACATGTGAGGAGAGGTAGTAAACACAACATTAATGATATAAATACCAAACAAAACTCCACAAGCACTTTGTTCTGAACTCATTATAATGATCAGCATCTGATGCTTGTTTTTGTTTAAAGAATGCTATGGTAAATTTGTCCTCCAAGACATGTGCAGCTTGTCCTATATATTAACTCATCCGGAAGACCCACAGAGTAAAGTCCGTCTGACGCACAAATCTGCCATCATGCTCAAGTGCTTAAAATACACTATATGGCCAAAAGTATATGGACTCCTGACCACCGCAGCCATATGTGGGCCTTCCTCAAACTGTTGCCACAACACTGAAAGCACACACCTCTCTATAATGTCTTTGTATGCTGTAGCTTTAAGATTTCCTTTCACTGGAACTAAGAGGCCCAAACCTGTTCCAGCTTGACAATGCCCCTGTGCACAAAGCCAGCTCCAGGAAGACATGGTTTGGCAAGGTGGAAGAACTCCAGTGTCCTACACAGTGCCCTGACCTCAACCCCACTCACCTCAACATTGAGATGAACTGGAACACCGACTGCGCATTGGTACCCGACCTCACTAATGCTCTAGTGGCTGAACGGGCAGAAATTCCCACGGCCACTTTCCAAAATCTAGTGGAAAGCCTTCCCAGAAGAGTGGAGATTATTACAACAGCAAAAGGGGGACTACATCTGGAATGGGATGTTCAACAAACACATATGGGTATGATGGCCTGGTATCCATATATGTTTTAGATATTAGTGTAGCAAATAACTGCTTAATTATCATCTTCCTGCACTTTCATAATTTTATCCACCTCCTCTAATGATGTACCGGTGGTGAAGACAGCGGCCATCTTCCATGATTCACTGCAAGCTGGCATCTAGATCTATGACTGTTTTCTAAAAACCCACTTTTCATAAGCCATGGCCCCTTGAGGAACCCTTATTCTAAGTGTGTATTATTATTTTATATATAATAAGCTATATATTAGATTATCAATAACTTATTAGACAACATGTAAACATTGTCAATGCTACTTTAAGCGGGGTAAAGGTGCTGCTGAACTTTCTAGAGTAATGGCCCAGTGAATATAATGTTTCTATGCATAAACTGTAAATGCTAAATACTCAGTGGGGTTTCAGTTAACAGGCGTAGCACATAAATTGTACTCGTCTGGCTGTTTATAGTCAATAAGCTCTATATATCACTGAAAGTCAGGCACTACAGATGTCCCTCAAAGCATTCTGTATTCAGACAGCCTTCTAAATTTACCTGATTTATAACATAAACTTCACAAACAGTGTATATCCCAATGCCATTCAAACATACAGGGCAATAAATCTCAAATACACTGAAGTAGTCAATCTCAAATAGTGGCCTAATGGATAGAGAGTCGGACTTGCAACCCGAAGGTGAACCTGAAGGTTGTGGGTTCGAGTCTCGGGTCTGGCAGGGATTGTAGGTGGGGGGAGTGAATGACCAGCGCCCTCTCCCACCCTCAATACCACGACTGAGGTGAGACCCTAGTGTGTTCACTACTGTGTGTGTGCACTTGGATGGGTTCCGAGTATTCCAAATTCCGAGTATGGGTCACCATACTTGGCCACAAGTCACTTCACTTCAAGTAGACTAAAATTTTTCCATAAGCCCATTGTGACCATGAGGCTACACTGATTGGGACACACCCATAATAATTATGCGAGGGTTGCGGTGTTCCTGCTGCCTTATTTAATTATTCATTTTTGGGGACCTCAGTGTTCCCACAGCAGACAACAGATAATTTGGGGAACGTAATCCACATTGTGCAAGTTAGGTAGACCAGGGGACAGGATAACAATTTACTTTCCTTGTAGTGCACCAGAAAAGGAGAGAAAGAAAGAGATGTTCCTATACTAGGCAGATTTAAGGATTAGTCTACTCGGCTATCTTTAGACGAGACGCAACAAGACACTACTGCTCTGTAAGAAAGTTGCAGTACAAATGAGTAATACAAGTGAATAGATTTGAATAGGGCAAGTAACCTAGGACACAATAAATATGGATAGGGCAGACTTGGAATTAGAGGACAGTTTTCATTTAGAAACACTAAAACTGGTATTAATTTAACCCTAAATATCTAATTGATTGATTGGTTGATTATTTAATTTATGTTCTTGTGTCTCATGTTCTTTGTAATCACTGTACCAAAGTGTTAACCTTTGAAAAGCCAACGTAATATATCTATAAAATTGTACTAACATGTTTGATGGAGACTACAAAGCACTTCTGTAAGTCGCTCTGGATAAAGGCATGTGCCAAATAATGTAAAAATGAATGTAAAATCAATTCTACGGTTACTTCCACCTGTGAAATAATACCAATAATACAGAACACCCAAGGTCTAGGCACCGACTTAAACATGGATCTCTCTTGACCTCTTCCTGACCTCAACTTTGTCCTATTAAAAGTGCTAATCTAGGACCAGACCTTATTATCCCTGTGTTTACAATATGCATTAAATAAGAGATAAGTTATGAGCACAGGTAGCACTGGAATAGGGCTCTAACTTATGGTTCTGGTCTCACAAGTTTTTTGGAACAGTCCCAGGTATTCAGCCATTCCACTGGCCCAACATATTTTTGTCCAGTGGATCAAAATCAGGCCACCAGGGCCATCTTTCAGCCAACTTCAAATCCACAATGACCAATGTTGGCCCTACGTTGGCACGGTTGTTATTAAAAAAAGTGCTCATTTGACAACATTGGCCCAATACTGGCACAGCCGACATCCATTTGGGTGGCTATGTTGGCCCTCCTTAAACAACGTTCACCGAAATTGGCAGGGTTGTTAAAAAAGTATGCCTTTGCCAACACTGACCCACCATGGGCACAACACTGTATAAGGAGGGCCAAAGTAGCCACCCAAAATAGATGTTGGGCCAATGTTAGTTTGCTACCTAGGGAGGGTTGAATCTTCAGGAAAGACTCTTAACCCCTTTACCTCCATTTCTTTACCCCAAAAATCCCTTATCGCCTATAACCTCCTGTCTTATCATTCAGTCTTAAACCATGTTTATCAGTAACTGCTATGAATTATTGAAAGTTTAATGATGAGACAGACATATGAATGTGTCAATTAGCTTTCAGGGTCATAGTTCCTCATCAGCCATTAGCTTCTCATTTCATCATGTTATCCTCAAAGCACTTTTTACGTTAATCATTAGTTGTGAATAAAATTTCTCCTTGAGCCCTGTTGACTTACAAGAAAATCTATTTATCCAGTTAGCAAATACAGCCTCTAAATAATATTACTTGACACTACAACCTTTGCCATGACATTTTGTCTATAATTTTTACAAGGCTGTAAGGAATTAAAAAAAAAAAGTTAATTGCTTTAACACTAGACAGGCTCAGATTTTTTGTAATGTTTGTAATACATTGGAGATTATTAAAATTAGCAGCTAGCCAGCTACAAAGAAAGCTATCTAGCATTGAAGACAATTCATCCATGTAACTATTAATCTATGATTATGTAATTACAGTGGTATAATTTTCTGGCAGTAAGTAGTATCCTTGCTGAAGCTGCTTTTTGTTTAGAGAGTGTTTGCTAACACAATGTTAGCAAACAACATGACTAGCCATTTGATGTAAAAAGGCTAGTGTAAAATTATGGCTGGATGAAGAAATTCTGAAAGTTGAAATTATTCCTTTGCGTCCCACTCTTCCAAACAGGAATTAAAAATAGTTCCAGTGAAAAAAAAGTGTGGAAATATGACGCAGCAGTTTCCTAAAATACGACAGAGGCTTAGTTTTACTATGTGTATCACAGGACATATTGGCATATGATATACTGTTACATTGCTGTAACCAAAGCAAAGGACACACATACACTGTTTACACACACACATTTCCTCTATCCCTTGGTGTGTGTCACACACACATTCACGTTGCATCTGATTTTCCAACAGTACAAATCAGATGCAATGGTGCTCACTTTCCTCAGCCACAGATCACAACCGAATCGCCAAAGCTGACTGAGTGCAGAGCTTTTAAGGGATGATCTTTAAAAAAATTCAAATTAAAAATAATATTCAGACAGTTTTATGTTTACCTCACATATCACCAACTAGTGAAGGCACATTTACTGTCCAATGTTTGCTTCTTTAGTTTTGCACTAAAGTTATGTAGCTAACGAGCCATTAAAGTGTATTTCACCCAAAATCTCTGTGAATGTCTGCCTCAAGCCCCTTCAATTTCTTCTTCCTGGTGTGGTTTAGTGAGACTTACTGTAATCTATACAAACATGAATAAAACTTCTCAGTGTAATTGAATGCTGGAAAGCTACGGAGGCGACCATCTTAGCTAACCAGAATTTTCCCTCAGCACAGTTTGGCGAAATTCAAACTTTGTCTCACAAAGTTTAAAGCTGAAATGTTGGAAGTTATGCAGAAGATAACACTATTCCAAGTTTGTAAATATGAATTTATCTAATATTTTTCCTTTTCCTTTTCACTTTCATTTTTTGGTTTAGCTAATTAATTTGGATCTATTATTTATGTTCTGTGAAGCAGATTAAGATGACTGTTATGAAGGAGTGCTATATAAATAAAATTTATTATTATTATTGTTATCATTCTTTATTACTATATATATATATATACATGTATATACATGTATATACATATATATACATATTTTATATATATATATATATATATATATATATATATATATTAACAACGTTTTCCAAAACCATATTTTAACATGGTTTAACTTGATTTGGGCATAAAGGTATGGATGATTTTGATGAGAAAGACTAACTATTATGTTAGCTTTATTAGCCTTGTAGCTCCGATGTAATACTAAAGAAGCACACACCAAATAACTTTTCGGCTAATCGAATACATTTGAGGTAAGTGGAAAATTGTATAAATTAAATTTTTCTGACTGTTCCTTAAAAGCCTATGACATCATTATACTGTGAGAATTCGATTTTTAGGGCTTCCTCTGAAGCCAATGCCAGCTCAGTGGTTCAGACATGAAGCCAGTTGATTCAGATCCCAAGACTGCCAGAGAGAACTCTCCACCTTATGCCGGGACTGTATTTACCTCATTCATATGTCCATTTGGATGTAAACATTTGCCAAATAAGTAAACGTAATCCTAATTCCCCTCTCAGCATGCGACACGGTTCCCAGCGCAGTGAGCGCTGCTTGAGCTTTTCTTTGTTTTGCCATGTGTTTTTGTTTTGGTTTTGGGTTCTATCTCTGTCGATGTCATGTCATTGGTTTTTTCCCTAAAGGTATGCATGTGTTCTGTGTTTAGGCCATAATTAGTTTGTCTGTTTATATTCTGCTGTTTCTGTGTTTTGTTGCCCCGTGCTTTATGTCTGAGCTTTATGTCCGAGCCTTAGTTGTCTTTATTTTCAATGCTTAGTTTTCATAGTTCCTGATTTTGATCTTCCCCCATTTCTCCATTTTTTGATTATGAATATTCCCCATTTGATGTTGGCTGTCTGTCCTCTGACGGATCGGTGCAGCGTCAGCAGTTATGTGGACATTGTACCGGTCCGTCATGGTGAAGAGAGAGTTGAGCCGAAAGGTGAAGCTATCAATTTACTGGTCAATCTACGCCCCAACCCTCAAATGAGCTTCCTTCGCAGGGTGGCTGGGCTCAGCCTTAGAGATAGGGTGAGGAGCTCGTACATTCAGGAGGGTTCGGGGCTCGAAGTAGAGTCGATGCTCCTCTGCATCGAAAGGAGCCAGTTGAGGTGGTTCAGGTATCTGGCTAGAATGCCTCCTGGACGCCTCCCTAGGAAGGTGTTTCGGGCATGTCCAATGGGGAGAAGACCCTGGGGCAGACCAAGGAATACATGGACAGATTATATCTCTCGTCTGGCCTGGGAATGCCTGGGTATCCCCATGGAGGAGCTGGTGGAGGTGGCTAGGGAGAGGGAGGTCTGGGCATCTCTGCTTAGACTGCTGCCCCTGCGACCTGGCTCCAGATAAGCGAAAGAAAATGGATAGATGGATGGATGGATGTCTGTCCTCTAACCCACACTATAACTATGTTTCTTGGATTGCTCATAATAAATATCACACTAAGATTACGCACCTGTGTCTTCTCTCGTCAACCCACAACCCTCTACTCTAACATTCTATATATTACTGAAACCTGAAGATGTTGATGCTTTAGTACCTAGAATGGCAGTGAAATTCAATTCTCCTGCCGGGTGCTCTCTCCTCTACATAAGTGAATGGGTATAAAGCCTCAAGGAAAGCTAATGCAAACCTGTAATGTTACACTTCAGTCCTCTCACTGACTAAACACATGATCAAGTTACCTACCGAGCCACCTTCATCTCTAACAGTATGGGAAGATGTGCGTAGTATCCTAAACAACAAACACTGTACATCAAAATGAGTCACAAAATTTTGTATCAATCACACAGTTACACAATCCACCGCCACTTTTAAAAGTAAGTTACTTGGATTATTTAAGCGCTTTAACACTTTAAGCACCTTAAAAGATGTTTCGGAAAGGAAAGCTAGTTAGTGAACTTTGAGTGTCCAGATGAGGAGGTGAGAGAGAAAGCTGGACAGACTAATGGAATAAAGCGCCACTGCATCACTGTCTTTAGGTGGAGATTTAGCAAGGAATAAATCCTAAACCCCACTAGCATCACGATCAACAGGCAGTTGAACAGCATTCTGAGTGATGAAGGAAAATACAGTATAAACTAAACTGTTGATTTAAATAGTCTAAACAAAAAAATTCAGACTTCATTGATAGATCTCATCTATCTAGATGTCATCTATCGCACATCGCACATTGTACAGTTATACAGTGGTCCACTAACTACTTCTCTCTCTCAAACGTACATATTTACAAAGATAACACATTAATCTCTATCATAAGCTACTTCAAGAGAATTATTCACATCCTGTACATTCTTGCTGACTATAAACAGACTGCTTTAAATAACACATCTCTCAAACAATTCCGTCAATCTCATCTTCTAAAAGTCTGAAAAATATTACATGAAATACAATACGTAAACCCAGTGAACCCAACCATTTGCAAACACTAGTTTTGGTACACAGTGTTCAGTGCCCTTGTGTACATAGAAACAAAGTATTGATGTATTTTGGCCATAACAGTGAGTGTGCTTTCGACTACATCTCCTGAGTTTGATAAGCTGCAGTGCGACGCACAATCCCAGTCCTCTCATTAGACACAGTGAGTACACAGAGTGATTGCTTGTAGACATGTAGGCTGTTATATAGAGTGATCCATAAAAGAATCCATGAATGTGTAAATATAAAGAACCCATGTGCTATCTTTCCCTCTTTGATGTACAACAATTAAATGTCAAATGTGATATATGTGGATTTTTAAAAAAATATTTTTGTGTTTTATATTGAGTTACCCATCATTCTGTGGCTTGTGTATCTATTTGCAGTAATGCAATTTGAATTTTTTTAAATAACAGGCTAATAATTTCTCATTATCAGGCCCTTAAAGGTGCACTAGGTAAGATTAGGCTTTTTTTTTTTTTTTCAAGATTAGGTCTCTAAAAGTTAGGCGGGTTCAATATTTAAATGATTCCTGCCCATATTCAGAAAGCTCCGCCCCAGGATCTTAAGTGGCCCCTATTGTGCCTATAAAATGACTGACATGAAGTGCATCCAAACACACACAAGCATTCCGGACTGAAAGTCAGTTTTTCATACAGGTTTTCTCAATGAATTAATAAACTTTTGCTAAGGCCACAGATTAACCCATTGTTTTTTTCATGTTCCACAACATCTTCCTGGTTATTTAAGTAAGGAGGAATAAAAAAAGTATCCACTTTTCCACCTTTAACATGGGGTCCCTGGCCAAAAGGTTCAGAACCCTTGGCCTAGTCCAACACATATTAGTGTCACATATTAGGGCAGTGGTGGCTGAATGGTTAAGGCTCTGGGTTACTGATCAGAAGGGTAGGGGTTCAAGCCCCAGCACTGTCAAGCTACTACTGTTGGGCACTTGAGCAAGGCCCTTAACCACATCTGCTCCAGGGGTGCCATATCATGGCTGATCCTGCGCTCTGACCCCAGCTTTCTAGCAAGCAAGGATATGCACAAAAAAAGAAAAAAAAAAACTGCATTTCATACTCCTATTCTGCACAATGACAATAATGTTGAATCCAATAAAAAAGTGTTCACTATTGCACCTTTAACAGGGGGTCCCTGGCCAAAAGGTTCGAAAACCCTTGGCCTAGTCCATCAGATATTAGTGTCTGTAATCTTCTTAAAGAGTTATCATCACTTGTTATCCTGGATTCAGCAGTGCAACTTTGTAATGGTGATGTATATGCATCAGGACAATGCTATTTAGTATTCCCCATGGGTTAAGGTACCTAGGGTATACTAGGATGACATGCATGATATACCAGTCATTATGCTATAACAGTCCTTTTATATATTTTGTAACCTCCTGGCAACGAAACTCTAAAGCAAACAAGCAGGGCAATAAAACCTGCAATTCAAAACTGCATCGACCTTGAATCAGCGTCCCGGATGTAGAAATTAAAGGCAATATGTAAGGAAGGTTCCCACAGGCAGAGAATGAAGAATGACACTCCCATGTCAGAGTTGATCAAATTACTGGACAGGATACAATGTAACGGTGCAGCGTCTCAGCGTTATAAGCACGTTATTAATCACGCACCATGCATTAAGAGCGTTCATTACACACTACAAGGCTGTGATGCTACTTACTTTTTGAGAGTCCATACCGAGGACTGAAAACAAAAACAACACAACCCGGATTCGGTAATGTTACATGGAGCGGCCAAGTTTCCGCGCGAGCGAGGCGATGATCCCTATTCCTGTGCCTGTGAAACAAGGCGGAGCACTGGGCGCATGCGCAGTGCATCAGGGACGCACGCGCGCACGCACACACACACGCACGCGCGTCCTTTATGTTCCCTACAAATGGCTTCGGGGAGCTGGAGTATTTTTGTGCATGAGCGCGCTGGAGATTCTTAAACGTGCTTGGCAATAACTGATCATTGACAAGTGACATGGCAACAAATTCATGAGGAGAGCCCCCAAACTGGTGCACTAAGTTTGCATAAAAGTTTTACCTAAAAGTTTTAAATTTCATTGCGTTTTTTAAAATTAGAATATGCTTTCACGTGCGCTTTCTAATAAAGGACGCAATGCACAGACAGGAGATCCGGGTGAAGTGACATCTCAGGGATGCAGTTTGCAAATACAAGCATTTGCATGCTGTAGACCGAACCCTTATGTTATCCTAATCTATGCAAATAATACTTTTCATTTATTCTCTATAATCTCCAACCTGTATGCTATCCTCCCTTCTTGTGTGGTGTTGCATTTGTACTTTTGTACTGACTCGGATTTGATTCCTATTGGTGTGTCTCATTGGTTTCAGCTGGTCTTTTAGCGCCTCCACGTGGCACAGTGTTGCTGTAACAGACTCCAATCCCAGCAGAGGAATTCCAAATCCCAACCCTCTGGAATTTCTGCCTGCTCTAACACACCTAATGCAATTAATCAGCTAATTAACCTTCCTTCCTGAGTTGAAGTGGGTGTGTTAGAGCAGGGACTGCACTAAAATATGCAGGACAGGGAGTAGTTGACTAGTTGAGCTGCTGATTAGTCAACTTCATTATTACTGGCAACACACAAGAGAATTGGCAAAAATGATTGTGATTAAATGGAGGAGTGGTTCAGCATCCATCTAGATGTGCTCTTTTATCTTTTTAGACATTACAGGAAGAGGCTCAGTGTTATTATTCTCTCCAAGGGAGGATTAGGCAAATATTCTTTGTTGCATGCCAATAATCAAAATCAGTGTTTTGCAGAAGTAATGCACGACCCAAGTCTCATGTAATACTCCATTTAAATAAATATTTAGTGTCTATTCAAAATATCTCTCATTTCATGTTATTTATATAATGCATTTAGTTTTTTTTATGAAGGATGCAAATTTTCTGGACTTCAGTATAGTGTATTAGTATATGTAGTACATTATACATTTTTGAATAGTTCATCTAAAATATTAATATTTTATATAGTGCACTTATATGATGCGTAAGAAGCTATTTTGGATTAAACCACGTTTCATTTTAAAAAATTAATAAAGCAAAGATAAAAGCACAATAAAGCACAATAAGGATATCATACATCACACATCAGAATAAAAATACAAGATTTTACACACACACATAAAAAAAATTGGAGCTCAGCCTCCATGTTTTAACAGCCTTAACTTTCTTGTTGCATGAGGTAGTTAATGCATATAGCATTACATATCTTTTTTAAAAAGATCAAAAATGGGATTTAGTATTTAGCACCTTACATCTTTGCAGACTATTTAATACTTCTCCATAATAAAATTACATAATAAATAATAAATTATTTCATTTCTGTTTCAAAATAAGTACTCCCAAACAATACATTTTCTAAATACAGTTCGAATTCACTGTGGACTGATCCCAAAATAAAGCCAGAAACAATCCATACTACCTTATTAACTAGTATATACGACAAATTGATTGCTATTTTGGACTATCAGTCTACTTAGTACACTAGTATGCATTTTTTCCACATTTCAATGTCTGCCAAGAGGAGTCGAACGTTTTTCACGTATAATCTCGCGATAACTCTTGTAGGTTGCTTGGCAACAACAGAAGAGTCCTCTACTTCTACAGAAGCAGCCGGAGCTTTCGGCTACAAAATACTCCAGTTTACCGTACAACATCGGTGCACAGGATTTTATATTTAGAAAGATTATTATTTTATTATTTGTAATTAACTTGTTTAGAAAAAAAGGCGTGTTTTTAGGATAGCAAAGCGTGCTAACGCTAAATGAGGCGTTAGCTTAGCAGATTTGCTCCAAAACAGCTAGTTAGTTAGCTAGCGTACCGTTAACTAGGTGGGTAAATTATAGTTATTTTTTTAAAATTATTTTTGTATTAAAACAGATTTTAGTAATTCTACTAGCCTTAACTTATGAGTAATTAAGTTTCAAGGTTGCAAAGCAAAGCTGTGAATTAGCTGGTTGATTTTAATTGAATTCTTTTACTTTGTATGAGGTTAATTATAGATGACTAATGTTAAAGAAATTATTGTGTTTTTTTTTTATTATGTTTGACAGTGAATGATATGAAATGTAGACACTCATATCCGTAATAAAGGTTTTGTGCTTTTATCAGCCAATCACAGACTTCAGAAAGCTATTTTCATACATTAATAATTGAGGTGATTGTTACTGTATACTCCTAACAGATTAAACCACTATGGCAAGTCAGAGACCCCCATCAGGCAGGCCCATGAGCCGGAGTTCTTTAGTCCCGGGGACTGCAAGACCACCAACTGGAGTCAGACCTCCGCAGACAGCGATCAGAGTGGGAACAGGGGTGAGTGGATCAACCGGTGATCTCAGTTCAATGGGAAAACATCGGATTACATATCCAAATGGTGAACATAAATACTGTGATGTTTCAGTGTATAAAACAGCCGTGTCAGTATGTAAGGTGTGCGTCCAAAAGACTCCTCCTCATTCAAGATTTCCACCCAGATCAACGGTATTAATAGAAAATTGTTTTTCCTGGAATATCCCACTGTTTGCAACTGTGAGACTTTGTATTGTCCTGAGCATCCAATTGTAGTGTATTCCATGAATATTACACAAATCTAATCAGACTGACATTTTACTCGTTTCCCTGTACTGAAAAAAGAAAGAGAAAGCTTGTTCACTGCAATTTCAAAGTCCTTGTTAAATTCTGCAGTTGTTAAATTCTGTCAGTAACCATTTAATGTGTGTCTGTTAAAAAAAGTAATATACAGTAAGAGAAAGTCCTATCAGAGATGTTCTTATATAGTTTTTATCTAACTATTTGTGGATCAGTGCACAATCAGGCTCAAATAACTACACTGATAACCTTTAACCACAAATGTTTCCCTGTTCGACCTGATGGTTTATACCACATCGCTATTGAATACTCAAATCTGATTGGTCAGAAGGTGCTGATTAATTCTCTAACATTAGTCCACAGGTTTATATTAATGTGCTAAAACTTTATTGTTTCTATAGTAACAACTCATTCACCTAGACATGTGCAGCAGACAATCCATGCTCTAAGTCTAATAATAAACAAATTAAAATTCGTGCTGATATTGAACAGAATATAATCATTGTTATGGTGAAGGTTTCTGTAAGGAAAGGTTTATTTATTTAACATTTAAGGAAGGAGTCTCCAGTGTCAGTGCTTTGTAAAAGGTAAGGCCGTAACTTAAAGCTTTCTGCCACAGGAAAAGGAGGAGTGTACATATTTCTCGATAACAAGCTGCATTTTTTTTTCCCTTACTACCTTAAAGTGATGGAAGGACCGTTTATAGCTGAGTGATAACTTGTTTTGCGGACATTCCACAACATTAAATGTAACTATAAACAGATAAAACGTATGACACAATGTACTTTAATTAATAAAAAACAGCAGTTGCTGGCATAAGAGGAATAAAACACAGCTGGGTTTGTGCTGTTATGGTAACAGTAACTTCACTTTGCATTGTGCCACATCATACCACCCCGTCACTGATTATTTTCCTATACCAGCACAACCTCAAGTGTTTTATTCCATACAGAGAACCTTAATTAATTGCATTAATGTATTGATTAAAGAATTTCTAAACATATATATATATATATATATATATATATATATATATATATTCAACGACAGTACGTAAAACATACATTATAAAAGAGTTTGTTGTCTGTTATTTTCTCAGTACAGAGATATGGGTTGAATTTCGTGTCTGTGGTCATTACTCATATGCTACAGATGCCATGAACAGAGATTAGGTTAAAAAAATCTGCCAGCTCACTAATTACACCATATCCAGTTACGTGTGTGTTATGTCTTCCAGATGGTGCCAGGTACTGGACGTCCAGGGACCAGGGCTGGGCCCATTGCCAGCCCGGGTGTGTTATCAGCTCAGATTAAAGTGACCGATCGTCCTGTCACTCAGCAGGGTCTCAGTGGAATGAAGACCGGCGGGAAAGGTGCTTCTCTAAAATACAGCATTTAGTGTTCCTTAGTTTCTAACTGTGTTACAAGCCTTTTGTGGTTCATTTCCTTCTGCAGGACCCCAGAGACAAATCCTGGATAAGTCCTACTACCTTGGTTTACTCCGGTGAGCCATTTATTATCCAAACGTTCTAGCTGGAATGTAGAGAGGGATGATTAATGATGATGTCTGAAAGGATTATATTTTCTTAATAATTAAATGAAAATTAAAATCACAAGTATGCATCACAATTCAGCCAATTTTAAAATCATAATCAAGTCATTGTACATTTAGCATTTTATCATTTTAAAGCAACAGCAAAATAGCCTTTTTTCTTTACACTGTACTTTACATTAAAAGCTAATATTTCTTCAGAAGTATAAGTCATTGAATTCTTATTTTGTGTTACATTAATTGAGTGCATTTTTAAAAGCTATTTATCTTAAAATAAATAATTGATAAATAAATAACTACGCTATGCCACGACATTATGCAACAAAACAGACATTTAGATTAAAACATATACAGTAAGTGTGAATCCTATGATTTAATACACAACAGAGAATTAAAAAAAAAAAAATTACATTTTATCTAACGTTAGCTAAGCTCAGCAGTCGATTATGTTTAATTACTCTATCGTATACTCGTATAATCTCTTTTCCTTACAGGAGTAAAATAAATGAGCTTACAACAGAGAACAGCAAACTACAGAAAGAGATTGACGTCTTCAACCAGGAGAACTCGGTTTACCTGTCGTATGAAAAAAGGTCAAATACGTTTTATTACAGTATTATGGCAGTAGGTTTGTTCTTTATGATGTATTTTCTCATCTGAAAAGTTTTCACTCGTACAGAGCCGAGAGCCTTGCTGGGGAAATAAAGGAGCTACAGGGGCAACTAGCGGACTACAACATGGTACACACGAACACGAACAGTTACAGTGATAGAACTAAACTAAGCAATAAATAAACTTCAGAGTAAATCATTTTCACTAATGAGCTGAACAGTTCAAAACATTAACAAGTATAACAGTGCAGGAATCCTGTGTGGTTGGATATATGGGAATATTTTCTCAGAGTAGAAATTATTGGTGTTTTACATTTAAGGTGATTGCGTACTGTTTGTGAAACTTTCAGCTGGTTGACAAACTGAACACCAACACAGAAATGGATGAAGTAATGAATGAAATCAGCATGGTGAGCAGCGTTACATTATTATTTCATTTTCAGTACTTGTGTAGCATTGCAGTACTTTTACATCTCAGTGTTTTCATGTCACGTTTCTCTTCGCATGTTTAGCTGAAAGTACAGAATGACCGAGAAGCCCAAAGCATAGACGCCATATTCACAGAGAGAAGAGAGTAAGTGCCTTAGAGTCAGAAACACCTCATAACCACTCAACATTAGGGCTGTTTGAACAGCGAAAAATTTCTATTACAGTACAAAAGACGCTGCTGTTCATCTGATTGCCCTCTTCTATACGCTATCCTGTTTTTAGCTTTTCTTAGCATGTACATTTAATTTTATTAACATAACATAACATTTATTTGGTCACTTTCATACACGTAATATATTTTGAATGGTTTAGCGGTCTGTGTAAGGAATAAAAGACAAAGGCATGTGCTGTTATAGGAAAAATAATCAGTGATGGAGTTCCCAGAGTCAATGATGGTCACCACACAGAAGCTGGCTTCGCAATGTGTTTTATTCCTTTTAGCCAAAAATTATCATTTTTTTTATTAATTAAATGACAGGACATACTTTTAAACCATTTATATGTCCATTAACAAGACAAAAAACAAACAAACAAACAAACAAAAAACCCCACAGCTTATCATGTTACTGAGAAACTGGAAAGCGTAAGGCGAACGTTAAGTAAACATCTCCATACAAAAAATGTCACCATATCCACAATTTTATATTTATCTTTGTTAGATAACAGCACGTTTAGTCTTTATTAATTATATTAATCTTTATTAATTATGTGGAGTGTCCACCATACACGTCCAATTGAATGAGCCGTCACTATGGAAATGACACCTTGCTGCTGAAACTACTGTCAAAGTTGCTATTAGAGAAGATTAATCAACATCTTCGGACCAGTCGGATTAGACAGTTCAGCAGTGCTGTGGTATAAAGAGTTTATAAATCCCAGATGTCAGCTGTACAGTGTGGTTAAAGATTTAAACCACAGGTTTAAGTTCACAGCTTGTTAATGACAGTCTAACTTCATTGTGCTTTAAAAAAGATGCATAGGAACAACTTGTACAACGTTTAAGCTCTGTCATGACTATTTCTGACACACATTTAAACAGTGATGCTGTTTGTGCTGCAAGCCTGTAGACGAGGTGGGGAAAATGATTAATCAAAAAGTGATAAAAGTTTACTTTCAGAACCTGTGAAGCTTGTTCTGTAATAAACGAATAAGTGTAGGGGTTTCACTGGAAAGAATAATAGTCACAAGATGGCAACAAGGATTTGTACGGTTTGTGAAAGAAAGATTCCTGTCTTTCACCACATTTGGTTTCTACACGCATTTCTACAGTGGCGGCTTCTTGTATGTTTGCACATACAGACTTCTGTCTTCTGCTTAGCATGCCTCAAATGGACCTGTTTATGCATGCTTTTTAATTAAACCTTAAACAGTCACATCAGTCATTGTCCCCCCTTTAGCGAGGTCACTCAGTTTATACTTCATCAACGTCAACATGCTCCTTGTAGTCCTCAGGCTGAATGTAGCCATCCTCTATAAAGCCGTCCTCATCCTCGGCTGGCTCTGTAAGGCCCTGGTCCAGCTCATGAGCACTGGTCTCCGTCTGCTCCGTGTCCAGGCTGAAGTTGGAGTAGCGGCCCGTGTTAAAGATACTGGGCTCCTCGGCTTCGTGCAGCCTCTGGTGTCGGTAGTCGAAGAGCATCTTGTACCAGGTGGGCGATTTGACCGCACAAACGATGACCATGGATGTGCAGAGAATGATCACGATCACTCCAGTGAGGAACTTCCAGCTGTTGGTCACCACTGGCTTGCCATTTTGTTCATCTTCAATCAGAGTGTCTAAAGCAAAACACATACTGCTGTTATATATATGTTTCAAACTAATGGTTCTCATCAATTTTTAGATGCCCCCAACTAATAGTCAAATAGTCTTGTATGAGTGTTGTACTGTAGTTGAACTCTTTCTGTCACAGTAAATTGCGTATTTTTATTGGGCAGTTCATGCCTGTCACATCTTATCAGAGTATGTACACAGAGCATCATTGTTCATCTTGGTTTTTCCTTCTGTTTGCTTGAATGGTTAGAACAGCAGCATTTGTTTGACTGCAGATAGAAAAATGTTCTTTTGGAGATACTAAGAAGAGTCACATATCTCTGTGTCCCAGTTCATTATTTAAATTCACTGCTCGCATATCAGATTATTCACGTAAACGCCATGCTACAGTATCACATTATGATAAAACTTTATAAAGAACAGCTGCCACAGAAGCAAAAGGCTACACTACACCTCCAAAATGGCAGGAAATAGGAATATTTTCTTATTTAAGAAAAACAATGGATTTTAAGGCAAATTCCAAATAAAACCATGTCAGGAAGTAAATTTGGTATCACTTGCTTCTGGTGGATTGCACTGCAACTATAGAGATGCATATGGTATTGCACATGAGATCAAAAGTTTGCTACTTTTGCAGCTATCCTTCAATACTTCATTAGAAGTCTTCATTAGAAAATGCCATTTTGATGTTTTATTGTGTCTATAAAGGAGTCAAACTGCTTGCTAAAGTAGGCTAAAATGACTAAAATGGTAAAAGGTGGAGTTCAAGGATTTTGTACATATCCTTTGTAAGCTTTAACATCAAGGGTTGGTACCACGAAGACTCTATGTAGCAATATATACACATAAGTGAATATATTGTATTGGTATCAACGTCAAAATGTAGGCAGCCTGACAATTACGCTAGCTGTATATGTTATGTATTTAGAAAGATTAAAGTTTTCTCATTAGTAGACTACATAAGTGAATGTAAACACCAAAACTTGATTTTTTTTAGGATTATATAGGTTATTTCATATGCAAAAATATGTCTTGATGCATCAATATGCTCAGTATGTGGCAGAAATACAAAAAAAAAACAAAAAAACGTAGTCACCTTTGCTTGAAACGTTCTGGCTGCTTACTGTGGTCAACGTTCCACGTGGTGGACTTTGGATGGTAATAAATGCTTTTGTAGAAGACATGACTGTAGTAGAAGTAGAAGTGGTTTTTGTAGTAGTGACTGTGTTGCTTGTCACTGGAGGCAGCTGTGTTGTGGATGTTTTGAGCACATCCAGGATTCTTTTTCCAGCCAGGTTCTCTGGAGTGGCACAGGTGGCATTTGGTCCTTGAAATGCAAAACAAGTAATGTGTATTATTACTTAATCAGCAAAAACATTTCTATTTAAGTCTTTAGTAAATTGCCCCTTGAACTTTTCCACATTTTGTAATGTTACAACCTGGAACTGAAATGCACTTAATTGGGGTTATATGTTATGAGTCTACACAAAATAATCCATAATATTGAAGTGGATGACAATGACTATAGTTTGCAAAATTATTTACAAATAAAAAAAGTGATTGTACAAGTATTCATCCTTGACTGCATAAGTATTCAATGCTGTGAAATCCTTAAATTAGTTCTTGTGCAACCAGTGGCCTTCACATCCTTATTAGCATGGAGTTGACGTGTGCAGTTAAAGTGACACATGAGCTTAATATAAATACACTTGTTCTTGGAAGACCCCAGAGATTGTTGGAGAACACACCTAAACAAATGACATCGTTTGAAGATCAAGGAGGAAGTATGGATCAGGATTTGGCTCTAAAAAAGTTCCAAACTTTAAACATCTCACAGAGCACCATTAATGGAAAGAATACCGTGACTTAGCCCTGAGGAGGCCGTCTGGGTAAAGAGGGGAGATTAGTCAGAGAAGCAACCAAGAGACTAAGGATAATTCTCAGCATGATGCTACCGTCACTATGCTTCGCTGTTGCTGTGGTGGTCTCAGGGCGATATGCAATGCTTTATGTTTTTTATTTTTAAATAATCATGCAATACTATAGGTTATTTTGTGTGGATTCACAGCATATAATCCCAATTACGTCCATGTCAGTTCCAGGTTTTTGCACTACAAAATGTGAAAAAAAAAATTCCACTGCACCCAGGTTTAATTAGAGCAGATCCCACCTGTCTGCAGTCCCGCATCATTCAACCACTTCATGAGCGTCAGTAACTCCTGCGTGCAATTCAATGGGTTCTCTGCCAGATCCAGTGTCTTGAGTTTCTTCAAATCTGTGAAAGTCTCATTCCTTATCGTTTGTAGTTGATTCCCAGTTAAACGGAGAGTTTCCAGACTGCTGAGAGCAGAAAAAGCTCCATCAGGCAGCTGCACTATGAGGTTGTATGAGAGGTCCAGCTCTGTCAGTTTGGAGTAGTTTCTCAAAGTCTGTGTGTCCGAGCTGTTCATCACAATGCAGTTGTGTTGAAGGATTAAATGGGTTATGTTTGCATAGTAGGTGGCAGGAATATTTGCCAGTGTCTTATTGCTGTCATTCACCTTGAAACAAAGGCAAACATGTCATTGAGTGAATTAGCACTGAGGCATACATTAACATACAGCACATCACGCATCATGTGATTTTTTTTTTTTTTTCCGAAGTCCAAGCACTTTGCATGCAGTGTTCATGATAATCTGCATTTGTCTTTAAACTGGTTCAAAAGCTTCTCTGAAATACTCACCAGCATTTCAGCTGAAGCTGCCCATAGAGCCACTGTCCACAGCAAGACCACCTCTTTCACCATCATGATCATTTACCTGCAACAACTCACCAGAATCAGAGCTGCATGTAACACGCCATAAAAACAACCGCCAGTCCACACATTAGGCAAAACCACACATCAGTGTATCTCTTCGGACAAAGACGTTATTATTTATCTACTGAGCTCAGCTGCTTCAGACGGATGACTATGAGAATAATAATCAAACTCACTAAGTATGAGGCCATGAAGAGAGCACAAAGGGACGCTTTGTGCGCATGGGTTGGTCCTGTAGGAGCATGCTAGAGCATGCTGTCTTCCCGTGTGCCTCAGCTTGTGGGCTTTTTTTTTTATTTATTTTTTTAAAGTGTTATCTTTCTGCTGTTAGCCACAAAGCCACTTGAAAGGAAGCCCAAATGAGTACAAGACCTGTGCCCTTGGCTGAAGGGGTAGGTTGTGTTGCTGCATTGCATGAACATGGAGGTCAGGAGTGAATAATTGTGTGAATTTGTACACATTGGGACACTTGCTGGATATCAGACCTTTCTTTTGCACTATGTACAAATGTGGCATCATATCATATGACAAGCCTTGCTTTCTACATGACCTCTGTATAAACATATTCAGGTTGTCCAAATTATTGAAATAATGAACTGATATTCTGTGAAAAGGTTACAGGACAAAACTTGTCTATCACTGAAATTCAGGATATATGATATAAAGACAGAATGAAGATCTTGCAGCATAGCCTAACTGCCATATTTACCAGACTATAATGGCTTTCAAGTCCATATCCAGGAAGAGTTATGGGCTTTATCTTTATTGCACGATTTTATACATCACTTTTGCTAATATTATGCAGACTAGGGTATAATTGGTGCAAAATATTATTACTTTAATGATTATTTAATTTAATGTATTGTTTATTTAGTTAGTGGTTAGTGGAAGCTGCTCACTTTTATCCAAAATTCAGCGGCCATTTGAAGACCACCATTTTCATGTGTCTTTGAAACCACACTCGAGTTTGAAACCAGCTTCAACTTTCATCCAAATACCAAACTCTTAGGACAAACAGCCTCAGATTTATGTTTCACCAATAATATGCATTATGTTAAATTTTCTTTATTATAAATATACTGAACACTACATGGATGTGTACGTCACATTTTCTTTTCTTTTTTGCTTAGTAAATATTACAACCAAGTCATGTCTGGCATTTAGATGTTTCAAGTTATTGCAGGCTAATCTTGACCCAAGCCGTGATCCTTTTAAATGTGACACATCACCAGTTTGATTTAACAAAGCACATCAGAATCACAATGTGTATATCATCATGAGTATAAATCCCATGATACCACTTTTGCCAAGACCATGACCATAGCAAATAACAGGTTAACTGTTTGAACCTGATGACATTTTCATATTCTAACCCTTGAATCGTTGACCTAATTCCATCTGCTCAGCAGCTTTGTCGTTTCCTCGATACATCTCTTTACACTTGTGTATCTAAATCTACATGATCCTACATAAATATGTACTTTATTGAATAAACAAATATTAACAAGACTCAAGAAATAATACATGATTTATGGAAAAAAAGCTTTTAAATGTATGAGACTTACCCTTAAGCTGATAACGTAACAGGCAGAGAGTGGTGACTCTGGAATATAGAGTGTTGAAATAGTTCTTCAAGGACCTGAGCTACATAAAGAACCTTTGCTCTGTGTGATAAAAGTAAGAAATTTCCTCCTGGCTAAAGATTCACTGTAAAGTGTCAGCCGACTAGAGAGAACTCGCTGTAAAAGATTAATTGGAGATGTTTTGGTCATAATTTCAAGCAATATCATCTAAATTGTATCATGTGATTTGGTCTGTGGTTTTGATAAAGAAATTTATTTTTTTTTCTTTATTTCTCTTTTTAAAATTGTATGTAATATATGTGCTGCAACCTGGGAAAACCTTGGTGAAGTTTTCACACTTTATACTATACATAGTTCTGAAACAACTGAAATTTGTTTCTCTCTTGCATGTAATATTCTAGCATTTTAAACCTGGTTACTCTCAAAAGTGAGCACAGGAGCATTGCGGACATTTTGAAAGCTGGTATCTGATTACAAACTGCAATGAATAGGCTTATGTTTCTTGATCTAACTTGATCTAAACTCATAAAATGTATGAGGAATTCACACTTAGCTAGCAAAGCTTTAGACATCTTTAGGCTGACTTTTTATTATTGCGTTTGAATAAAAATATTTTCATGCTGTTTTGGTAAAATTTATATTACATTTATTGTCTCAGAGTATGCTATAGACATCTCCAACTCCATATTAATGCCCATGGACTGGAATGGGATTTTTATCAAGTGCCTGTTGTTGAAATGGCTGACACACATACTGTATAGAAACTATATAAATAAGATTTAGTCACCAAATCGTTCATGTTGGAAGCTCTCATTTTATGAATTTAACATTGCTGTTGAGGGCTTAGCTGTTGCTCACTTACTCCTGATTCTAACTGGCAATGCATTGAGTGTATGAATAGATTAATGTGTCTAATGCAAATGGTCACATTTCCCTCTGTCTCAGGAAGGAGGATTTGATCCATGCTATAGAGGAAGAGATTGAAAGGGAGAAGCAGGCAGCAGATGACATAGTGAAAAAAATGCCCCCAGAGAAACAAGCCAAGTATGCCGAGATGAAAGCCGTCAACGAGGAGCTGCTACAGGTTGGCTTAAAAGAAAAAAAAAGATTTGATAACAAGATTTACACCACTGATATCTCAGTGCCAACAGAATAAGTAGCAAGCAGCTATATGTGGGAGGACAGTAGCTCAGTAGGATCGAGTGTCCTACAGGAACTGTGTATGCAAGTGCAAGCTTCATTATTGTAAATGATTTGCAGTTTATGGCTGCGTCTGTTCCTCCGTCTACACAAATGTCTGTGTTTCCAGGAACTGGCAGCTCGTCAGGACGAGCTGGACGCACTGATGACCAGGAAGGAAACATTTGAGGCTGTGAGTGGACTCCTCACACCTGCCACACACACACACACACACACATCAGTTGGCTTTCACCTATTGCACTGACCTTGTAATAAAGCCAGCAGCTGAAATGATTACAGCAGTGGCAGTAGAATCCTGTAAATAAGACACACACACAAAGCTCACTTTTAGACCTAAAACCCAAAAGAATCCCAGATTAACTTTTCCAGCAGTGCTAGTAGCAGTGCTAGTACCCTCTTTTCTTGATGTCTCAGTCCCTTTTACTATTTCTTTTGACTCTCCGTCTTTCTTTCTTTTCCTTCTTTCTCTCTCTGTTGCTCTCTGTGAGTGTTTTAGGAGTTGGAGCACTCCCAGGTCAAGCAGGAGGCCGTGGTGCTGTATGAGCGGCTGCATGAACTGGAGCTGCGCCGAGACGCCCTGCAGGCTGAAGACAAGAGCATGATCTCTCCACAGGAAGAAAGAGAACGTCTGCTGAAACAGGTCAACACGCACCCTGTACTCCTCATAACCTCTCTAACGCCAGCATAACAGATTCACGTAGGACTTTTACACCTTGACTTTACGTTCTCTTTCCCCTTCAGGTGAAAGAAGATAATCAGGAAATTGCCAGCATGGAGCGGCAGTAAGTATCTTTGTTTTTGATGGGATCATGAGTGGAACATTACATTAGTTGAGCTGAAAAGGTGTCTCGTTTCCTCAGACTGACTGAAACGCGGGAAAAAATAAACCGCCTCACAGAAGAGTTGCGACAACTTGACATGGACATGGAGGACCATCAAGGTATGGTACAACCGCATCATCTCCTATAGACAAACATCTTAAGTGTCTACTGTGTGAGATATTTTAGACTCAGATCACTGAGGACTGTCTGTGTGTGTATTGGAAACAGCACCCTTTTGTGTTAAAAGTGCCTCATCAGCTATACCACACCAGTAGTAAGGATCTGATCATTTCAACAGTTTTGGAAATTGTGCAACGATTCTACATAGTCTAGCTTGTTTGTGGGTAATTACCAATAAAACACAATGTAATTTTGATTAATCACAAGAAAAAAAAAGTGTTGATTAATTTTCTATAACAGCAGCTCTGATAGCAGTTCCAACTGTAAGCCAAATCACATATTCTGCATTTAATAATAAGCAAATTTAAAAATGTGGAATTGTTGATATGAAGTTTTCTGTGAGAATATGCTTATTTAGCAATTTTGGAAGGAGTCTCCAGTATCAGAAAAAGAGAGTCTAGTAAGAGAATTACTGTTTGTAGCTGTCACAATGTAATGGATAACAGGAACTTGTTTTCACAGGTGTTCCACAACACTAAATGTAACTATAAATGGATAAAAAGTATCACTCTTTAATAAATACAGAATTTTTAGAGATAGCAAATTGCTGTAGTACAAGAAGTGCTATGATTAAAGCGTTTGTTTGTCATCTGGAAATGAGTAGTAAATAAACGTTCAGATTTACAGATTTAGCATGTTGTCGTGGTTGATTACTGCTGCCACTAGTGAGGTAGTCTTGCAAGCCAGACTTCTAATCATTGCTTTTAATCATTTCATCACTTAATGTGGTCAAAAACTGCCGACCTTCACATGAGGGGGGGTCACCACAGACCCTTTATGAAACCCACTAGCAAAAGACAAAACTTTTAAATAACTTTTAAAGATATGTTGCCATGATGTTTATTTTATCTTGTCTCCAAAAAGCAAGTTTTTGCCGTCATATAGAGAAATGTGAATAGCCAATCAGATTTCAAACTTGTAAGATTCTGAAGCTGAGGCAGGCTAAGTGTACAAAAGGTATCAGACACCCTGTGGGCCATGAGCGAAGCGTCTGAGCTTTGAGACTCACGCCTATCCCTAATCGGTAGCACACAGAGACGCAGAAAACGAACTTTCCGTAAGTGCAGACAACCCTGGCTCCAACAGAGTTCATGATGTATGCATTCATGCTTTTGTCAGAATTTCTGGGAAATCCCCTGGGACAGATATTGTAGTTATTTCAGTGTGTAAGCACTACGCAATTAGGCTTTGTTTTCTCTAGGGTCTGTTTGAACGGACTGTAAATCCTTAAGTGCTTTTGGATGTGTTCCAAAAACTTTAGCATCCCTCCTGGATAGTGTCTAGGGTGAAGCCTATGGAAGATACAGTGAAACAGAAGAGATGGAGATCTGTGTGTGTATGTGTGTGTGTGTGTGTGTGTGTGTGTGTGTGAACAGCCAAACCCCATCTGTCCATTGTAGAGAGGAAGTGGACACTGCAGGCTCATTGTACAGCATGATCTAAAATACACAGACACAAAGCATACTTACACACGCAGCATGTTGCTCTGTATTGTTGGTTTATGTCAAGCTGTCTCGCTGGTTTTCTTATTGTTTCCTCTCCTTTCTTTTTCTCATTGTGTTTGTCTTTTTTCCTTCTCTATTTCTCTCTGTGTTCATGTCAAGACGGTAAGATTATGTCCCTGTATGTGTTAGTTTCAGTACCTTTGGCAAAAAATGAATGTAATTATCTTTATAAAAATTGGGTTAGAGCATAAGGAATTGTTTTGTGTAAGCTATATCCTTCTTTATGGAACCGATAACGTAATTCTACATTATATAAAAATATAGAATTGTATATGATTATTAGACAAGCTGATCCTCGAAATGATCCTGGATCATTTTGTGAGATATTTCCTGTCTATGTGCCAGTGTCTATTAAAATTCCAGATAGTTAGGTAGCTTTTGTCTCCATCTTAAAGGATCAGTTTGAATAAAAATGAAATGTACACAATGCAGTGGATCAGTCAAGATATTATGGAGATGTCAGACTAAGATTAGTTTGACAAATCTTTTTCACAAATGTGTAATCTTTGCTTTATTAACAGGTGAACGAACTCAAAAATACAAAGAGCTGCAGAAAAAAGAAGAGGAAATCGACAGTGAGTGTAATCTTCCTGCTTCCACTTGCAGTGTAACATGTGGGACTTGTGTGAGTGGCTGCTGAGGTCATTTCACTGTTTTTATAAGTATTTTTTTATTGTGCATGTTTTCACAGCTTACCTGGAGGCATTTGACACAAACCGAGCTCAGGAGATGGAGCACATTCAGGACACTCAGGCCAGCATCGTGGCTCTGCTGGAGCAGTGTAGCAGGGTAGAAAACTGCACACTCAGCATGTGCTCTGACTTTCTTCTATCACTCAGGCTTGCTCGTGAAGCCTACAAGCTTTTAGTGTAGAAACTGTTTTTGTTCAGTGATTTATAGATCAGTTGTTTGGCTTCTGGTGAAATGTTAGTCACTTAGGCAGGGTGATAAAATTGTTCTGTTTTTCTTTCAGATGATGAATCGTATGAATCAGCTTTCAGCCGTCAGTCCCCATGAGCTCAAGTCCATGCAGGAAGACCTCAGCTTTAAAGAGACAGAGATGCAGAAATCTCAGAGTACAGCCAAGGGACTGTCTTCTGGTCAGACACACACACACGTACACACACACATTATACACATATACGCTTACCCTATAGCAGCTATAAACAGTGATTCCTTCACAGCCTCTTTTTTTTCTTTCTCTTGAAGTTAATAAGAATAAATTAAAGTGCAGCTTATCATGTTACCAAGCAACTGCAAAGTCTTTCCTGTGTAGGAAAATTTTAAGTTTCAGCTTTACTTCTGACTGTTACAAAGCATTCACACTGGATGCTCCTTACAAAAATACTAAATAAACATCTGCCTGCAGAAAAATTCACCATATAAACACTGATAGATTTTTTTAATCTGTTTATGTGGAGCGTATACCCCACACAAGTCCCTGCTGTTAAGTTATTAAAGAAACAATAATGTATTAGAACGAGCACATTAATATAAACCTTGCAGCCAAACTACTGTCAGAGCTGCTGACCAATCAGAATTAAGCAGATAATTGTGTAAATAATTTGACAGCAGGCTTTAAATTTTGCATGAAAAGTTTTTCATGGATTAAAAGCTGTAACTGTCATAATTAGTGGAGTGACTAACTGCAGGCAAGGTTTTCCGTCTTATTAGCGTGTTAATAGATCTCTGCTGTTACTGCACATGACCTGTAATAAAAAAGGAAGAATGGCCACACATGCACTAGTCCCCAGAGAAAGCTAACTCCAAATGAATCAAGGTGACCAAACGGTCAGTTACACTGCTCGTGTCCACTCCCCAGTTCCACATCCGTCTCCTTCACTCCCTGCTATGTGTGTCTAAATAGTGGCTGAAGCTCAGCCAAGAGGCTTTCCTTCCTTTGTGTGAGACACCTTGGAGCTGCGGTATCCCTCCCACTCCTCAGTATCGTCTTATCTCCGCTGTGCCGCCCCATTTCCTCCACTGCGCTCTATTCTCGGGACCACCAGGCATTGTTCCTCCGCACCCTGTTTGTTTATCTTCTAGCAGTGCACTTTCATAGCCTGCTGAAAAGCAGTGCAGGGGAATGCCGTACAGCTTGGCTTTAAAGGAAGAGGCTGCTGGAGACCAGAAGAAAACCAGCCGAGACTCATTTGTGTAATGCTAATGCACGTAATGGCATTCATTAGCAAAGTTAACATTTCAGGATGGTGTATTTCTTTAAATGAATGGTTTGGTGGAAAATGAATTTACAGTTATCAGCCAAGACATGTTTGACGTTTGAGTTTTACTTCACATACATGCTTCAAAGATATTGTTAAATATCATAATCTTTTTTTTTTTTTTACGAATTATGAGGTTTTGGATAAACAACAAACATGACTGAATAGTGACAGGATTTACCTTTTAACACTTAATGGTTTGTTTATGGCTATAATAAGACAATTCGAAGTGGTTATGTTTTGTTTCATAGTGGTTATTTTGGCTAGTGTCTTGGACCCTGAATTGAAGAGGCAATTGATGAATCTTCTGGTCTACCAGCTGGGGAGAGTGAAGGCAAACGTGTACTTCCTCTGAGACACGTAAAGCTAGCCAGCTACATCTTTTCAAAGTGTTGTTGCGCCAAAGAGCAGCGTAACACACTTGGAGGAATGTATGAAGAAGAGGGCAGATATGAACTCACAGACGCACATGATTGGCTAGTCTCACTGTGATTACTGTGGGAGAGAATATGCCATCCCTCCCACCCAGAGAGCACGGCCACTTTTGCTTCCTCAGGATTTGAATTTGCGATCTCCTAAAAATAGGGTGGCCACTTTTCTGTTGCGTCACTCGGGAGCCCTGTTGTTGACTTTTCTTTAAACAAGTCATTTCGTTAGGTCGCTAATTAGAGTAAATTAAATTAAACGTAAAATCATAAATACATATATTCACAAATAAATAAATACATAAAAGTTGTGAAAATGTTTTTGTTTATAACTTAATGTCTCTAGCCCTGTAGCTAGTCTCTGGTCTGATGAGCTGCCTTCGTTTAAATAATTTACATAAATGCATTTGAAAAAGCTGTGCTAATTTCGAAAACAAAAGTGGCTGAAAGACAGCAAGTTTTTTCATACACTGATCTGCTCTGCTGCAGTATTTTTCAAGTTGATGGCCCCCGCGTTACAGTTTTTGTTCATTTTTATAGATTACAGTAAGTCGTACTACTTGCTTAACCACACTGGCAAGACTGTGTGACATTAATAAGAACAGGGTGCTGTTTGAGGCAAAAAGTAAAAATAAAAAAAATTCAATCCAATACAAAAGTGAAGAAACGCTTTAGAGGAACTACATATGTCTTGACTGATCGATAAGCACATTTGCCAAATAAATAAAAATTTAAATGGAAAATTATATAAATTTAATATTTAGCTATTTCTTTAAAGCTGTAGTGTGTGCGTCTATACAAGGCCTTGGGAAGTTCACCGATTCTGAAAAAAATACAGCTGCTGGGTGTGCAGAGGTAAATGTGTAGAACAAACAGGATTAGCTTTATTATACAACTGGAATGCTGCATTGCTGCTGTGTAAATATTTTCTGAAACCCTGTCTAAGATATTCATCACAAAAGGGTCTCTGTAAAGTGGCCTTTGCCTTGGTGCGTGTGAGTGTGTGTGTGTGTGATGGCTGGCTCGGGTGGTAGGTAAAAGAAAAACCCCAAGAGGAGGAAGCAGCAGAGAATGCTCAGAAACGCTGACAGGGCATTTTGAGCACACACTACACGCTACACATATACACACATGCACCACTCTCTCCAAACACAGAACCGGGCCTGTTGCCTATCAGGAGGAACTGGCCCTTTTCCCCTTCCTGTCTCCCCAAACCCACCAGTGCTGTGCAAACCGAAGAACCAGCCACAAGAGAGCATTTCCAGTGGGAAAATGCCTACAGATAATGATTTTGCTTAGCTTCCATGTTGTATAACAGTGCTTTCACACATTAGCTGCTTCTAAAAGCATTGAATCATCGCTTTGCTTAGCTCTGTATAACTGTCCTTGTACTTTAACACACACACACACACAGACACTCCCATGTGCCTTGTGTCCTTTTGCCCTATATCAGAAAACATTAGTGCTTGTGAAATGCATGTTCAGCACAAATACTCTTTGGAAAAAAAGAAACTTGTGATAATTCAAGTTTTCAAACAGAAATATTCTGAGATTCATAGTTCAAATAGAGGCTGAGGTGAAAGGTGACATCTGTGTTTCAGCTGCAATGGAATATCTTCCTTTTTTTTTTTTTTTTTTTAAGATACTGTCTATGGTATAAAAGATCTATCATGACAGAGTGCCAGCAGAATGATAGTGCCAGATTAAAAAAAACAGTAGAAAACTTTTCATACAGAGATTAATTTTAACATCCAACGAAGTACTTCTCACTATGAGTAACAATGGAATTGTTTTTAAAGAAATGAAAGGGAATTTTAAGTAAGGAATAAAACATGATGTTAAACATGATATTAAATAAAAAATATTATTTTTTAAAAATGAATACAATATTAATGTTTTACAATGTACAGTACTGTGCAAAAGTCTTAGGCACATGCAAAGAAATGCTGTAGAGCAAAGATGCCTTCAAAAATAATGAAATTAAATGTTTCTACATTAAAAAAAAATACTATAAAGAGCAGTAAACAGTAAAAAATGAAACAAAGTCAATATTTGGTGTGATGATCCTTCACTTTAAAAAAAAAAATAGTAGTCTCAGGTACAGTGTGTGCAGTTTTATAAGGAAATGAGCTGTAAGTGTTACTGAGCATCTTGCAGAACCAGCCGCAGTTCTTCAGCCACAGACTTTGACTGTCGCACTCACTTCTTATTTTTGCAGCAAAATCCAGCAGCCTTCATTATGTTTTTTGTCTGAAAAGTGTCTCTTATGTAATATACTGGTTTCTTTACTGACATACAAACATCTTTCTGTAACATTTAATTTCGTGCTGGAAAACTAATGTTTGGAATCTAAAATGTTTTTGTACTGAATCAATAATGTAGAAGTCATAAAATAAAATTCTATAACAAAGTTTGTACTAAAAAAAGACTTTTGCACAGTACTGTATATCATACATGAGCCATCACTGGGTTAGATTACTGTAGTTGATAAAAATGACCAGCGTAAGTGTACCAATAAACTAAGTGTTTACGTGTGTGTGTATGTGCAGAGTGTGAGCGTCTGCAGCAGGACCTGCTGAATGTAGAGCGACTGGAAGGGAAAGTGCAGACAGAGATGAACTCTCTGCAAGAAAAGATCCAGGTGATGACTGAAGGACTGAAGACGTACAGGGACCTGGATGCCCTGAAAGCCTCCGGAGAGAAGAAGATGAAGGTAGCTGACTTGTGCTTATGTGGGACAACAATATTTTTTTACATGTTGATTGGCAGTCTTTATGTTTAAAAGTATAATAGTTTAACTGTAATGACCTGAGATAAGCATCTCCCTCCTCATAAATTGTGCCCTTTCAGGAAGAATATGTATTTCATTATGCCTTTTCCTCTCGTTAGCAGGCAGTGTTTAGTGACACCCATTTCCTCTGATAGTAATGCAAGCTCTCTGTAGCATAAACATGGATATCAGCTGCTCGAGCTTTTCTGTAGGAGCTGGTGCACTTAATTGACCAAGGGCATTTTGCTTAAAACAGGATGCACCATTTTTTTACTGAAATGTCTCCCTTTAGGAGCTCACGATTCTTCCTCTGTGGAAAGCACATATGAGCTCAAGCGTCAGGTATACATGGACCTATGCAGAGTCAGATAACCTGGCTCAATTTTGAGAAAAACTAAGACAAACAATAAATGAATACTTATTTTGATAAAGACATATTTTACAAGTTACATTTACAGTTGACTGATTTGGGAAATCTGTGGTTTCATGGTCAGATTTAATTACCATTATTGTTCTGATAGTATGTGGCATATATGTTTCTAAAATAACAGGACATTTCAAGGACACGGCCACAGATCCAGCAAAATTAGATTAAAAGTTCAGTTGCCAAATCAGCAGGGATAGATTAACGGTGCTGGTAACTGCGTGAGAGACTGCAGAGACTGGCCAAAAAACAAGTCACATCTTAAAGCTATGAACATAAAATTCCCAGATTCTGAAGTCCCTGTGAATGTGCAGCTGCACTGTTGTCAGAGGTCCTGTTAGACATGTTCTGACCAATCAGATTTGAGAAATATGAATTCCCAAAGAATATATTTGTTCTGTACGTGTTTTTAGATGTTGCAGGAAGAACGAGTGTCTCTAACAGAGAGGAGAGATGCCTTTAAGAAGATCAATCACAAGATGAATCAGGAATACGAGACTCTTGCAGCACAGTTACAGGAGAACGAGACTCACGCACAGGTCTCTCTCTCACACACATCCACACACACACACACACACATACACACACATACACACACTTGGACAGGCAGCACCATTACAGTTTTAATAGTAATATTTAAACTATTTTGTAGGTATTTTCCCTCTAACCCTGCCATGTTGGCAAACCAATTCCTTTACTGTATTTTGTGTCAACACCCAGCAAGCAACTTTATTGTGTCCCACCACTGCATTATTTCTGGGTGGGGTATCGTTTCCTGATGCCTGTGCTCCTATACAGGCTAAAGGTCCAGGCTCACAGTCTTCACAACAGTCTTGGCAACACACCTCTGTGCCTATCTATGGAGGAAACAGTTCTGTCCAGCCAGCAAATTTACACTGTTGTTCTGTTGAGAGAGCGGGCGACGATCATGTCCTTAGATACTCCAAACATACCCATTGTGCTGGGATTAGCTGGCACATTTCACATGCCCACTTAAAGTCACCTTAATCTTTATGAAACATTTTTCTTATGATAAAAACCTTTTAGGGAGTGTCACTGCAGTGCTCCTGCTCCTGGAAACTCATGGGAAAATCTGAGCTAGCATTAAACACATGACGGGAAAGAGTTAATATGAGAATGTAACAAGCACAAATATGCAATTGCACAACATATAACACTGGTTTACCATGGGAAAGTTGTATATTCATATAATCTGGGTTTCTTAATGAGACTTCTGTGCTGTTTTCTGATCACCACTTCAAGCAATTTGTTGTTTTAACATAAAAAAAATGTGATGGATAACATTTTAAAAAACAATCCGAAATAATAGACATGATGATATTTACGATTTGCGTTTAACACCAGTGACAATCTCTCAAATAAAATAAACTGTATGGAAGATTTCTGATATGAATTTCTATCGTTTGTCCTGCAGCTGACAAATCTGGAAAGGAAGTGGCAACACCTTGAACAGAACAACTTTGTTATGAAAGAATGTATCCTTTTACACTGCTCATTCCGCATCCATGCTAAGCACAATTCTGGCATCATTCATTTATCATCAAGAGCTTTATCCTGGTCAAGGTTGCAGTGGATCAGGCATGAGGCTGGAATATACCCTGAATAAGACACCAGACCATTGCACACACACATTCACACACACATTCACACCTAGGTGCAATTTAGCATAGCCAGTGTGCCTACTGGCATTCACTATATGGCCAAAAGTTTGTGGACACCTGACCATCACAGCCATACATGCTTTTTGAACATCCCATTCCAGGGTTAGTCCCTTTGCAGTTAGAATAACCTCCACTTTTCTGCGAAGGCTTTCCACTAGATTTTGGATCGTGGCTGTGTGGATTTGCTTAGTTTGGGGAAGAACCACATATGGATGTGATGGTCAGGTATCTACAGACTTTTGGCCATATAATATATGTTTGGGAGGTGGGAGGAAACCAGAGAACCCAGAGGAAGCCCACAGGGAGAACATGGGAAACTCCGCATAGACAGCGAAGTTCAGGACTGAACCTGGGACCCTGGAGCTGTGATGCAGCAATGCTACCCTCTGCGTTCTGGCACTGTTCACTCTTATACTGATCCCAGATGTCTGTACACAGTCCATTTATAGAACTTGCAGTATTCAGTATTAGCATCAACATGTTATCCACAACCATCTGCAAAAGCAGTTCCATAACCACAACAATCTGCTGATATAAAGCCCTGAATCTGCTCTGCATCAGCTGTCAAACAAAACTGTCAAACTCCCTTGTCAGGCCTATCAACAATCCTGTGCCTAATCTGGTCTTATTTTATTTTTGGACTACAAATGTAAATGTTTATTATATCACACTCGCTTTTTTAATTTTCAAGACTCTTTTTTACATTTGTATTTTACTCTGTTCTTTGTGTGTTTTCATTCTTTTGAAAATGTGCATTCTTTTTGAATTTTACCAGGATATGGTGGGATCTTTGGTGTTTAGCCTATAGAGGTTAACAGGTCAGGTTTTCAACAGGTGGTTTCTTTTAGCAGCGCACAATCTTTCTTTAACTCCCCAACCACCAGTCATCGCTTCTAAAGGCATGGAGAGCGATTACCGGCCCGTGAAGAAGAATGTCACCAAACAGCTGTCTGAATACAATAAGATCCTTATGGATGCTTTGCAGAGCCCCAAAAACTGAGCACCGCTTCCTGCCTCCCTCGACCGCCATTACGGCTCTGCGACTTCATCACTGACTCACTTCCCGTGCAGGACTGCTCTCCTACTCAACATTCCAAAGGCATGGCGCACGTGCCGTAGAGATTAGAGACGTTCCCAGTGGTAAAAAACACACTCTGTCTTTCTCAGCTTTATCTGTGACAGCTCTTTGATGGTGAGTACATGGACGTGGAGGCGTAGAGAAGAATTAAGAATATATGAATCTGAATCAACTGTATGGATATTTATACTGGAATATTTCTATTAATAATTAGTAGATGATCTTTCTAACTTAAATAAATCCAGCTATTAACCACTTCCAGTGGAAACGTGTCTCGTTACTTCACATGTGGGTAAATGAGGAACTGGCCCTTTGGATCTTTTGGTAAAATTAAAATAAAACTGTTTGCAATGTACTGCATTAAAGTGTTTTACACCCTACTGCATCGAAAAAAGCTCTAAATTGCATCATAGTAAATCAGACATTTGATACATTTCAAATTAAGTACTTTAACATGCATCATGGCCTCATCTGAAGTCTGATAAAGTGGCTTTCCAAAGAGACAGTGGAATTTTTCTTTCTTTTTTTTGTAACGTTCCACACATTCCACATGACACTTTATTTCACTGATTGCAGCAATACACTTTGTTATGAATTAATGTTCTGTTTAGTTGATGAATGATGCTTTAGGAAACAATGGTATGATGTGTAATTTCCAGATGTTGGCAAGCCTCAGGCATCTGGGCAGTAAGGGGTTAATGGCAGGCAGGAAGAGCGGTGGCCGATAACACTATTGTTTTAATGTTATTGGTTTCCGCTTTGCTTTATCAGAGAAGGGGGTTGCCCAGTGTTCTTCTCACATTCATGACTCTCTCATCCTCTCGCCCACCCTGTAGTCTGCCTTGTGTATGTGCACTCAGAGCCTCTCTCTCTTCTCTCATTAACACTGCTTTCTGCCACTGGTGTGTGCGTGTGTGTTTTTTTTTTTTTTTTCCCTTAGAAGCACGATCTTCATCCTTTCCCCATTACATGAGCACCTCCCGTGGGTAGAAGCCAGGGGTGTGGGCGACATAGTGGCAGTAGGCGTGGTGCAAGAAGTGGGGGTATTAGCCTCAAAGCCAGAGTTTAGAATTGCCACTGTGGCTTTTTTCACCCCAAAAGTACCAAAACAGTTGGCACCAGAAAACTGGTACTGTGCTTTTTATTCTGAATTATACTTTTTATTGAACATCAGTCCAGAATCTAAGGTTGTACATTTTTTGGTACTTGGATGATAACTGAATTCACATCTCTTTGGTCAAAACCTTAATGACTGAGTGTGATAACCCTAACTACCGGGTTTGGGAATGAGGACGCAGGAGACAGGAATTTTTTTTTTACTAGGCTCTATTCAGCACAATCCTTTCACCGCTCAGAAGGCTGAAGTTCAGCTCAGCTCAATTCAGGACAAGTCAGATACTGAGAGAGAGCACCTAAATTGGCAGCCATAAACCACACACAGGTGTAAACAGTCGCCCATTACCCGCTCATTCTCCACGACTCCTCATTCACAGCCAGTATTTGACCACACTGAACAACCAATGCAATGGCAAAGTAAAAAAAAAAATACACATACACTTTTTTAATGTTTTTTTTAATAAACAGTGTGTGAAGATTTCATGTTTGTTTAAGTGTTTAGTGAAGAGGTGAGTCTTCACCTTTTCACAATATTACCATTGAATGATTCTTGCTAGATTCTTTGATTTTCAGAATTTTTCTGGCCCTGAAATTAGCCCCACCCCCATATGTAACAGCTATACCTGTTTTTCTTCAAAAAGCATCTCAACTTCAAATGGCATATGCAGTTTTATTGGAGTGGGTAGTGTCAGTTGAAAGATAAAGGAAGCATTGTCAATGTTTTCATTGCTTTGGAATAGGCAGAAAGGGCAAACCACTCCTCATACCATTATATCTTATAATTCAGTGGGAAAAACTACTCTCATGCTTTAGATAGGTGATATGCATGTAGAATAAAATGCTGTAAAATGATTACTGACTAGGGGTGGGATGGGAAGGTCGAGGGTACTTGGTAGTGGGGGTTCAAATACACAGTTGTCTATAAGAGGGCCACTGCTACAAAATGCTGTCTGTCAAACCGTTACCCAACTCTCTGACTTCAGATCCCTCATGGAAAAACACATGGCAATGACCCTTCAGCTTCAAACACTATCTTTCAGTACCCTTTTAGAAGCAGATTTGACTTATGGTGACTCTTGGGAAAATGGTTGAAATAATAAACATTTTCATGTTTACTGTTAAGGAGTTTTTTGGAACTTTTGGATATTTTGTTCTCCGGGAGGTAATGACACACAGTTACACACTCCATCTGTAGCTTGCTTCTCTACTGAAACTTATTGTAATTGGCCCTAACATGTATTCCAGTCCATAAAGAAACCAGACACACTCACAAACATAAACAAACACTCATACGCAGTCTAAGAGTTTGATAAATAGTGTATGAGAATAGCCAAAACCATATCATGTTTTAGTGCCCTCCAGGTAACAATCGTACACACTGGCTTAGTCCCAGGCAGCTGTGCAGCTTAACTAGGGCATGAAGGAGGGAAAACTGGGACACACACACACACACACACAGAAAATTACGTATGTGCCAGTAAATATACATTATACTGTCATTGGTATTGTGAAGTCCTTTAGAGCATTTAATTTAGTTTAATTTAAAAGGAGGCTGCTTAAGTAGGCAGCATATTTATTTTCCATTTGGAATGCAGCCGTAACACAGCCGTCTCCTAAGGCTCCTTATTTTGGATAAGCTTATAGGAGCATTGTGTCTTTTCTGGCAAAGGCGTTAGGGTTTAGCAAACACGTCAGTCAGAAAACCTGCAGTTCTTGAATGTTAAAACGTTTCACTTATGATGCTGTCAAGTTTCCTTCACAGTTAAAATGACAACATTTACAGTCAAAAATGTAATCTCAAATGCAGTATTGTGATGGTAGTAGACATGATAAGAGTACACAGCAACTTGACTGCACTAATACATCATACTTTTTATCTTTTTATAGCGTCCACAAAACAAATCGGAAAACTTACTGACCTTTACAAAGCTCTAACACTGGAGACTCCTTCCTGAAATCTTCACCATATCAATGATTATATCTTTGTTAAATAACAGTATCCATTTATATATATTATTTAGACTGTATGTATGTAGAGCATCCACAACAATAATGTATTAAGAAAATAAGAATTTAGTTCTTGATTTTGGACACACCCTCACTCTGTTTCTCTGCCAAACACACATTTTTTAACTGTGTACACAGTGAGATCTGGTGAACTCCTCTGATAGTGAAGGTTCAGCCGTACGCTCTTTAGCTCTGCTTCTGGCTCAGAGCCCTCACTGGGTGTGATGGAGGCAGCAGAGAGGAACTCCACCCTGTACAATGGTGAGTGACTTACTGTTCCCTCCACACCATCAGCCATGAAGAGAGGGCCTTGACCTCCGCACCGCCCTGAGGAGGTTCTCCTTATCACATTTTCTTTTTGTGCTCTCCGAATCCACCCCAGCTTTTCCCTATTTTTCTGCTCCCTATTTATTGAAACTTCACCTAATATTAATTGTGGGGGTGCCAATAATTGTGAAACCAGTGTTTTGCAGAAAATAGTTGTATTTTTATTTATTTATTTATTTATTTATTTGCTTTATTTAAGGAAAAAAAAGTTAAAATAAGTTTGAGCTCAAAATATGACTCATTTACATGTTATGTTGATGTAAAAAGGGATAAGGTTTCGCTCAAAATTTGGCACTGTGGAAAAATTGCTTATTTTAGAAACAGTCTAACAAATTTGTTTGAGCTCAAAATATGACTCAGTGCTTATGTTATTAATTTTAGATACATACTTCCTTTTGCTCATTTCCTAAATGGTGCCGATATTTTTTTTAGTGTAGACTCTATCTAAAATAAGAAATTTTTCCATAGTACCAGATTTTGAGCCAAATCTCATCTCTTTTTACAAAAACGTAGCATCATTCACAGATTTTCTCTGTCAGCACTAAAATGGAAACCATCCATGAGAAAAGTGTTAGCACTGCTAAGTTGCCACAGCTGCTATAATAACTGCAATTATTTCTCTAACATCTCTCTCTCTCTCTCTCTCTCTCTCTCTCTCTCTTTCCCATTCCCTATCTTTCTCTCTTTCTCCCAGTATAAGCTTATATACTCACACACACACACAGAAAGGAAGAAACACAGACCGCTGTCTAAACACCAGTTCCTTAAACCTGTTCCGCTCACGAGTCAAAGGTCCATGAGAATATTTTTCCAACCGTGCTGAGAGAAGCCCGGGGCTGATCATGAATGTAAATACATCCTAATGTTTCTCACTGCCCTCCTCGCAGTGCAAATCCAATCACATAAACACAACATATTTTAGCTCGTGGCTCTCATTAGGCATATTCTGGTATGAAGTCTAAATTTGGGGATTGCTCAGATTAGTCTGACGTTTCTGCTTTATTTCTGTTTCAGCAGAGATGTCCAGTGTTGGAGGATATGAAAACATGGTTCAAGGTCATTGAAGCTCTAATACTCTCTTACTCTGAGACACTGTGTGTGCAGTTAGTAAGTAATTAAGTAATGAATGCACATTTATACACACACAAAACACAAAGGTCTAGGTATACAGCACAAGTGTGAGCTGACTGTTTCACCCACCGTCAATCATATCATCGCTACTCAGATGCTAATCCTTAGCCTGCTTGCACAGTTTGTTCTAGCCTCCCAAAGGAACATCTTCTTGAAATATTTAGAGGAGAAAGAATCTGCATACCTGTGCTCACTAGGAAAGCAGCAGTATGATTAATGTTCACTGGGATTTGGAAAGTACAATTGCATAACATATGTTTCTGATAAAATATGCTTTTGTTGGTTGCATCTAAAGCCAGTGCCTCAGACTCATTTTTGAAGTTGTAGTAGCTTAAATAAACCCTTCCACTGCTAAAAATTCAATGTACAGAATTTGTACAGAATTTTCAACTTACAATCTGTGTTTCATTTCTGAGTTATGTGGTTTTTGACACTGTATGACACACTGTTTTCTATAAAATGGATGAAATGATGTCGCATCACTACAAACAGTTGAAGCGGCCATCTTGAATCCACTTGAGCTACAAGACATAATAGAAGGTTACAGCATCCTGTTTTACATATAAATCATCCCATACTTCCCTCAAAACACATTGTTTTGCCCAGTAATACCAGTTGTACCTAAATAGTTTAATAAAATATCAGAATATGTAACTTAAATTGAAACCAAATCACATCTAATATACAATACTGCCTTCAAACTTTGGGCTGCTGGTGGCTTCGAGATGACTGCTTCAACTGTTTGTAGAGATGCGAAACCGTCCATTTTTATAGATAACCGTGTGTCATACAGTGTCATAAACCACATAAGTAAATGTGAGACACTTAACACAGTGATGTATTCCTCTTATACCGCAGCAATTTGTCATAACTATGTTTTTAATCATTAAAGAACAATACATTGTACATTTTATTTGTTTATAGTTACATTTAATGTTGTAGATGGTCCTTCTGTTCTCACTTACATTATAGCAGCTACAAACAATCACTCCTTCACCAACCTCTGTTTTTTTCTCTTTTTGATGTTAATAAGACAAAAATCCCGCAGCTTTTCATGTTACCGAGAAATCACAAACGCCCTCTGTCTTGAAGTTTCCTGTGGCTGTTACAAAGCAATGGAAACATAAACATGTCCTTAAAGAAAACCTCACCATATCAACTATACACGATTTAAAATCCATTTATGAGGAGCGTCTGCCATACAAGTCCCCATGTAAGTTTTTGCTATAGAAACAATAACGTATTAGAACAAGTACATAAATATAAAACTTGCAACCATACTGACTAGGTCATATTTCTCAAGAGCTGAGTTTACTGTAAAGCTGAATTTCCTGAATTTACATTTTAGGCTTGCTAACCAGATGTAAATAAAGTCATTTGAAAAATAATGTTAGCCCAAGTCATAAAAATAATAAACCTAATACATGTCTGCCAGTGAAATTCTTCAGGCCTGTAGTGAATAATTCAAACTCACACAAATGTGAAGTTACGAGGACACATGGGAAAAGCTAAAGGCCAGTTGTAGTGTGTGTGTGTGTGTGTGTGTGTGTGTGTGTGTGTGTGTGTGTGTTATGTAGGCAGTCTGCTACTAGTCTCTAAAGTGTGATGAATGTTACCATTGAAACACAACTTTTCATGGGGAGGACAGTGAAGCAGGGTGAGGATTTATGTATGGCTCAAGCAGTTTAAACTTCTTATATGTAAATATGAGTTATATGAGTTTTAAAAGAAGGATTAGGCAAAAAAAAAGTACATTTTCCCTTATCCCAAATAAAGTTCATCAGAAAAGATGTTTGGTGTCTGATGTCTTCTTCTTTAGCTTTTCACTGGTGATATGAGGCTAATGGTCATCATTAGTAATGAAAGTCTAGCTTATTCAAAATCCTTTTCATAAATATCTGCCTCAACCTGAATCCAATTCTTTACTGATGTTACACAGACTCCCTGATATGGTTTAGTGTTCATTACTGTCATCTGTAAAAATGAACAAAAATTCACAGGACATCAAAAAAGACTTCAAAAAAGAGAACATGGAGCTTATCAGTGTCGATTCCAGCAAAGTTGGGAATGCATTTATGAAAAAGAATTCGAGTGAGATAGACTTTCATTACGTATTAGATATATCAGCCTTGTAAGTCCAGAGCAACACTAAGAAAGCAAGAAATAGATAACAAAAATGTCCTTACAGATGAATCTGAGGTGTGTAAAAATTGTTTAAGCCTCAGATTTGTCATCTGACATTTGCTTCTTTAGTTCTGCAGTGGAGCTATGACATTTCTACTGTCATATATGGCATGTCTGACATATGTTTCTCGAACTTTTTGTGTCCAGAGACCCCTTTAAAAATTTCAAATAATATTTTTTGGAAAGCCATAGAGCTTTCTATTCCTGAACTTTCCACTGACAGAAAACTTTAGGCCTGAGTTGACTTTGGTGCTTGGACCCCTACATATTATAACTTTGATAAAATGCGATGTGAGTTCCACTACTTTAACCAAATAAAAAAAAAAGTCAGGGACCTCTTGACTATGCTTCACAAACCCCTGGGGGTCCCCAGACCCCAGATTGAAAACCACTGAGCTATAAGACTAATGGAACAAAAAAGTAATGGAAATCTATTTCACCCCAAGTCTTTTTTTTTTTTTAATGAATAAATGCCTCAGAAGTAAAGCCATTCATTTAAAGTCAGTCTGTGTGATGTGTGCCACACCTCTATTATGTTTGATGACATTTACTTCATTGTTACGTCTCTCTGTGTCTCTCTCATTCTCACTCTCTCTCTGTCCCCTCCTCTATGGTAAGGTCAATATGGGGACCACTCCCTTCAGGGTTGAAGCAGGAGCTGCACCTCATTACAAGCAATTGTTCGGCCTGCCGCCTTTCCCATCTTCACTGGCAAAAGAGAGAGAGAGAGAGAGAGAGAGAGGAAACAGGAAAAAGGAACTTCTACTCCCTGTGCCTGGACAGAGCAGTGAGAGAAAGGGAGAGTTCTAGTGCTTCAGTTGTAGAGGAGGGATGTCTATGTTTCTTTTTGCTTCTCCCGGGGTCTCTGAGCTCTGAAACTCTGTGGATGTGGACGCGCTACTTGTTCATGCCCCTCAGCCGGGCAAATATGCCTCATCTGCCTGTCTCGGTCACTGTCTGTCTGCTGGGCTGCTTACTTACAGGTCAGTTAAAATGTTTTTTTCCCCTTTATTTAATTCTACCGGTTTTCCCTTTACCTATTTAAGCTTCTATGGTTTGGGTGACTCACTCAAGGTTTTTCTTAGGATACTTTTGACTTGTTTTTTTTTCTCTTTGTTTTGCTGTTTTGTCTAATTTGAGTTATTTAGTTTATGTATCAGTGACTTTTGTGTAGTCTAGGATGACTACAGAAGAAGTCTGCTCATGGATGAATGGACAAATGTCATGGCATGTTTACTTAGTTTAATCGTACATTTAGTAAATAAGATCTGAGTTGACGTCTACAGAAAAAAAGAGTCTGGACTACTAAAGACCCAATTAGGTGATACAAATAGACATGGGGATGTTGAACACAGTTGTGCTAGTAACATCTTCTAGCTGCACTGATACCAACTTTATAGTCTGCGTGAAGCAGTGAAGCCAAGTTATGTGACTGCTTAGTCTGGAAAATGTTTTATTAGTGCAGCCAGAGCAGTTTTATATACAGCTACGGGTCAGACTGACATTAATTAACCAATGATTAGCACTAGTATTGGCAAGCTTCAGGGATCGGCATTAGAACTGCTGATGACTTGTGCTGCGTGTGTGATTCTATGCTTTTCTGTCGGACCATTGTGGGAATTCATAGTCATAATGCTGTGGCACTGTATATGATAAGAATAGTTCTTTATTGCTGTCAGATTGTTGGAGTTGGAAATCCATGGACTTTTCTAAAGAGCAGCTGCAACCACCTAAGCCACATGTTTAAAAGCTGAAATTGTGTCTTGGCCACTATGCTCTGGACTGAGTCTGAGTCTGTTCATTTTAAATTTGTATCACACTGCTGTGTTGCTAGTTATGGTCTAGAAGTCATGGGAAATCATTTTCCTGATTCACAAATGAATCAATAAACAGACGTAGGTCTATAGTGTGCGTCTCTGCTAGAAAGCAAATATCACTTTTGGGTCAATTATGGCTTCACCATTTTTTTCTTTGTAATTTTAAAATCTACTTATATGTCCTATTGAAGTTTGTCTTCATCTTGTTCATACAATGTCCAAGAAAAACACTTCGTAATTTTATTTATTTCTTTTTTTTGCTATTTGTTTTCCTGAGCTACTCATAAGAAAGCTAAGAGTAATGGGTTCTGATATTACACCAGTGGAATGAACTCCATTTTTATTGCTTAACTACGCTAGGCAGCATAGCGAAAAAGTCTACAATAATGGGCTACACTCTTGCAACTCCCAGTAACATTTCAAAACAACAGTAGACAAAATCCATCTTCACAGAGTGATATTGGTAATATTAATTTTTTCAAACTTAATCAGTAAACAAAACATGAGATGTGCAATTCTCTGACAACCCCATTTGTAAATCATGACCCCTAGTTCAGGAATCTCTGATTTAATAAAAAGGCTGTCACCATGAATTAGTTTAAAAGAAATGATTGATTAGATTGAGCTACATGTTGGTAATAAAACAAATATCCAGTCATTTAGTTGCCTTTTCATGTTTCCTTTCCACCATCTTTTTTCATCATCCTTATGTGGATTGATTAGCACACACGCTAAAGTGTCTTATCTCCATATTATCACCAACTCCCCCAATATAATCAGCTCAAATCTGGTCAAAGCTCCTCGCAGAAGCTCTCTTGGAATGCTGATCACATCCACCTCTGAAAGTCGCCAAATGTAAAGTACTTCTATGCATATTTCATTTGAGATCATGTCATACATTTTGCATCATATAATAAGTGTTTTTGCAATGTTAAATGGTTTTGCCCAGCAGTTGGACATTTCTCTTGGCTTTCCTAACTGCATCTAGCTAGCTACTAGCTGTATGTGTAACTAATAGTCCCTTTGTGACAATAAATAGATCACAATATGTAAACAACTGAAAGACAGGACTAGCTAGTTAGGATTAAAAATGGCTTAGGAAATAAGGTATAGCCAATCCACCAAAAATTACTGAGATACAGTACTGTACTGTAATTGATAATTCTGTAATATGAGGATGCCTTTAAAAATAACGAACTGAAACGTTTCTGAGTATTTCTAGTTTCTATATTGAGCTGGTACGTTACTTCAGGCTTCTTGTAGAACTAGCTCTTTTGTTATTTCTGCATTTCTTATACAAGATCCAACGCTAACTTGTCTGTATTGCTCTTTCACTAAGTAACTGTTTTTCCCATACCCTCCATGCTAAAACCATTAATGTGTAAGTGAATGATTAAATTAGCTACCATCAGTTCTACATGGCTGTCTCAAATAGCAAGGCAGATAACCCTTAATTCCTCAGCAATTGGACATAGCGATAAGCACCAAAAACAACATGTGTTGATCATTTGTGATCATTTCCCATGACTTTTAGACAATGACTAGCAGCTAGGCAAAGCACAACTTATTAGTTAATGAGTTGCTGTCTTGGTGAGATGAATGGAGATTTAATGACCTTCTCTGAACTACTGCGCTTTCACTGTTTCCTCCCCCATGAGCCAAACCTAAATCTTCTCTCTCTCTTTCTCCATGTTTTCTCAGCTACTTCATTTTACTTCATGACCACACACCTCTGTTTCATAATGTCACCGCTTTGGGCCAATAATAGCACAGAAACATGTTTATAAAACAATATGACATTAATAGTTAATCCTTAAATAGTATTTAGATAAGTAATAATTTTGGTAAATCCCATTTTGTGTTTTGTGCATTGTCACTAGCATAATTGGACCAGACAAGAGATTAATTACTATAAGTATAAATAGATTGGTAAAACCTGAAATTAATCCTGAAATTAATCCCAGGGTTGCTCAGCTGTTTTTCTAGTGAAACGTTGAAAGTTCAAATCCCAGAACTGCCAGAAAGCAATTAATCCTGTCTGCAGCACTTCTATTTTTTTTGGATCTGTAATAGGAGTAAACGTAAATACATTGTGTCCGAGCCTTTCAAACTGATGCTGTATGGAGCACATCTGCCGTCCCCACAGCCTACGTTCACGATTATAATTTGTCTCATGTGGGTTTATAGCAACTGCTAATGTTGTCACTTGTGGGTGTGGCCTGTCCAGCATTAAGGAGGAACGTTATTATCCAAAATGTAAAAAAGCTAACTAGTTAAATACAACTTAAATAATGCACTAACTGGTGTGGAAATTGTTTAGTTGGATTTAACTTACATTTTAAGGCTTTGTATTAGCTTCATTGGCAGATTAGCAAAGCAAGCTGGCTGTATTAGCTACTTACATTCACTAGCACTATCTCTGCTACTTCCTTCCAAGCTTTATCTTTCTTTGTAATCTGTCTATCCATGTTTACTGATAAGTTATCCATTTTTGCGCATAAAATGGTAAATGGGAACTAAAGGCAGAAAGAAACTAAGAAGTGTGAGTGGTGAACTGAAGAAGTGTTGCACTGCATGCGCCAGAGGATTGGTCCAAAGAATCATTTGAGCCAATCAAGGATTTGACACTTTATTTCGCTAGAATTGAGAAAATTTCAATGTCGTGCTGCCATATTGGCACTTGTTGCTGTTGCTGTACCTTCTATTCTGATTGGTGCATTTCTACACTGTGTGCTTTCCATCAGTCCTGATGTAGGGTTCTTCTTAGTGCACTGTTGTATCTTGTGACCTCAGATTATCACCAGAAATGAAAAATTCACATTACATCCATCGATATATTGTCACTATAATACCCATACATCATGTGATCATTAGGAATCTGCTTACTATTATGTGCTTTTCTGCATGTTTTTCTGAGGAAGCAAATTCCCAAAACATTCAAAGTCACGATGTGTCATCAGGAGAAGATTTTTACAATAAACCAGAATCTCTTACTCTAGAGAGTACTGCATTTACTCACACAGACTATTGCTGATCTGAATAAACATGTTTTCAACAGATGCTTACAGTTTTGGCTGAACTGTCCATTTAAAACCATGCTTTGATTTTAAATTCATTCAGATTGTGTGATTAGATACATTTTTGAATATATTCTTAGAGACTGGCAACAAAACTTAAGCTTTTTAACATATAAAGAACATTTTAAAGTAGAAATACAGGGTGCACAGAAGCAGCTAAAATGAAAGAAAGAAAGAAAGAAAGAAAGAAAAAGCATTGATGGTTAGACTTATAGTGTGCATAACTGCTGATTGGTCAATTTTACAGCCCTGTGTGACATCACTGGGTGGCAGTTGTATAATTTTTCAAAGGAAAAGTTTATAATTTGAACCTCAACTATTTAAAAAATTCAAAACTGAAAACACATTACAGCAAAATTATCACCACCGTACCACCGTACTCTCTACAGTCTCCTTCACTCCCCACAATGCAGATTTACAGTCTAGTTGATCTTTAAAACAGTAGTCTAATGTAAATTTAGAGTGTACCAAACACACAGTTTCATGATTTCATTGTTACAGATGTGTACAGTAGTGCCCCTGGTTCAGTAACCGTGTACTTGAGTACTTTCCCCAAACACCCACTAATCATTCCAGCAACAACAATATCAAGCCAGTGTTTTACTCCTTGGACTGAAAGATAAGAAACAAAGCCATTTTTTATTCTAACAACTTTGTTTGAGATACTTCAGAAAGGTTTGTACTGGACCCAGCAGCATAGCCTTAGCTTCATTAACCTCATCCTTTATACCCCACTAAATTATCTACTGCATCTATAACTTTGCACATAAAATAAAGGAGGCTGTCGTTCTTTCATGTCAAGATTAGCTTAGCTGTGCAAATGAAGTAAAATGTGTGTGATGTGTTGTCAAATAATTTATTTTAAGAAATCATTCATGTTTTCCGTGTGAAATGGAATAAACTGTTAGCAACAAATTCCATTTGTTATCCAACAAATTCCAATATAAGAATATATTGAGGGCCATTCCACAACCAGAAGTGTAAAAGTAATATTTTGGATGGAAAACAGTTATACATGTCAAATGAAAGCCCTTTTCTTTTCATATGTGGCTTCATTTTTCAGTAAAACATGAAGCAGGAGCTCCGTTTGTTTACTAGTCGATCTACATCCTTATCGTCAGTGATGCTCAAGTGGTTTGGGTATTGACCAAAAGAATAAAGTCATGAGTACAGACTGCAGAAATGAGGTTCCTCTGCAGTGTTTCCAGGCTTACTCTCCTTGATAGGGTGAGGAGAACAACCTGAGAGTACAACCACTGCTCCTCTGAGCTGAAAGGAGCCAGTTTATGTGATTTGGACACCTTACAAAATGGTTGTCCCACCGGCCTGGGAATGTCTGATGATCCCAGAGGAGGAGCTGGAGCCTGGGACTGGGGCTAGAGAACTCTGGGCTGACCTTCTCAGCATGTTGCCACCACAACCCCCACCAGGAAAAGCAGAAGGAATGAATAAGTTAAATAAGCAATTCTGAAACATGTGGTCAGAATTGGTCACAATGGCAGTGATACTAATTAGTGGTCCAAATCCTCAAATCACTCGTTTTGACATATGAAGCCTTTAGTTTGGACCTACAACATACCTGACATTTATTTCCCTGTTTCATTCTTACTGTAGTTAAGTTTACGATTCTATGTGAGAATTATAAAATTAATATCATCTCAACTAGTAGGTATTTGTAATATGCCAGTGTGGGAGTTAAAGTTAGGGAGAAATTTTTAAATATCTGTTTATTAAGGACAAATCCCAGAATCATAATCAACGTTCATAGCTGAGGTCAAAATCCAGATGGAGGAAAACTGAACATTATCAAAGACACAAAATGTCAGAGCCAGAAAATGATAAATGTTAACAAACAGGAACCAGGAACTATGGCTTGACAATGCAGTTTTTACACATACAAACATACGTAATACACAAACACAAAGGGAACTAGGCATGAGTAACAAGTGACAGGTGGGAATAATGAACACCTTCAACTCCTGGGAGGTGTTGGAGGATGCGTACTTACATTCCTCTCTACCTTCCCCATTAGCTTCTCTGTGATTACTGAATAATTCATTGTGTTACTAAATAATATGCTTCAAGGCAAATAACTGAATAATAAACCTGGGAATTTAAGAGAATAAATGAGAAACAAGAACAGGAAACATTGCTCATATAAGGAAGTGGAATGGCAAACCTGTGCAAAACAGTACACAGAGATACTACTCTTTCCTTTATGGTTCACATTTATTTACATTTAGCCTATTTATATAGGAAAGTATGATGACGTTGATTTCTCTGAGCTGTATCAGTTCAATTCAGCATCATCCAACTTCTAACAGCAATTCTGACATTTCTAATTTGTTGACAGGTTGCAACAATTTCAGTGTCATTAACATTCAATATAAAGAAATGTAGCTTCACTGGTACTTATACAAACACACATTAAAAAAAACATAACAAGTGAACATACCAATTAAAAAATAGAAGCAAAGTACGACCAATGTAACTAATTCTAAATTAGTTATGCTATATTATGCTAACATTTTGGGAAAAAAAGAGAGATTCCCATTTAATGAGATCTATTTATTAGCCAAATGCATATGTGAATCTTTAGCCAGTTTTAAATAAATACAAAAAGCCTGCCTTTGCCTTTGCTCTAATAATAACCATTCATAACTGTCCTACGAGTAAACAAAATTTGCAGTGTTGGTAATCTCATAATGAGAGAATGACCTTTGTATTTTTCCTTTTCGCCATGTTCTGTTTATCATCCGTATGTTATTTGATTAGCAGTTATTCTGTTTAACCTTATCTTTATCTAATCAGCAACTCCCTCATTAGAATCGTCTCAGATCCAGTTGTAACTCCTCACAGATGCGCCGTAACCTCTTGCGGAATGTTGCTCACAAAAAAACTCAAACATCTGTCTCTGACAGATGGTCAAGTAAAAGGCATGAACGCACGTAAACTCGTATTTGTGAGCTGACTTGCATGCATGAAACATAGATCTCAAGATGGGGCCAAGAGCGTGACACAGCGTTGTGTATTTTTCTGGATCTCGTTTTCGTTTCATTATGATTGCAGAACTCTGAAACAGTGGGAGAGGCTTCAGCAGTTTGACAGCTCTTAACAATCAATCAGGTTGTTAAAAGCCTAGGGGAACTTTGGCAGGCTTCAGGAACAATTAGGAGTCAGAGAGACACTCTAATTTCCCATTATCTAACAGTGTTTATGTACCTATTGTCTACTAGACATTAAACAGACACAGAGCCTACATAATGCCACATGCATAGTGACTGATGCCTTCCTAAAAATGAGACTCTGCTCTCCTTCATTTGTGTGTGTGGGTGTGTGTGTGTTAAAGTTAAACCCCCACACCCCTTTGCATAGATCTTTTGCACTGGACTATTCCTGCCACAACAATAGCTGGGCGAGGTTTCCCTCTTTGCACACTAGTAACTTTCCAAAACTCTTCAGAGCCTGTGCAAACTGATTAAAAGAAACAATAAGTCATATTTTGACATTTAGCTACAAATCACAAACTTACTGACTTGTTGTTCTTGCACGTAGTCTTGTCACGTAGTCTTGTCACGTAGCTTCCAGGGTATCAAGAAGGAAGCACAGAGTTATCCATTTGTCCCATGTCTGATTTTATGTAATTTTCACAACCAAAGTGGACACAAAAACTGTGCCTTTACAATTAACCAAGCAATCAATTAAGCAAGTCAGAATCAATAAACTATACTCCTATATTCAATGCAACATCCTAAAGTAGCCGTATTAATTGAGCCATACTCTATAAGCCATACACTATAAGCAATACTCTGTGAGCCTTACTCAGTGACCTTACTCAACAGGCCATGCCCAATGAACCTTACTCAGTAAGCCATCCTCTGTAAACCATACTCTATAAGCCTTACTCACTAAACCATACTCAATAAGCCTTACTCACTAAGCCATACTCAATAAGCCATACTCAATAAGCCATACTCAATAAGCCATGTTCAGTGAACCTTACTCAGTAAGCCATCCTCTGTAAACCATACTCTATAAGCCTTAATGAACCTTTCTCAATAAGTCATACTCATAAGCTCTACTAAAGAAGACATACTCAATGAACCACATTCAATAAGCTATACACAATGAACCATACTCCATATGCTGGACTCAATAAGCCATATTCAATGAGCCATACAGTATAAGCCTTACTCAATAAAACATACTCAGTAGGCCATACTGAATAAGCCACAGTGAATAAACCATACCCGATAAATCATACTCAATGTGCCATAATTTAATCCATGCTTAGTGAACCATACTTAATGACCCCTACTCTATAAGCCATACTCAGTGAGCCTAAAGCAATGAGCCATACTCCTTGCTAATATGTCATACTTAATAAGCAATACTCAATAAGAAATTCTCATTAAGCCATACTCTATAAGAGATTCTCATTAAGCCATATTTAAGAAGCCATAGCCAATAAGCTATACTCAGTGAACCACATTCAATGAGCTGTACTTAATAATCAAAGCTAAATAAGCAATACTTAGTAAGCTATGCTCAATGTGTAATATTCAATAACTAATATGTAAGGCATGTGGTTTCCATGAAGCATCTGAGGAAGCACATCCATTTGAGGTTTCCAGGGTGTTTGCCCAGCCTAACAACATCAAAACAGATCAAAGCTGAGCATGATTATAAAGTCTGATATCAGGAGAATGTGTTTCCTATGTACCCACTGGCTTCTGGAGTAGGTGGAGAAAGTTTACTTTTAATAGGCATACAGCAAAAGACTTTCTGATTAGTGTTTTTTTTTTTTGGACGTTGTTGGCTGACCCCTTTTCCTGTAGCTCCAAACTGGAGTGTGTGGATTATGATAGAGAGGACAGGGAGTTGGGAGCTGGTTTATGCCAAGGCGTCTAAATGGCGCTTGTGTAACTGCTGATGATCTCTTGGTGTGTCTTAAACTGGGACCCTGTTCAAATGGGGAAGAAAGGTGCAGTGTGTCATAACACAGATACTGCACTTAGAGCTAAACCATGATGTACTGTAGTATAATTATTGGTTCATAATTATGATTATTAAGTTACCTGTATAACCTACTGTAGAGATTTGTGTATATGTGTCCATAAAGTGTCAGTTTGTGAGCATCTACGCCATTTCATTAGTGATTCTGGCTTTCTATGGGTTTTTATTTGGAATTGTTTCCAAAATGGAAAGCCCCTGTTGTGGGTAAAAGAGCCATTTATGATACTAAATGATACCTTTTTTTTTCTAACAGTGTATAGCTTAGCGGTTTGGGTGAAATTCAAGCACAGGGCTCATTTTAAATACTACAAAATGAGAAAATGTAAATAAGTAATATAATGTATAAGTAAATTTAGAAAAGGTTTGTGGTGTTTTATTAATTAAAAGACCTTGATGTTGATCACTCTAATTAGCACACAGCATGTATTACTAGTAAATACTAGCAGGTATACTAATCTTTTTTTTTTCAGTGACACTAATGCAGATTAAACTATAGTATATTAAAACAGTTTACAATATGCCTTAAGTCCAACCCAAGAGAGAAGAACAGCTTACAATTTCCTTTTTTCACTGTTGGTCCTCTTGTTAGGAAATCTATAACTCAGCTGTAGGTCGAATTGCACAGAACCTTTTCTTACAGTTTAGACACCAGCCCAGTGGGAATGACTGGAATGAAGCAAACATTCCTAGGATCCAGCAAAAGACATACTGATCCGCAAATTTTTTGCAGTCCCTTTAACTGGAAAATCAATTCCAGGATGCCCTCAGTACAGATTTATTTCATGAACATTTTTTAAATGTTTGGAATAGCATTTTGTCTATTCATTAGAGCCATAGAGCTTTTCCCTGACAGAGTTATTGGGGTTTGGATCAAACTCATACAATTAAATGAACAAATGTGATTTGGGGTCACTGTAGCTTTGTGGTTAGCACGCTTGCCTTGCATCTCTTCGAATCCTGCCTCCGCCCTGCGTGTGCCGAGTTCGCTTGTTCTCCCTGTGCTTCGGGGGTATCCTCCGGGTACTCTGGTTTCCCCAGTCCAAAGACATGCGTTGTAGGCTGATTGGCATTTCCAAATTGTCCGTGGTGTGTGATTGGGTGTGTGAGTGTGTGTGTGCGATTGTGCCTTGCAGTGGGTTGGTACCCTGTCCAAGGTGTCCCCTGCCTTGTGCCCAGAGTCCCCTGGGATAGCTATGGGGTATCCCCAGAACCCACTTTGAGAGCAGGAATAGTCCAGCAGAAATATACATACAGTTTTCCACTTTGTTGATCAGCCAGTGTCTCTGACTTTTGCTTCTTCTATGAGGCTTATGACTAGTAACTAATAACCAAATCTTTGTGGACTTGTTTCAAACAACATTGCAAAACTACACATTCTCATTTATAATTTTTCTAAAATAGTAGCCTCTTACATGGGATGATAATAAATAAAGACAAAAAGACAGCTGCCTCCATAACATTTTAGACTTTAGCTTCACACTGAAGTTTTGTTCAGTTGGCTGTAGTAATCCTAAACAATTCTTTATTGGGGCTTAAAGAGTTAAACTGCCATGGGCGAACCCAAACCCTGATTATAGCTCCAAGATTTGGCTCGTGGCTGTGGCTGTAGAGGCTTTTATAGCACCTTATCAGTTGCCAGACCACAGTAAGTCGCCTGGGGGTTTGTATGCGGTTCACAGAGTCAATAAATCAGATAAACTGGGTGCTTTACTGCCCACTAGATATGGAATATGGGATATGACCCATGATCCTTCCCAGGAATCTGTATTTGCTCTGGACATCTTTAATGTTCGGATCTGTGGCTTTGCTTTTAATTTTAAACCTGGAAAGTTGGAATGGTATTTAAAGGAATAGTTCAGATGTCAATCAGCCAGATATATTTGGTGTCTCTAATTTGCTTATTTGGGATTGCTTCAGAGCTACAAGGCTAGTTTTGCTAACAAATTGTGGAAGTTTACCAGTTAACAAGCCAAAGTCATTACAATGGCCTTTAAGATGTGGAGATAAATCATCTGAAACTGTAGTGGTGGCTATTTTGAATGTGTAATCACTTGATGTAAGTTATTTAAGCAATGCATACTGTGGTGTGCATACAATGCATACTGTAATGTTTGTTAAATAACAGCATGTTTTAATACATTTATTATTAGTCTTATACAGTTATACAGTTGGAACTACTGTCAGAGTGTGCTGTTATAGAACATTAACCAACAACGTCTGACCAATCAGATCTAGGAATCTAACAGTGCTGTGGTATAAATATATACATCATTAACTGTGTTTCAGGCAGCGCTCTGGACATCTCAGACGTGACGCTGATAAACCCAGATCCTATAGTGTCCTCAGCAGATGCGTCTCTTCTGTGTGTGAGCAGCGACTGGACGTCCTCTGGTCCGGCCTCGCTCACTCTGGGCCGTGAGGTCCCTCTGCCCCAGCAAGACTTGCTCAGTTCCACAGCAGACAAGACATATCGCTCTGCAGCCAAAGTCTCCTGGAGGACGCGCAGTGACATATTCGGGGCTTTCTTTTGCAAGGTTAAAAACTCAGACAGTCGCAAGGTGTACACATACAAAATGCTAAATGAAGGTGAGTATGCTTGTGAGCTTGATAAACCTCAAATGTATCAGTTTATGTGAATAAGTACATTCATTACTGAATTGATTGAGGCCACTGTAATTTCATTTCGGTGTTGTAATGTGGACATGCTCTGGTAAAAAAAAGGGGGGTGAAAATGAGTAGTAACAAAAAAAAAAGCATCAGTTCAGATTACCTGTTTATTCCCATTAAGGATTTTGGATTTGAACATGTAGCTCATTAGCAGAAATTAATCCACATAGTTCAGAAGAGGAGGAGTGACATCTGAAAGATTAATTTGAAGATGATATCACTTGGCAATCGAAGCAATTCTGTATTTATTTTTCTTCTATAAACCAGTTGTCACATTCTTGTCCACAAATAAGCAATGTTCAACATTTCCAGGGGATTCTTTTTGTAATAAAACTGGAATGTGCTAAGGGGCAAAGAGTAAGCATGGAAAAACAAATAGGCAAGCCCTGGTTTACATCCAATATCATGTTCCTAAATTGCCCAATTCGGAGTGCTGGATTATTCCTGATCCAATTTGTTGTACTTAGCCCCCACGTGGCATATATGAGAACATCTCTGACTGGGGGGGTTGGTTTATGAAATCTGTCATTCCGTAGGTTTGGATTTCCTGGCAAAAAGCACCTCTTTGTATAGTCATTCTTGGCCATACAGAAAGCACTGCATTGGTTTGTTTATTTTAATAGCCTTTCCGTTTTATTATAATGGGAAGTTTTAACATGTTCAGAAATGTTTAACTCGTTAAATCTTTCAGCATCATTTCTTCCCGAGGCACTCACGGTGACAGCTAGCATTGGAGACAACGTGACCATCTCTTACACGCGGAAAAAAGTGGCCGAAGAGGACACGATCATCTACAAGGAGGGTATGTGCACAAGCAGTGTAATTGCTTAGAAAGACAGCTCAAATCAGATTTTTTTTCTTCAGATTTGAGCAGGAGAGATTTCAAAACAAATCGAATCAGATTTAAAGTTAGATTTCACAAAAAGAGAAAAAGAGTGACTTTTCCCACATTTTTCACATTTAATTCTAGACTTAAATTGAGACTTTTTATGAAGAATTCTGATTAAAGTCTAATTCCTGGACACGCATATATGATTTCATGTTTTTTATCTATCATATTTGTCATTTTGTTGAAAATTTGCAACAGGGACAACAAATTCAACAAAAAACATGTCCTAGGTACTAAGAAGAAAATAATTGCTTTGATTATTACTTGATAATAATTGCTTACATAATGAGTTTGTCCCAAACAAGTACCTATTTGATACATACAGCCTTAGAAAAATGGGGTCTTCAAGAGTTCTTTGGGTAGTTAAGTGTCCTAGTTTTCTAGAGATGTTCCACATTTTCTTAATAGAAAGCACTCTGTTCTACCTAGAATATTTAAGGTTCCCCAAGATGGACAACCCAAAGAACCGTTTAAGGTTCTAGAGTTATCTTATAGATTTAGCCTTGTTGTTGTAAGAGTGTACTCTGACCTGGAACAGTGAAGATATGGTCTGTTTCCATTCTTGGTTTAAAAACCTTTTGTCTTTTTTGCTTTTGTTTGTGGAATACACACTGAGAACTGTAACTGAACATGGATCTTATGTTAAACATAACCCATAGTGAGATCTCCATGTTGGTAGCTAGCTTGGTGCCTCACACCACTCACACACCAGTGTTCACACACTTAGAGCAACCCATAAGTTTATTTGAACAAATTCAAACACAGTCTGCTCAGATTTGTTCAGTTTTAATGAATAAATCAGATTTTCCCTGCTCTCTAAAAAACATTTAATGCAATTCCTGCTGTTTATTTTAACTTCTCTCCTCTTCTCATCCTTAAACAGCATTACAATCCTTCAGAGATGTTATTAACAAAGACCCATCTTTCGCACACTCCGTGCCCAAAGGGGATATCACAGATTCAGTTCCCTACCTCATCAGCGACGTGAAGCAGTCACATGCAGGACTCTACACCATCCGCTACATGTCAGAAGTCCTGCCCACCTCCGCCATCACTCACCTCATTGTCCGGAGTCAGTGTTTCACTCAGTATACAATACACACATGCATCTAGAACTTTCTGTAGCGTGGGGTGGTAAAATACTGCATTTAACTCTGCATATGTGTGTGTGTGTGTGTATGTGTGTGCGCTTTCAGGCTGCATGGAGGGCATGTGGGGTTCTGACTGCACTAAGCTATGCCCGGCCTGCACTAACGGAGGAGTGTGTGATGATAAAACAGGAGAGTGCATCTGTCCGCCCGGCTTTAAGGGTCCCACCTGTGAGACAGGTAACACACTCAGTGCTGTAAATATACCACAGATTTAGTTTGGCTCAGGCTCAAGGATTAAATGTAATATTAAAGAGGCAATATAGCAGTAAGAATAAAATACGGAACGAAAAATATCATTACCCAATAACAGTACATCCTGAAGTGTTTCATTCCTCTTATACCAACGATTATGATTTTTTTTTTATTAGTCAGTAAATGACATCCATGTTGTAGTTAAATTGAATGTTAGGAAACATCCACAAACCAAGTTATTAGTATAGCAGCTATAAACATTCTTTCCAGCCTCTCTTTTCTCTCATGAGTTGTTACAGACAAACCAGAAAGTCCTGAAGACTTTGCCATGGTGGAAAACTTACTGACCATTACAAAGCACGGACACTGGAGACTCCTTCCAGAAATATTCTTAAATTATTTGGCATATCCATCCTACAAATCTCTGTGAATTTGTGAATTATTTAAAAATAATAGACTTTCTGAGACTTTACTCAGTGTTCCTGAAACATTGCAGCATATAATGAGAAAAAAGAGAGAAAATGGGAAAAAGAATGGGATAGTTTTTACATTTAGTTACATGTTATAGTGAGTAAGAAAACGACTGACACCTGATGATGTCCTTGATATTCAGAAAAGTGTCATGTTCATATTGTATATCATGATATTAATATCTTATCACCGTATGGCCCTGCTCTGATTTGAAGATTGATATTTGTGTGTACTGTGTGTATGTGTGCAGTGTGTGGTGAGGGCCGCTTTGGGAAGACGTGTAAGGAGCGCTGTATAGACGGAAAGTGTCGCTCTCTGGTGTTCTGCCTCAGAGACCCATATGGCTGCTCGTGTGCTTCTGGGTGGAAGGGTCTAAACTGCAGTGAGGGTAACAACAATTAGGTTTATTTTATACTCCTAATTAGATGTTCATTTGGATCATATATAAACTTCATACTGTCCATATCTGCAGCGTGTGCACCTGGGTACTACGGCGCTGGCTGCAAACTGAAGTGTGTGTGTGACAAGGCCGGGAAGTGTGACCGCTTCAGAGGGTGTGTGTGTCCTGGGAGACATGGTGCCCGATGTGAGAAAGAAGGCAAGAGCAGAACTAATTAACATTAATATAACATTATACTGAATTTGGTGTCATTGGAAAAAAGACATATACCCTATATGTATTACAATATCCTGAATTTCTCATCACTGGAATAAACTGAGATTTTCTCTTTGGTTGATGAACTAGAACCTATTTAACAACCTAAATTTGTGATAAAAGCGTATTTTTGTTGTTTGGTTCCTGCCAGACAAAGCTCCAGTCATCATAAGCAGTCTGAGAGATACAGAGCTGAACTCTGGTGCACCGTACACCGTGAACTGCTCTGTCCACGGCCAACCAGCACCTTTACATGGAGAAATCATCCTGCTCAAGCCAGACAAGACCATTGTATACGTAAGATCCAGCGATCCTCATTAACTTCTGAGCAGCCTCATGGCTTTATTTTTCCATTTAGAAGCTGGCTTTACCCAGAACTGGGTTCATAAAGTGAAATTCAAGCTTTTTCAAATTTTCCTCAAGGGAGAAAAATCACTTTTTCCAACACAAATCAAAAATGACTTAAGCCCAATATGTCACACAGCTTCGACAAAAAAAACAAAAAAAAAACAAAAAAAAAAGAAATACACTTCTGGATAGTTGGCTCATGTTGGCTAGATTTAATTTGCTTTGAATGGTTCTAAAGCCATTGTAGGCCACATGGAACTAATTCTCAATGTTAAGACATAAAGCAGTCAGTAATACAGTCAGTTAACAACAAGATATGCTTGATCGACAGAGATGCTAGAGGTGGAATAGATTTTGTTCTTTGTTTTGGTTGGTTTCTATAGAGGCTTTTCATAGAGACTCTTCCTGTCTTTGTGTTCATATTGGACCAGGCCATGGACACAGAAACAGTGGAAGACCAGAGTACGTCCGTGTTCAGGGTGGACAGGATCACGGTGGCTGACAGTGGACGCTGGGTCTGTCAGGTGAAGACCACCAGCGTTCAGGTGGAGAAAGACTTCATCGTCAATGTTAGAGGTGAGACCCTGCACATCCAAAGCCTTACTGTGACCGTCAATGAAGGATTAACTGATCTAAGCTCGGAAGTCATCATGGAGATCATCTGAACCTCATTGTGTTCAGTCCTCTACAAGACAAAATGTCCAATCTGATCTTAGATTAGAAGATCTAAGATGAGCTACCTAGCTACAGTGGATATCAAAAGTCTACACACCCTTGTTAAAATTGCAGAAGTGAATTTTTTTATTGAATATTTTGTCTTGTTTTACTTAATAGGATTCCTAAAAATACAATATGGTGTCTATGTAATATTATTCAGATCAACATTGGTCTAGTTTTATTGAATAAAACACTGAGTGCTGAATGAAAAATGAAAAGATAACCCAAACCCAAAAATTTATTACAATAATTTTGTAATGTCTTATTCATTTGATACTATTTAGGATGACATTATTTAAAACTGCTTCAAATCCGTGTTTAACAGTATTAAACGATGCAGCTTTTTCTGTTAGAGGTAATTTTTTTTCACATATTTTTCAGTTCACTTAGATCTATTTCTTCCTTAGCTTTTCTAATTCTGGAGGATTTAACTTGAACTTGTTTCTTGTAGTTTAACTAAAAACATTTCACTGAACTTTTCACCCTGTCCCAGCCCTACTGCTTAATCAAGACAAAAGGTCTGTTCCTTATCCTTATCATCTGGTCGAAAGTCTTCCAGTTTTTTAACCAAATCCCAACCGTAAGCATGGCGAAAGGCTCCAGACGGAGCTGTTGGATGATAGACTGATCTCAGATTTTATCTTTTTGTTGCAGTTCTTCTAATGAAGTGTTGCTCAACATGACTAGATAACTGATCTGAGCTCAGAGGCCAAAAACCTGATGTTCCTTCGTGTTTCAGTTCCTCCACAGCCTCAGTACCCCCCTTCCCTGAACAGCAGTGGGCCGTACCATCTGGTAGTGCTGGTCAATAAGGATCCGTACACCGGGGATGGACCTATCACCTCAGTCAATGTGACCTACAAGCAGGCCAATTCGTCCACATGGGAGACGGTGAAAGGTAGCAGCCTTCTCTCTTCACCGTGTTCGCCATTTTATATCAGAAAGTTTAATGAGAAACTTTAATCACTTTTTATGTAGCTGTTATTTGTATTGTGTTATTTTGTCACTATAACAAACACAGTAAATCCCTTCTAGCCAGTTCCCTCCCTGGAATATTTCATGCCACCGGCCAGAGCTCAATCAGCAAAGCTCACACATTATGGCTGATTTCTATTGTGTGCCAGATTCAAAACAATGTATAAAAATATCTGTCTGATGAGCTAAACATTTTCTGATCAGTCTCAGATCCAAAATAAATGATGGCCATGAAGAACAATGTGAATGATGTCACTTTTCCGTAATGGTGCTTTTGTTGTCTGAGGGAGAAAAAAAAGGACAGTTAGTTCCAGGACGATTTCCTTATTCAGGAACTGTTTGTCTTTTATGTGTTTCAGATTGTATTTTCAGTCAGATCTGTATGTATATTTGTATATACACTATATGGTCAAAAGTCTGTGGACACCTGACCATCACACCCATATGTGCTTCTTCCCCAAACTGTTGCCACAAAGTTGGAAGCACACACTTGTACAGAATGTCTTTGTATGCTGTAGCATTACAGTTTCCCTTCACTGGAACTAAGAGGCCCAAACCTGTTCCAGCATGACAATGTCCCTGTGCACAAAGCGAGCTCCATGAAGACATGGTTTACCAAGGTTGGAGCACTGACCTCAACCCCACCTGACATCAGCGCCCGACCTCACTAATGCTCTTGTGGCTGAATGAACACAAATCCCAACAGTCACGCTCCAAAATCTAGTGGAAAGCCTTCCAAGAAGAATGAGATTATTGTAACAGCAAAGGGGGAATAAATCTGGAATGGGATGTTCAACAAACACATATGTATGTGTGTGATGGTACGGTGTACACAAACGTCTGGCCATATAGTGAACATGTGTGTATCTGTGTGTTGCACGGAATGAGATTTAATGGACAAAAGGGCTAGGGAAAGATTGATTTCAATATTCAAGTGTAGTGATGACTGTTGAAACCTAGAAATGTAGTTAGACCTGGATGTGTATGTGTGTGTGTGTGTTTGTGTGTGTGTGTGTGTGTGTGTGTGTGTGTGTGTGTGTGTGTGTGTGTGTGAAGTGATTGGCTCTCAGGTGAAGCTGGAGAATCTCTCCCCCATGACTCAGTACATCGCATTTGTGCAGTTAAGTCGACGAGGACCTGGAGGGACTGGATATCCAGGACCTGAGGCTAGCTTCTATACACAGAAGCTTGGTAACACAAACACACACACACACACACACACACGCATACGGAACCATCACTTCATGACATATTGATCCCAAAAGTGAACAAAAGCTAGCTAATGTTAGTGAATATGCTTTAAGCTAGCTAAAAAAACTTTAGCTAATGTTAGAAAAGGAGGTCAGTTAATAATTAATTAGCTAAATTTTTAAGTAATAAAAAGAAAATAATTACCAATAATTTTGTACTTCACACTTACCCACTAAATAGTTTATCTGTAAACTATTATTTACTTTGTTGCTGCTGTTTTTTTATCCTTAGACCTATATTCATAATTAATCATATTTCTGCATCGCTCCAGCTTATTCCTCGGGGACTGATTTTATCTCTTGACATTTATTTCACACTTATTTTAAAAAAAAACATCATCTTTAAACTTATTTAAAATTTATTTAGAGTGTTATGTTTTATGTAACGCCACACTGACACCCATTTCTCGCTCTCCTGCAGATCTGCCCCTCCCTACAGGGCTGAAACTGACCCCGCTGAATCAGACCTCTCTGTCCCTGTCCTGGGATTCTGCCCCTGTCACGGATCTGGCTAAAGACGACTGGTGTTACGAGGTGGTGTGTGAACAGGCAGGGGACGCCAGCAGAGCATGGAGGTGGAAGCTGCCTCTGAACTCCACCGGCTTCCAGCTAAACGAACTGAGACCCAGACACAAGTACAAGTGCAGGGTCAGTCTGAGCAGCAGGGCAGCGGGTCACATCTGTCCCACGGTCAGCGCCTGGACCCTCAGTGATGGTAAATTAGGGGCTCAGTATGAATTTGGACCAACGTGTAATAGTCCGAGGAGAGACATTTTAATAGGATATTAGGATCATAGCGGTAGATACAATCTCTGAAGAACAGTGTGCAGATGGAAATATGATATATGAAATAATGAATCAAAAACAAGATGGGCTTGTTGTTTTGAGACCTCCATCAAGTAATGTTTTAACTTATATCTACACATTTCCATTCAACGTCTTGCACCAATTTCCTTAATATTATTAAATCCATAATAAGTTTCAAAACATTTCCCAGAAGAAGTAAGGAAATAATAGACATAATAACATACGCTATTAAATGTAATAATGACACTAGTATCCAGAATGCATCATATTTGGGAAGTAGTGATAAAATCTTAAAGGAGAAAAAAGAAAATAAATGGAAGAAAATAATTTTTAAAAAATGGAATTATTTTAGTACATTTATTCAACATTTTCAGTAAAAATATTAAATATTTTAGCAATAAAATTCGTAATATTTGAAAATTTATTATAATTCTTTTTTTTTTTTTTTTTTTACAAAACGAGATAGCTAAAGATACATTTTGCTGTCTGTATTAGTTTTTATCAGGGTGGTTGTCAGGTGGCAGAGATGGCGCCAGTTGGGGGAAATTTTGTTAAAAGAGCTGGCAAATTGCAAACAGATCCAAAACAGCAGACAATACACGAGGTCAAGGAACAGGCACTTAGTTTATCACACGTCAACCAATTATTGGCAAATTAGCCAACATTATAACATGAACTAAAAGATCTATAATCATTAACTCAGAACCTCTTTTCTCTTTAAACTCCTCCCTTTTTTACTCAGAACTTCCTCCTGCTCCGTATGATGTCTCCACCTCCAACATCACCGACTCCTCGGCCATCCTCAGCTGGTCCATCGCCGAGGGCCATTCTGTCTCCAAGATAATCATTCGTTACCAGGAGACGGAGGAGGCGGTGTACAGCCAGCAGGTGGATCTTGGGGTGCAGCCGTCCCAGAATTCCATGCACTTCATGCTGAGAGGGCTGAGGGCTGACACTGAGTATCTACTGGAGATCTGGACTATTAATAACATGGGAGAGAGCAAGAAGAAGGAGCAAGTCTCTCTGAGGACGCTAACACCACAGGAGAGCTCACGTGAGTCACACACAGACACACACACACACACACAGAATGCATGCACACAGTAGTTTTCTTTAAGGTAGCTTTATATTTTCTCTCAGGCCGGTACGGGTTCAGAGCTGATGGAAACATGCTGTTTTACGCCATTCTGGGTTCTGCTGGAATGACCTGTCTCACCATCCTGCTGGCCTTCTGCATCGTGCTCCAGCTGAAGAGAGCCTCCTTTCAGAGACGCATGGTGAGTGTGCGTGTGCGTGTGTGTGTGTGTGTGTGTGAGTGCGCGTGCGTGTGTGTGTGTGGGCATGTTTTTATTTCTTGGTGGGGACCAAGTGTTTCCACAAGCATGGAATATCTGACAGTTTTGACCTTGTGGGAACCTTTGGCTGGTCCCCTTGAGGAAAGCTGCTCCCCCACCCAGAAAAAGAGACAGTTTTTATTTAAAAAATTAAAAGCACATTTTGGATAGTGTGGCATAATTAGGGTCAGATTTTTTTTAACAGTTTTCATGTTTATGGAAGAAATTTACCATTTTCATTTTATCCATTTAAAATTAATAGAAAAAAATTTTTGTTTCTGTTGTTTTGTGATCATGTACAAATATTTTACAAACAGATTAATGTCAGTTTCCTTTTAAAGAGAATGAAAAAAAAATTACCTTACTATCATTATATATATACAGGACAGTGCAAAAGTTTGAGCCCCCACCCCACCAGGATTCTGTATGAAAAAAGGAAAATATTCCTGTATTTTATAAAATTGTGTTCATTTTACTTTTTTCAACAATTTACCTTCTTCGTGATATCCTAAGAGTATGCAAACGTTTGCACGTAACTGTATGCACTTCTACTTGTATCCCAACTTGGAAGGAATAAGGAGTCAGAACGCAGGGTCAGCCATATTTGAGATTTGAACCCACACCCTTCCTAACAGCCCACCACCCCTCAGAGTTTTTCACATAAACTCAGCTGTCACAAGATCACATACGTTTTGTCTCTAACATCTAACAGCGGTGTCTCTTGTCTCTCAGAGAGAGGAACCCGTGGTCCAGTTTAGCTCCGGGTCTTTAAACACTCAGAAGAAAGTGACGAGCTCGACGCAGGCCGTGTCCTACCCAATGCTGGAGTGGAACGACATCAAGTTCCAGGATGTGATCGGAGAGGGAAACTTCGGCCAGGTGCTCAAGGCTCGCATCAAGAAGGACGGTCTGAGGATGGACGCGGCCATCAAGAGAATGAAAGGTCAGGAGTCTTTAAACTCTTCTGCTGGCTTAGTGCTCATTCTTTAGACTGGTAAAAATCTAAATCTGTTTTTGTGTTAAATAAAATTTCAATGGTCTTTTTCTTCTTGGGAATAAAGAAAGTGTGTGATCAGGGTGAATAGCTGTGATCAGGGTGTGACTGATACCAATGTGGGTGCAAGAAATAAGAAATATCAAGTAGTAACACCATTAATATTAGGCAGGGAGTGACTTGGAATATGCTACAAGGGCTTTAAAACTTATCAGATCAAACATCCCAAGCAAACTTGAGAGGAAATGGTGTTTTCTCTCAATATATTTTTATAAATCATTTTGAGGAACTATATTTATGTGTTCTTAAAGTGAAATGCCAAAGTTTTTTTATTAAAAATAAATGGCCAGAATTTGGCCACAGCTACATACGATGACAGGTTGTCCCAGATTGATCGGTCATCATTCCATCCAGACTTTGTACAGGGAGAGAATATTATTTGAGGCCAATTAAGGGGTGTGTGCACTGCAGTGTCTTCATCCCCCTTCATCAGAGGCTGTTGAGAAAATTTTACATCATCAGAAGAATTAAAAAAGTGTTGCAAGTTCAAATCCCGATGATGCCACAGCCATCTGTGGCCGGGAGTCCAACTGAGCGAAACTGGCCACGCTCTCTGGGTGGGAGAAATTTCATACTCTCTGTCCCCTAAGAGAATTGACCAAGAGTTTAAAAAAATCAGGGGAAAAAAAGGTGTTAGCATGGCGTCTTTTTTAATACTTACTCAACAACTCTTCTGTTTCTCAGAATACGCTTCTAAAGATGATCACAGAGACTTTGCAGGTGAGCTGGAGGTGTTGTGTAAACTGGGTCATCACCCCAACATCATTAACCTGCTGGGAGCCTGCGAGCACCGAGGTGTGTATCCCTCGCTTTTCAGGGTCCAAGCATTGTTTTTTTCCTATTTTCCCATGTTCCTCTTCCTATTTCTTGAAAATATTTGGCACCTGAGCAGTCAGTTCTGCTCTTTCACTTTGCTGTGTTGCCCAGAGTGATCCACAGCTAAACACTGGGGATGCAGCAAATGCTAGTATGAGTCAGGAAACAACGAATTACCTCAAAGTTGATGAAGACTAACAACAGCTGAACTCTGCATCTCTCTCAGGTTATTTGTATCTGGCTATTGAGTATGCTCCTCATGGCAACCTGCTGGATTTCCTCAGGAAAAGTCGTGTGCTGGAAACAGACCCAGCCTTTGCTATTGCTAACAGCACAGCCTCCACGCTCTCCTCCCAGCAGCTGCTACACTTTGCTGCAGACGTGGCTCGAGGCATGGACTACCTGAGCCAGAAACAGGTCAGCAATCCAGCAGTGTCTCTATGGGAAATCCAGAGCCAGCAGAATTCTTGGAAATTCTCAGATTCTCTGAAAACATGCCGTCTTTATATTATAAGATATTTGAATGTCCTAGGCTGTGAGCTACAGATGGGATTTGTGATCTGAAATAATTAAATCATTAACTCTATGCCATACCGGGACCGATAATGACAGGACAAAAATTTGAAGTACAAACAGTGTGTAGAAATATTCTTCAACATTTCAAAAATCCAGATAACATGATATGATAACGTGAAACATTCATACTCGTGTAATGTGAGCTAAATTTGCTTAAAGGATTTACTGTATTTTATTACATATGAATACCACAGGTGAGAGCGTCCATACATCTGTCTGTAATGAGAAAAAAAAATGCTTTACTTGAAACTCAAATGAAACCCATTGAAACTAATGGTAGTCTAAGCGCAGTTGTTGAATTCTGTCGATACACAACAATATGACACAAAGTCACTACAACTGTAAAAAATCTGAGAAAGAGATGATGTAAAATCTTAGTAAAGCAGTTCGTATGTGGTCTTATCCGGCACAATGCACTAAAAATTCTGGTTGCTTGGCACTTTCCGGAAGGTTTTATGGTGATCATGTGCAATCAGCCTACACTCACAACTACAAATTCTACCCTCTGAAAAAGTAGTCCTATCTCTGAAGAAAAACTGTGAAGAAAGAAAAGAAATTTTGCATAAATGTTTATGTACTGCAACAACTGCCCTTAGACTTCCATTAAATAAGTGAATGTTTTCAGTTATTTTCTCACTACAGGGAAATGTGTCAAAATGATGATCTGTGCTAATCACACTTAGCTTATACATGCTGTAAGTAAAGAACAGGTTGAATTACTAGAGTGAGAGTATTCCTTTAATAAGAATAATCTGCTGCTTCTTGTAGTTCATCCACAGAGATTTAGCAGCCAGAAACATCCTGGTGGGTGAAAACTACGTCGCAAAGATCGCCGATTTCGGGCTCTCGCGAGGACAAGAGGTGTACGTGAAGAAGACCATGGTAACGTCTTGTTAGATTCCTGCTTTGCTGTGATAATATTTATACATATAGTCATATAATTGCTTATAACATATGGAGCTAACTGGAGAACAAATCATCGCTGTTTTATGTGTACAGGGCCGATTACCTGTGCGATGGATGGCCATAGAATCTCTCAACTACAGTGTGTATACAACCAACAGTGATGTGTAAGATACTCCACATCCTTCTAGCTTCTAATAATTCAGACCTTTAACACAAGTAGTAGAGATTGAAACTGGTCCTACTTTCTCTCTCTCTGACTTGTAGGTGGTCATATGGAGTGCTTCTCTGGGAGGTGGTGAGTTTAGGTGTGTTCACACTGGGAGATCTTTTTATATTAAAACAATACTATTATACAACATGATCCCAGACTACATGAGAGAATCGTATGATACAATCTCTAATAAATAGTCCAATTGGAAAAGAAAAAAGGATGATTTATTTTCTTTCTTTGAGGAAAGTTGTAATATTGAGAAAACAAAAGACATTTAAATAATTTTCCCTATAATATGTGTAAGAACAGTGACATACAAATATGGAATAAAACACTACAGGGTGTGCTGTTACAGGAAAACAATCAACGCTGAATATTTTCCTATAACAGGACATCCTGAAGTGTTTTATTCCTCTTACACCACAACATTTTGCCAACGATTACAAGTTTTGTGGCATTTATTTTATACCACAGTGCTGTTGAATTCTCGAATCTGATTGGTCAGAAGGTGCTTAGTTTTCAATAACAGCAGCTCACAGGTTTGTATTAAGTTTTGGTATCTCAGTAACATGACTGTGTTATTTTGTCTTTAAATACAAATGCAACTTTAAATGGATAAAAAGTAAGACATGCCTTTAATAAATACACATTTTTAAGGTTGGCAAATTGTTGTGGTGTAAGAGTAATAAAACAGTTCAGGGCAGTACCAGCATCACACCACCCTGTTGTTGATTGTTTTCCTATAACAGCATGCCCTGTTGTGTATTATTTCTTTCTTACTTGGTTTGTGATATTATATACACTATATGGCCAAAAGAACATCCCATTCCAGATTTAGGTCTGGAATTTAGGTCTAGTTTAAGGTGCAGGACACTTGAGTTCTTCCACTCGCAACTTGGTAAACCATGTCTTCATGGAGCTCGCTTTGTGCACAGGGACATTGTCATGCTGGAACAGGTTTGGGCCTCTTAGTTCCAGTGAAGCGAAATTGTAATGCTACAGCATAAAAAGACATTCTGTACAATTGTGTGCTTCCAACTTTGTGGTAACAGTTTGGGGAAGAACCTCTTATGGGTGTGATGATCAGACGTTCACAAACTTTTGGCCATATAGTGTATAACACAGACGTAAAAACAGGACAGTCTCTCTTTTCTTCCATATATATTCTTGCTAAAGGTAAATCTTTTTATTAATATGTATCTCAGTGAAAGTGTTAATACTGATTATTAAGGTTTATCTCACAGTGACGCTGCTTTGCAGGTGGAACGCCGTACTGTGGCATGACCTGTGCTGAGCTTTATGAGAAACTGCCTCAGGGGTATCGCCTGGAGAAACCACTCAACTGTGATGACGAAGTGTAAGTGTGTGTTTCAGACATTAATCCTACCTCACAGTTACTTAATAAGCACATTAATAATCAGTTTTCTGTTTTCTTTTTTGTAGCTATGAGCTGATGAGGCAGTGCTGGAGAGAGAAGCCTTATGAGAGACCGTCGTTCGCTCAGATCTTGGTGTCGCTCAATCGCATGCTGGAGGAGAGAAAGGTGAAGCAGCAGCACACAGTGCAACATCATGATATTCTTCAACTCCTTTTGGCCTTTTTCCACTGCACACAATACAAAACCTTTTGGTACCAGAAAGCTGGACCTGATTATTTTCCTTTACCAGCATGCTCTGAAGAGTTTTATTCCTCTTACAGCACAGCAAATTGCCGTTAATTAATTAAATTGTCATTTAATTAATTGTCATTAATTAAAGAATGATACATGATATGACACTTTTTATTCATTTATAGTTGTGTATTAATGTTGTGGAATGACTGCAAGAAAAGTTAGATCCTGGTATCAGTTATGTTATAATAGCTATTTATAGCTATATATGGTATATACAGTCATTTCCTCACCAGCCTCTTTTTTCTCTCTCTTCAAATTAATGACAACAAAAAGATGCAGCTTGTTACAGAGAAGCGCTAACACTGGAGACTCCTTCCATAAATGTTAAATAAACATCTCCTAATAGAAAACTTTACAATGTCTATATGTTTACATGTTTTTGTTTGATGTTTCAGGCTGGATTTAAAAAAATTTTTCCCTTAATCTTAGCCTATGTGGCGTGTCTGCTATGAATGAGTTGTTACTGTAGAAACAGTAATGTAATTGAAAAGAACAATAAAACTCTTGTCAGAGCTGCTGCTATAGAAACTAATCAACCATCTGTTCCAGTTCTAGCTGTCTCCCACGTTGATGGAAAACTAGAAACTGAAGCCCACGGTACGCTGGTTTCTACGTGGGCCAGTTCTTATTTCGTTTTGGAATGTGCGGTGGAGAAACAGCCTGAGTTTTTGCCATGTCATAATTGAGTAGCAAGAGCAAGAGTTTAAGAAGCCAAGTGTTAGCCTTCACCCTAATAGATTGGTAGCTGTCACGTGATTGTGATAAAAAGTGAAGGGAAAAGTAATAAATAGCGAAAAGAGTGAAACTCTGGACTCTGTAACATGAAAACGATTCTTAACTGCGTTCACAGTATTAACCTAATGATTAGTTATTAAAACTAACCTTTCCCATTCGTCGTCTCTCTCTCTTGCAGACGTATGTGAACACAACGCTGTATGAGAAATTCACCTATGCGGGAATCGACTGCTCTGCTGAAGAGGCTGGCTGATTTCACCTCCCTGTGCTCCTGCATTGCTGTTCACGCTGCGCAGCGGACATGTATCATAAAGTTTATGCAATCCTGTGATCAGGATTCACGGACTAGAACTCTTTTTTGCACACATTGTGTCTTCCTTCCTTGTTATTGTGATTACTTACTGAAGTATTGGCTCATACAGCTGTGTATTCTCATTTGTGTTGTGTTGTGATGCTGTGAGTGAATGAGTGAGTGAGTGAGTGAGTGAATGAGTGAGTGAATGAGTGTGCTGTTCTGCAGTATGAAAACTGTAGATGTGTTTTCAAAATCCGAAGCTGGACGTGGCAGCCATTTTGAAAGTTTTGGTTGCTGTATATTGGGCATTGTGCAAACATGTTGGATAACTTTCAATGGCTTTTAACGGACCAATAAACTTCTTGTTATGAAACGCTGTCGCTTGGGTAAGAGGATTGTGAAATTCTGCAACACTACAGATTAAAAGAAATGAATCACTCAGAGAGTGAGAATGATTGTTTTTGCAAACAGTGAATGTTAAAACGATATTAAATCATCCTCTGCTTCCTTTATTAATCAAATAATCCAAAATCTTGAGAAAAAAAATTCTTCAAGGATCATAAACATAGCAGTAGATCATTTCATGTTTTCCTGTTATTGTCGTTCACACTGCAGTTATTTTTGCACAGACCTGTGCCTCATTAATTCTGGATTTTTTAGCTGACTAAGCACATCGAGACAAAACCTATGATTAGTGCTACTAACTCAGCATTTACTCAGCAGTTAAGATGAAATGTATAACCGGAAGGTTGTAAGTTCAAAGCCACAGACTGCCAGAGAGCTACTGTTTGGATTTCAACTCTCATTTTTTTTGTATGACAAAAATGTTTACAAAGTAACCCACAGAACATGATAGGAAAACTCAACACAAGCAGAGGAGAGCTTTAACTGCCTTATTTTTTATACAAGAGCTAAGAGAGTGTGTGATGTGTGTATGTGTGTGATTGGCCCGTGTGGTTCTGATGAAACAAAGCTGTCATTTCCAACCAGAGACTGTGGCATTTATACCTTTTAGGAGTAAAACTCAGATGTGGGATTCAAACTCGAATGACATTGTGAAATTTTAGACTTTCGTCTCACTTCTAAGTGTTTCCACAGTTGCACTTTTTTGCAGAAAGACCACACCATGTGTGAAATGGATCTGCTCCCAAAGCCAAGACTCAGCTGCCTATCTTTTTCTAAAAATGACGAACTTTTTGTCCTAAAAATGGTAAAAGTTTCTAAGAATGTTAAACCATTTCGAGAAAATGTAAGCACTGTTCCAAGAACACTTTGACACAAACCTTTATTACAGTGAATGCTTGCAGAACACTGCAGGGACGTTAGTTCTTCCTAGAAACTCAAATATGTTATTGGATGTTCTCTGTTAGGTGGGTAATAACATGATTTGTTGAACGTGTCACGTTACTTCCAATTATTTCTTCACAAAGTTACACAATGCAGCACAAAAGCATGTTGAAGAATGCCTTCTAGATAAATGCTGCAAAAATATTTAAAATAAGCGAGAAGCAATGCACTTTGACTCAAAGGCTTCATCTAAATTGCTGATCAGTGTTGAGTAAAAATCAAAAGTAATGAAACATTAGTTAAATAAATATTAAGACAATAAAGGGATGTATAACATTTCTAAGTGTTTGAAGTCAAGTTTATGAATTTAATAAGCTATCTCTTTGGTTGGATTTAAGGTTTCAATGAGCATTTCCAATCTACAGTAATCAAAACCTCTACACTTAACATTTTTACAGTAGATGAACAAGGCAGTAGGTTATGGGAAATTAGTTCAAAACTGAAGAAAGTTCCTCTGTATAAATTGTGCTTAAAGAAAATGTCCTTTCATGAATTTCCATCCCAGTCCATAGTCCATTCGAACTATAATCATAACGGATCATAACATCCAAACTGATCTCAGGGCGTTCTTCTGCACAAGTCAGCTTCGGCTTTTTCCCTCTGCGCCAGGATCACAAACACCTCGTAGACCCGGAACGCAGCAAAGCCGGTGGCCACCAGGCTGGCGGCTCCGAGGATGTACCACCAGTTGAAGAAGCCGAAGGAGACGCCCTTGGCGATGCAGTAGAGCCCGAAGCAGACCAGGGCCACGGTGGAGAGGATCTGGACGCACAGGGGTGGCCCGGATGATGCCAATTTCTCCCCCATCGCTGAGTCACAGACGTCCTGATGCTCGCAGCTGTAGAGAGAGAAGTGTTCTCCAGAGCATCGCTTCACGAAGAGCGTGAGCTGACTTCCTAGCACACGGAGAGAATCTCCATCCCGTCTGGTTGCTTTGGAAAACTTGGCCTTATATACAGCTCAGCTTACAAATCTGTCATGAAAACCTGCTGAAGGTAAGTCTGAGGTCTAATCTTCCTCTCAAAGCGTAGACGGATCATCTGAAATGCCCTAGAAGGGATTACGGAGCAGATATTCACACTATCCAGAGCAAACAGGCAATCAGTGAGAGTGTGTTCTCTAAAGAGCTTACAGGAGACACGGCAGAGATTTTAACCCGCAAGATAGAAACGCTGGCTCCTTATTTCTGTCCTTGTGACGCAACAGAGGCGTTAGCCCAACTGCTAGGAGGCAAGTTTTAGAGGATAATCAGTAGAACACTGTTTGCAGTGGAGATATTTTTAGCACAACTCACATGATAAAAACAGACCAGAGATGGACAAATGATACATTTATTAGCTAGAGCAAGTGGAAGATTCAGTGTGCTGCCCAGTTCCATGACTTGGCTGCTCAGAAACTGAACTGTCTAGGTGAAAGAGTGGTACCTAGCATACTTTAATAATGTCTGGCAAGCTAGTTAGCAAGTTCAGAACATCAATACAGACTAAAAAATGGGTCATGAATGTTAAGCTGGTTAAGGACCCACACTAAAAGCTACACTAGCCATTTAATTAGGTAAACCTACCATACAGGTCACTCAAGTTCAACCACTGAGTAGATGTTATTTGTGTGGTATCTAGCTGGCTAGCTACGATCAAGTGCAAAAGTTTACACCCCTCAGTTTCTGAGTGAAGAATAGAAGAATCTGTATTTTGATTCCATGTTCATTTAATGTCATTAAAACATAGTTATCTTTATTACTAAGCTCAAACATTTGCGTCTCTGTTTTCAGGCTCTAATAAATTTATTCATTCAAATGTACCTCATTAATGACTTAAAACACAATCTCTTTACTTCATTAAGTCATATTTATAAGGCATGAAGAGTTCAAACACTCTCAAAATCTTAAACAGTCAAGAGTCAGTAGGAATTGGGAAAATCAGAAAATATGGACCACACATTGTAAGAAAAGAAGTGTTGAGGAACACAGTTACCAACAATGAAAACAAATCGGACATGGAGGAAATACAGACACCAACACGTAAAAGAAAGATAACTTAAAAAAAAAAAAAAAAAAAAAAAAAAAAAAAAAAAAACCTGGCAGAGATTCACAAACAGCACTGGAATTGAAAAAAAAATCTGCATTTATATAAATTCAGAAATCTCATTTTGGTTGCTTCACTATTAATTTTAGCATACGGTTATGTTAGGGATGCATCGATACTCATGCTGCTCTCAGGTATCGGCCCAATACCGTGCTCATTTACTCATACTCGTACTATTTGACGTATGTCTAGTGTACATTGCTGAACTGATGACCAGACGGCACGAAATGACTGTGATCTACACATAATTCACAATTAATGATGGCAATCGAAGCAAAGCGCACTGCAAACTGTGTGAAAATACCAACAGAGCACTTCACTTCTGCGAGCACTGAGCACTGAGACACACGTGCTTCCTTTCCCCTTGCCTGCCAGCATCTACGCTTTTCTCACGAGTCAAAGTGCAATTCATGGCACCTTGTGCTCATTTTTAATGAATACTCTCGCTGATTCTGCCCTACATGCTTAGCTTAGCCCCCCTCTCACTTTCTGTAAAATATACTATTTAAATATCTTAGCATCTTCAACATAAAACTCAGCATGAGGAGTTACTAAGCAGGTTACTCATTTCAGTATCAGTGTATCATTGAGTACCAAAAAAACACATACTTGTGCACTCAGTTACAACAAACACTAAAAATACCCCTTATTGCTAAGGCTGCATATGTGATCTCAAGAAGATATCTGCACTTCTGTGACTATGAGCATGTGAGACTTTTTTTTTTTTTAACTTGACCGTGTGGAGTGGTGTTCAAATCATTTTCCAAATCTTAAGGCGCAATCTTACAAATCAAGAACGGCTGTTAGGAAACAAATCCAAAATTCTCTTTACGGATTCAATTAAGGAGTTTACATCAGGTCTGAGCTGAGGCCCCGTGAAGCTCGTTTGAGGAAAAAAAAAAGCAATCATTAAAAAACAAACAAACAAACAAAAAATAAAACACTTAAATTTGAATTAGATCTGGTTGTCGGCTTTACGCTGATTAGTGGTCACTACTGGGCTGGTCCACAGACAAGAGGAATGTAAAGTGGTCTGAACACTGCGCACACACACACACACACACACACACACACTCTATAATCTTCCTCTCACTCACTATCTCTCACAATTACTGCATTTCCAAATGTCAGAAATGCAGAAATTTATCCATGAGGAGCATGATTTTAAAACCTATTAACAGTAAAATGTGGATGCAAAGTGTGTGATCCTTTATCATTATCATTATAATCATCTGTAAAGACTAAATTATTACAATTCATTAAAATCATCCCACTGAGCATTTGAACCTCAAGAGAAGGAACCGAAACGTAGCTTTTGGCAGTCTGAACACACCATAAATCACTAAAGTAAAACACACGCGCACACACACACACTATTAGTGTTCACCAGGGGTTAAATCCACTAATCCTCTGCAGTCATTAGACAGTGAGTAGCTTTACAATATAGTTCTCATCCAAAATAGATCTCTCTCCCACAACACTGCATAGTTATAGTTCTCAAGTAGTGCATAATCCTATTACTGCATTAGATTGCCACCTGGAGGACGAGCGCCGCACGTGTGCAGGTGCTACTTCTCACCAGCGGGTGGTGCTGTTGCTCTGAGCCAACGTGAGTGTGCTTCGGTGCTTCGTTCTGCGTCCCGCTTTCTCATTACGTCAGACTTCATCAGCATCACATTGTCCGAGTTCATCTGTTCATCTGTGACGTCCTCCGGCTGAGACAAACTGAGAGCTTTTCAGGTCCACAGGGTCTGATACGCAGCCTCTAAAGACACATCTGTGACGTCATCTCTTTCTGCAACCCCAAAAGAAGATAATAATGCATTATAATGACGCCACACAATCTTTTACAAGAAAAGACCTAACACAAACTTTATCTGAAAGCTCCTGTTTTTCATATGCACAGTGTGCGTTACTCATCCTCTAACCTTCATACGCATCAGTTTCTGACCCAGCGCCACACACTAACACTCCATTCAACCTGGCAAGAGATATACAACTTCATTTTCAATGTACATGTGTGACACAAAGCTACAATTTCAGCAACAACAGTAAGCCACAAAGCAACAAAATCATGAAATTTGAATGACTTTTTATTAAATTATGATATTGAAATTAGGTGTCATGGTAAAATGACAAATCCAAACATTTGGCTTGAATGATTCTTCTGCCCAATCCTAAATGTGTGTTCCGACGTTTCTTCACTTCCCCACTCACAACTTTAGCTCCTACTTACAATTAATTCACAGAATATGGAAGAAAACCTTATAACCATAATTTTATCTAATCCTGTCATACACAACCTCTCAATAAATATCTATAGAGACATTACAAAGGAAACCAAGCTTTAGAAAAAAGTAGCTGAGATCACTGCTGCCTCTGGTGAGTGTATGTAGCTAGTACAGTTAGCTTGTTTCGCTAATCCACCAACAAAGCTAGACATTACAGGAAGAAGCTCAACGCAGTTATTCTCTCTTATGAATGCTTCACCTAATATTAATAAGGGGTTTTGAAACCAGGGGATTTCTTTTAAAGATCTGAAAAATAAAATAGAATGTAGTCACATGTTTATGGTTGAAATATCACACATTGCATGTTTTATATATACATACTTGCAGCTAAGGGTGCCAATAATTTTAGAGCTGACTGGACAACATGTGGCAGTTTGTTTGCCTCAAAAAAGTGTAAAGTGTTTAAGTCTAGGCTACAGCTAAAGGAAAAACACACACACACCCTAAATGAAATGAACCATCTAACAGACACAAACCCTCTGTCCAAAATAGCACCCTACTCCCTATTCCCTAGGGTCCATCATTTAAACCCTACCTGCAATGCATTGTGGGATGTCAGGAGTGGTGCTGTTTTTATTTTACGCTACTCTTTCAGACATGATACAGCAGATCTGATAAGTGCACTATGATAGTGCTGTGACTTTGGACATACTGTAAATCTCCTTTTTGCCTACACTACACTACACTACTCTACTCTACTCTACTCCCTCCTACAATGTTCAGCAGAGCTTTTTTTTTTGCTTTTTCAGCTCTGATTTAGCGTGGTCGTACCGACCCTGTGTTCTCTCTCGCTGCTCTCTCACAACGAGAGCTTATGATGAAGTGAATAAAGTGGTCTTTGTTCACTGTGCTGTGTATGAACGCCTCCAGCGCTCATTAGCAGGACGTTCTGTCTTATATATGAGTGCAGCAGGGAAACCAGGCCGAGGAGTGTAAGTGTCTCTGACGCAGCAGTCTGGACTTCTAGCTCACACACGTCAGGGGGTCTACAGTGAGAAATGATTTATAATGCAGCCTCGGAGTGGAACTGGGCTGCAGACTGGTGTAGGTTTATAATCACTAAACATAAAGAGTTATTTTATTTCATGCAGTCGCAGGACATATGTTTCTATCGTGTTCGACTGCAACTCTTCAGAGAAGATGTGATCAGTTCGTTTTAGCAGGTGCTGGTGGTACACTGTTGTTTGTCTCTTTTGTGTTGAAGAGGAATGAACAGTAGAGGGCAGTAGCGAGCCTCAAACCAGGAGAATTTTGCTCCCTGATCAACATCCTCTCTTTCTGAGTGTTTAATCTGCTTTGAGGCTGGCAACTGGTTGAGTCAGTGTGTGCATTTTGAGGCAGAGCTCTGAATCTTTCTTCTAAAAGTTGTTGTTTACCCAGAAGTTTGCCCCCTGTATCACCCACCAGTGGCTCCAGCTCCTTGCGGTCTATGAGGTTGAGCTCGGTGCAGAAGTAGTAAAAGTGCTTGTAGCAGGTGTTGACGTGGGCCTCGGCTCCCATCAGGATGATGCGGTCGAAGTGGTGGATGTAGACGTGCACGAAGACCCGGAAGAGCCGGCACAGGATTTTCTTACAGATCTGAATGAAGTTCTTGGGGAACGGAATTCCTGAGAGAAAGAATAAAAGAGAGAGAAAGACAGATTTTTGTCAAGGGCGTGGTCTGTTTGTGATGAATCACTTTTCATTAAACAGGATAATCTTAGTGGTGGACACATACGTTCATACAAAGTGTATGTACGTGTAGCAGGCTGCTAAATCTCCATTACTGCAATAAACACTGATAGACAACTCCAAAGCATTCAAATGTTTCATTTTTGCCATCTTGGAACAGAGCATGTTATAAAGCTATACATAATGTAAACACGTGTATTTCTTTTCCACAGTGACACAGAGCATATCTTGAAAACCTGACCTAAATGATTCAGAGCCATTTCAATGTAATAAAACATGATTTAGAGCCATTTCAGTGTAATGCAATATGATTCAGAGTCATTTCAGTGTAATATAACATGATTCAGAGTCATTTCAGTGTAATACAATATGATTCAGAGTCATTTCAGTGTAATACAATATGATTCAGAGTCACTTCAGTGTAATACAATATGATTCAGAGTCATTTCAGTGTAATATAACACGATTCAGAGTCATTTCAGTGTAATACAATATCATACAAAAATAGTTTAAATAGTTAAAAATTAGAAAAAAATGCAGTTTTGAGGACTTTAAGGCCACACCTCCTTCACTGAGATTGACAAGGGCCACGCCTCCTTAAGTGAGAATCACAGGCACGGAGACTGGCAGATGCAGAGGACACACCTCACTCAGTTGTATAGACAAACAGAGAGGCCATGCCCCCTTTACTGTGACTGACAGATACAGAGAGGCCACGACTCCTTCACTAAGACTGACAGATAGAGACCACACCTCCCTCACTGAAACTGACAGATACAGAGAGGCCACGACTCCTTCACTAAGACTGACAGATAGAGGCCACACCTCCCTCACTGAAACTGACAGATACAGAGAGGCCACGACTCCTTCACTGAAACTGACAGATACAGAGAGGCCATGTTCCCTTCAGTGTGACTGATACTGGGACCACGCCTCCTTCACGGAGACTGACAGGCACAGAAGCCACACCTCCTCCACTGTGACTGACAGATACTGGGACCACGCCTCCTTTACACAAGCACAGAGGCCATTTCTCGTCTCATTGCTACCGTTATATCAAAAGACAACAATAAATTGTGCGCTTTCACTGTTCAACCCTTAGCATTTGCTACTCCACCTCCCCTCGTAGATGGACAGCTACGATCATCCTACTCCTCTGAAACATCATGAATTCTCAGGGCTTTCTGAGGTTCATTTCAGATGCTTTATCAAGCATCTGAGTATTATCAAGGCTGTTAATGGTATTGGAGTAGAGAAAGCACTAAACTGAGCACTAAACTAGCATACGTCCAGACAGGATATTCCAGGGCACTCTTCCCCCACATATACACAGCCAACAGGAAATGTCCTGGTGTCCAGAAAAAAAAAGAAGATAAAATTAAGCATGGCAGTGCTGACTCTGCAAGTTCAAAAAGCTCAGTGGAAATCGAGGGAAGCATCCTGTTCACACACACACACACACAATTACAGAGTGTTCAATGACAAGTGTAAAAGATTTGCTATGTGAAATTAAATTTAAGGCTTAAATTGGTAATATGCTCTTTCACACTTAATCCACATCCCACACCTCATCTTCTGTGTCTGAAGTTTAGTAAATGCATGAAAGTTGACACTCCACTCTAAACTTATTCAATATCGGCCTTCGGATTTACAAGATTTAACCCCATGCACAACATAGCAGCTTATCAAAAAGCTCTGAATGCTTACTGGGGTTGTCTATGTATAGTTACAGTTGCCAAGCTGTGATTGGTTAGATGCTGTTTAGGGAGGGGCTTAGCAAATTGTCACTTAGTAGCCCGATAAAAAAATTTAGGTAGTTTCTCAAGCTGGATGTTTAGCTATCGCTGGAGAATCAGGTACTTTTACTGACTAAATATGGACAAGAACCAAAACCCGAAACCGAAAGAAGCCTTTGTGATCAACAACAGACTTTTTTGGGATGAACATTTTCAATGCAGTGACTAGGGCTTGGTGATATGATGCTATGATGATAAAAATGACACTTTTCTAAGCAATTTTCCTTTACTACTCTGTAAAAGGTAACTAAACTATTTCTTGTACCCCTTGTTTCATTTTCCTTCCTTTACTTTGTGACAAAAAAAACCCTATAATATATTATGATACATATTGTGTATCATGAAAATGTCTTCAATTATCGCAAAATGATATGATTGTTGCCATGTTTACCCTTACCAATGTCTATATCCTGCTCCAAAATCCTGTCCTGGTGTTCAAAAGGTTATCTACCCATCAAAAACCAGCGTACGCATGGGAGTGTAAATAGCCAATCAGATTGCAACCTTCAAAATTCTAACCATGTGGTTATCTTAGTGTGCATCTGAGGCTGAGATTAGTGCATGTATGGTGCATGCACATGTGTGGGTTCAGTGTCATTTCCAACTCGGATCATGAAGAATGTGTAGTACTCGAGGTATTCTAGATGTTCTCAGCATGGGCGTGTTCATGTTTTAATCCGGGACGCTGTCAGCAGCAGACAACACTGTGGCACTTTGACTGGAAAAGCTCCTGATCACAATCTGGAGGCTAGCAGAATAAATGAGGAGGCTTATTTCCATGGGAAGTGGCAGCAAATGTACGTTTGTGTGTAGGCGGGGAATGGCGATGAATTAGAGTGCATTGTGGCTGAACAAAAGCTCTCATGGCCGTGTGAAATGGGCTCTGTGTTCAAACCGGCTGAAACACAGAGGCTGTGCAAATGTTAGCTGAACAAACACTAGCTTGCTGTTAGTGGACTCTTCCATGATTGAAAAATTAGTGCATGCAAATTCCAGCTAATCAAACCTACGAACTAAATCTTGGGCCCTAAAGTTTCTTTACTCATCATCATTTTTCATCTTTGGCATATCTGTACAATCAAACTCACTCAATAATGATAAAAATGTGAAGAAAAAAAATAGTAATAATAATCCTGTCTTACCCAATATAATTACAAATGAAACTCATTAAATTATTTAATATGGCACACTGTCAGTAAGCAACATTTTTAGTCTGTGCAAGTTGCCATCTTAAATGTTGAAAAAAACTATTTCACACTTCCAGGTTCTATGCAACAAAAGTCACCAAAGTAGGGAAGACATGACAGCAACAAACCGAGTTACTCTAATCCACTTCACATATTCTACCACAATTTAAAGTCTTAGGTGCAGAAATGACAATTCTGACTGTTACTGTAAAAGCGATAAATTATAAATTGTGCCAGTGTGTGTGATAGATACAGTCTTTACGGTACGCCATATGGTCTTCTCTGACAAACTCAACCCCTTAAATGAAAACCCCAGTAATTACAGTAAATCTAATAGGAAAAGTGAGCAGTTATGGACGTGAGGAATATAAATCTAGCCCTATCTTAAGAAACTTTGAAGGGTTTAATCTTCCCTTAGGCTTTCTCCCTAACTGGGCAACCCATTACATAATGGCCACGTTTCATTTGTAGTCTGGAGACTTTCTCATTAGATCTCTATCTTCTAAAGAAACACCATGGGAAAAGAACATTCTCACACTGTGCAAGACGTGCAGCTCAATTTGTTTGAATTCAAAAAACTAGACAGAAAAATGCTGCATTCGACTGAAGGTCATAACTCGTAACTCGACTAGGGATAATAAAGAAAACACTCCCTCAGCTCGCAATTCCTACTCGGGAACTAGGGACGATCTCGTCAACTCCGAGTTCAGCAAGTGACATCAAATCAACATGGCTGCTCACAGCATGAACAAAGCAGTACTTCTTGTCTTCTTTAAATACAATTTATACTGTATATTTGCTTTGATCAATCAACATACAGACATCTTAAATTATGATAAATCTATAATTCTGATTGTACAGTTGGCTGTTTTGAGGAGGCAAATACACGTTACTCATAACAGGTAGCTGGCTAGCTTGCTGCTAACAAAAGATGAACATGGAGACATCCATTTTTTTTTTTTTTTTTACCTACTTTATAGTTTGAATGCACAGGGGTCGAAAATGACATAATTCTGACCTCCAGGTTCCTACTTCTGATGAAAGCTGAATCCAGCAATAGATCTGGCTAGGGCAAGCTGAATTCCTATCAGGCTATATTCATTCTTGTTCATTTTTCCAGGGTCCCCGGCTGGCTTGGGGTCCCTAAGCAACGGTTTATCCTCTTATCTGCTCCTGATAATCTCTCATGATGCAAACTGGCTCAAAGATAACAACAAACCAGAGCACACACTGTTCTAAATGCACAATGGAAGGGCACTATGGATCCTTGAACCTGGCTTTTAACCCCCTGATGCTTTCGGAGCACCCAGGATTAAGGCTCTACAAGAAAAGAAACTACAAGAAAAATGGGCTGTGACCTAAAATTCCCATAATGCTCCTGAGGTCTAGAACATACAGCTAGATGCTTAGTCTTTTCAGTAGGAGCTATGAATCAAAGCCTGTTTTTTTCTCAATTCTCTCTCTCTCTCTCTCTCTCTCTCTCACACACACACACACACACACACACACACACACACAGTTCATATCATGCTGAATCTGTGACAGCATGCCTCATTAACAACTCCCGTCACTTTCAGTGACCTACAATAATCCTAAAAATGTAATGTTTTCAGAAGAGATACTTTCATTACACTGAGTATATATATATATATATATATATATATATATATATATATATATATATATATGTGTGTGTGTGTGTGTGTGTGTGTGTGTGTGTGTGTGTGAAGGAGAAATAAAGATGTTTCGGTGTAGAGAGCACGATTCAGGTTGTTGGCCCACATTAAACACACACACACACACACACACACACAAGAAGAAAATCCAGGCCAGTGTGGATGAAGAAGACATGCAAGATTTCAGACGTTCTGAATATTAAAAACACATCGTCACACACACATGTATAATCTAAATTTAAAAAAATGTAATAAAGCATCTTACTGTAGTATTATGTAACAGCCATTACATAACCTCTTATTTAACCGTTAAAAAAGGAAAATGTGAAGGAGGTCTACGCTGCTCATGAGCTCAGCTCATTGTGGGACAACATGATCACAGCGTGATCATCTATTTAGAAGGAGTGACAGAGAAAGTGATGTGTTTCGTAGCAGAAAAATGATCTGGAACAAAAAAAAAAGACATTTCTTGAGCTCACTTACTCATTTGTACGTCACTGTTACTTTTAGAAATCAAACTATTAACCTTTAGCAAACACTTCTGTTATAGTGTTATACTGTTATATATATATAATAGTCTCAATATATAATAACACACACACCGCAGTGCTGTTGAATTCTCAGATCTGATTGGTCAGAATTTCAGGACAACAGGTTAATATTAATGTGCTCATTCTAATACGTTGTAGTTTCTATAGCAACAGCTCATACACAGGGCCTTGTACGGCGGACGGTGCACATAATCAAAGACTAACAATAACCAGATTTCATTATAATCAGACAGATAATCATTAATGTGGTGACGTTTTTGTTAGGAGACATTAATTTATCCTAACAGTCAAAGTTTCCCAGCGCGAGGAAGTCTTCAGGACAGAGAAGTTTTTACGCTTTCTGGTTTCTATGTAAAATGTCTAGCTGTGTTTCTTTGAGAAAGAGACAGACAAAGAGAGTGCGCGAGAGAGAAAGACAGTGAGAGAGAGAGACACTGGTGAGAGAACGACTGTTTATTGCAGCTATAACATAAGTGAGCACAGGAAGTAACTCTTCTCTTGGATGTTCCACAACATTCCACAACACAAAAACCTTTAAAATGCATGACGTGTCATTCCTTAATAAATTAAACATTGTAATAATTGGCAAATCGCTGTGGAATAAGCAGAATAACACACTCCAGACTGTGCTGTTATATGAAAATAACACACTTCAGGGTGGTAGCGGCACTCTGTTTCGTGTTGTGCTGCATCACACCACCCCTGCGCGCATCATTTTCGTATAACTGCACAGTCTGTCATGAGTTATTTCTTACATAAAAACGCTGAACCATATCGCCTGGTTAAAAATTATTATTAATATTATTATTCCTGTTGTTTTTGTCAAATAAACATAACAATATTAAATACTTGTTATTAATTATTCAGTACTTTGAGTTACATTGGTGAGTTTGGAGTATTTAGATTAAGTGATATAATGCTTTTGTGTCCTATGTCATCATTAATTCATAAAACCTATAAAAACTCTGTCACTTTTTTTTTTTTTTTTTGCATGTTGTCAACCTCATCTCAGCCAAGCGTTTCTGTGACATTTAGGCAATGGTAAAAACCCCCTTATGACTGAATCTCTCTCTCTCTCTCTCTCTCTCTCTCTCTCTCTCTCTCAGGAATTTCCACCACAACTTGCCCTGACTGTTAATGAATGATGACAGCACATACAAACACAGTGACTGTAAACTGTCTTAACACATAATAATGATTCACAGTGCAGTACACAAGCTATTGTTTAAATAAATATGAGAATAAACAGATTTGAGGTTAAACTGAAAGGGAGACTTGGCGGACTTGGCAGGCTGGCACTAAACAGATGGAGCGTGCGTGTGTGTGTGTGTGTGTGTGTGTGTGTGTATGTACAGTGTTTATGGACATGGTGATGGTGGAAACCAGGTGCTTAAACATAATCAAACATGATATCTCTTTTTTTTTTTTTTTTTCTTAAAACAGAGCGACTTGAGCAACTCGATCTCGCACTGTGTATGTGTCAGCAGGACAACACGCTTACATTAGCAAACCACAAAACTGGAGAGAGTGATGAAGAAAGTGACCTGATTAGCCGCAGCCCGAAACAACAGATTATTCAGAGACAGAGAAAGAGAGAGACTTGCTCAAGGCTAAGGTGGAGTAAGCACCAAGGTCATGTGATCTTAAAGCTAATAAGCACTCAGTCGGGGTAATGAGAGGCTGTCCGTGCTGCACTCTAACACTCACCACTCCCATAGTTCTACCGCAGGACACACACACACACACACACACACAAGACAAGTACATATGTGTGTGTGTAAGTGTCCTTTTTGACTAAGAGAAGGAGACGTTACCAAAATGCACGCCGTATAAAGTATATAGTTGTGTCAATCTTAATAAATATGGGTTTAGAGAAAGTGTTACAGACTGATATTAACATATGAGGTGTGTCCTAACAGCATAAAGAGAAAAGACACAACATAATAATGAGTGTTTTCTGAAAAAGGGAGCTTACTGTCCTCTCATTACCCTGCCCTATATTTATATGTATATACATAGAGAGGGAGAGACAGAGAGACAGACTTAGGTGTATCAAGCTCTTATTATAGTCACAATGACAAATACAGTTGTCATGAGAATGACAGCACAAGAGAGTTTAGGTGTTCTGAGATTGCGTTTAATTTGCAAAATGGAGGGCGAGCGATATAGTGAGAGAGAGAGAGAGAGAGAGAGAGAGAGAGAGAGAGAGCTAGAGACAGACAGAGAGACACAGAGAGAGAAAGACAAACACACAGACAGAGAGATTGAGAGAGAGAAAGGGAGAGAGAGAGACCAGAGACCTAGAGAAAGAGTTAGAACGCAAAAAGAGACAGAAAGCAAGAGATGGTGAAAGACCTACAGAGAGAGGCAGACAGACAAACAGACAGAAAGACACAGAGACAGGCTGACTGAAAGAGACACAGACAGGCAGACAGAAAGAAACTGGCAGAGAGACAGCCAGATAGACAAAAATAGAGGAGAGAGACAGAGAGTGTGACAAAAAGAATGACGAAGACAGACACAGAGAGAAACCTAAACAGACAGCGACAGACAGAGAGATTTAACATGAGTTAATCCAACTTTGTGCTTTTCCACAGTAGATGGACTAAAAGAGGTCAGAGGTCAGAGGTCACACGAGCCTTCAGAGGTCATGACACAGCCTGACTGCAGGAACTTCCTCTTCCCCAGAGGCTCCCACACTGACAAAGCTCTCAGCAATGCCCTCGCTTCCACACTCATGACCTTTGACCTGCTGCACACTCGCAGAGAGCGCTGATCAGGGAGCAGATTTCCCAAATCCTCAAATCATGATCGGATGTCAGCTCATTACGCTAGACTTGGATGATAATGTAGTTTAAATAAAATGATTATCGCTTATGGAATCATCACAATAAATGATACTCTCATCATGGAAACCCAACTACAGCGTATTATATATCTGAGTGATATCTGAGCTGCTTATACTGCAGCCTGTAGTTATATCACGATGGTGATATAACTGCTATCTGCACAGAAAAAATAAAAAATGATATATTTTCGCAAAAAAATAAAAAATAAAACAAAAACCATAATATCGATTATTTAATTTTAGTTTATATATATATTTTTTTTTAAAAATACATGATGAATAATAAAAATAATATAAAAAATCTATATACACAATCACAATTGATCCTATTGTAGTGATAATTAAAATATCATTAATTTAAACATTAAAATATCTATTACAGTATTATTCAACTGTAATAGCGAATATATCAAACCTTTTTCATTATTTGAAGAATACATCTCTTTCTTACAGTTTTATTGTAGTTGAACTCTTTGTTGAACTGTTCTTCAGTTTGAAAAGCTACTTTGAGACCATTTTAATTACAAAAAGAACCAAATAAACTAATAAAGTTTACTTGGCGAACAGGCCCAGCTCAACTGATCTGTGGTAAACATTTGTGAAAGCGTGTGTGTGTATTTCAGTAAATCCTTGTTAAATCCTCTTTGCGGTTGTGTGTGTAACGAAATCCCGTATCTCCCGGAGTTTCAGGCCACCTTACACTGACGAGTGTTTGAGCAGCAGCTCGTCTGATTCCTGTTTTTCTCCCCCCAAGTCTGTGTGCCATATGTGTTTACTAAGAGATAGTAAAAAAGAAAAATAGAGACACGGCAGGATGATAAGGGGCAGGATGTGCAGGTTGGACAAGCTGGACCTTTGATCAAGATAAAGAGAGAGAGAGAGAGAGAGAGAGAGACCTCTATCATTTACACCTGACATCGTATCACTTACCCTCCAAACCTGAAGTGTACTCTGGCAAGTGTGTGTGACATCAGCATGTGTATGTGTGAGACAATAGCAAGTGTATGAGACAGAGGTGGAGTCTTAGTATTGGTGCACACCCCCAAACACACACACACACACACACTCACACACACAGGTGTTCACTAACTAGTTTACTAATTAAATGCACAAATCATCACATGTCAAAATCATTACCGTTTCAGAAACGTCTCCCCGAGCATCATCATATCAGTATGGAATAAAACTATGCTGTGCTATTATAGGAAAATAATCAGTGATGCTGTGGTGTGATGGGGCCTGATGTAATGTTGATTATTTTCCTATAACAACAAGCGCTGACGAGTGTCACTCCTCTTACACCTCTGTCAACACCAACAATGTTTATTAATTAAAGAAAGACACTTATTACTTTTTAGCAGCTTATAGTTATGTTTAATGTTGTGAAACATCTGTGAGACAAGTTAGTTCATGTTATAACTTACATTATAGCAACTATAATCTTCCCTATATGAATGATTGCACACGTTTATATGTGGCAGGTCCGCCATACAAGTCTGTTACAGCAAATTAACAGCTTCTGACCAATCAGAATCGAGAATTGTGGAATAAATTGATATAACTGATTCACCTAGAAACAAAGTCCGGCGCTCAAACAAGTGCAAAGCCAAAATTAGCTAAAAATTTGTTCACAGCCATGGGATACTTCTGTGTGTGGAGACTGTAGATGTCTGGATAGATGTCTGCCCTTCTACTTTCCAAACACAATCCCTGTTCTGTCTTGTGTCTTAACACGGCCACACCACTGGCCTGGCCATTTCTTCCAGCCTTTCTAAATAATGCATATTTTCCCCAACACAAACAGAAGAAGGCTACGCCCCGGCTCACGTCAGACTGAATAATTTATAGTACTGAAGGGGTTTAAAACACAGGGATGAGGAAAGGAGAGGGAGAAAGAAGCTGCAGGTGGCGGAGTGAAGCGGATAATAAAGAGTCGGCTGGTTCAGGTTACAGAAGGAGGCTGGTGGGAGCGTGAGCGGCACGTCTCTGAGGATCTGGTGGCTCTGAATAATTAACATACAGCATGTGATAGTGTTACATGTTAGCAATACAGTATGGACTCTCAGTCAGGACAGTGTGAGAGAGGAGGACTGTACTTGGGATTCTGGGATTATAATTATAGTAACCTATTTCTCCTCTCAAATGAATGAACTGTGATGATTTGGATGATAATAAAGCCCTGGGGGTGGGTAAGTCAGTAGTCCGGGCGCCCGGGGCAAGCAGATTGTGTGTCTCTTCTAGGTTTTTATTCACAGTAGTCTGGCAGCACAAGAAAAAGGAAAAAAAAACAGGGCTTACAAGTGGCACAACAGAAAAGCGTATGCCCTATCATCCGGAGATCGCCATCACCAGCCAGTCATGCGAACCTGCAAGCTCATGTATGCGGAAGAGGGCGGATAGCGCTTTCCTCTATGTGTGTTACGCTGCCCTGAGATGCTGCAATTCAAAGGATGTGGTCAGCTGGCTTCACAGGTTGCTTGATAGCTGTCGTATGCTTGGGGGAAAAGCTTGCTGGTGGGTAGGAACTGCCCAAGACCAAATTAGGGAGAAAAATGGAGGGAAAATTCCCCCAAAAACCCAACAAAGAGAGAGAGAGAAAAAATACTTCTTACTGACTTTCACAAAACAAAAGTTTTCATTTGGTGGCTATGTTTAAACTTACTGCACTTCATGGTGATACGATGCGCCTCGAGGCTGTAACTATAGCATGTGCTACTCATTCCGAATCCCACGCAGAGCCGTCACATAAATTTCTTACTTACTACACAAGTCATCTCGGTTGGCCGTATGAGGAGAAAATAAAGATGCTAGCCAGACTTGACTAATATCTTTTCATGTGTGACATGATCTTGTAGCTGAAATATGGCTTGACAACTTGGTGACTTTTTGCTGAGGGCCAAAACACAACAGGCGACAGTAGAAGTGTTGTTACAAGAGGATAATGATGATGTAACTACCACGCTATACAGTACATTACTTGTAGCTACCATTTTTAGCTGTCATTTAGGTTTCCTGGAGGGCTGTACCCTGGGGAGGATCAGCTTCGGAAGATTTTAAACAATTTATTTTCGCATCTTTTCATAGCTACTCACCTACGCTGGTGGGAAAGATGTCCTCGTTGTTGATCTGCACTTCGATCCAGTCCATCAGCAGGTTCATGTACTGCGGCGCCGGCAATGCTGTGGGCTTCTTGTACTTGTGCTCGTCCTGCCAGCGATACTCGAACCGCGGGCCGCCTGACATCACCGGGCAGCTCTTTTCTGTGCAGAACTCGCACACGGTGCCATAGATCAGGTTGATGCGGTTGAAGAAGTCCACCACATGGACGGCCACCCAGTCGTTGGGGTCCTCACCGGGGGGCAGCTGCACGGCCGCCCGCAGGTTCACGCCCGAGCTGAGCGACGCCTGAGCCCGCTTGTGCAGCTCGAAGCGCTGTGTACCTGGCTCGAACTTGCGCTTGGGCCTGAATGTCTTGTCCTTGTTGAAGACTTGCTTGAGGGCGATGGACATGGTGAGGGATGGGCGAGGAAGAGAAAAGGTGGGGCCTCAGGAGGGGAAAGGGATGGAGGGATAAAAGGTGGATGTGAGAAGACAAAGAGAGGATGGAGGTGACTCAGTGGACAGATGATGATGATGATGATGACGACTGATGGTTTCCTCGGCTAATGGTTGGCCTCTGCTTTATAACAAGGTCATCTGAGAGAAGAAAAAAAAAGACCTGTGATGTGAACAGATTGACATCTAAAACTATTAATAAAAATAATTTACACGTTTAATTCACATACATTTTGCTTTTAAGAGACATCAATGCCTGAAGAGATCATTTTAAACAAAAAAACTTTACCAATACTTCTTGGGTCTTGCTTCAAACATCCTGTGTTCTCACTTTATTTATTTATTTTTTTTTACTTCAACGATTGTGTCAACAACACTAATCACACTGACTTTTATTCACTCAATTAGAGGCGACTGGACTTTTTCCTGCAGCCTGTTGGTAAACATGAGACTCATTTACTCACCACCAAATGCTTTACACAAAACTTTATGCGTAAAAAAAAGTTTATTTACAGAATATATATTTCTCAAAAAAAGTTAATTCTCTCACATTTTCTTGTTTTTCTCCAGCTGAAAATTGGTACAAGGAAGTGCGTATACACGGAAGCGCAGCTAGCAATCTTGAAGCTTGTGACCAGAAAAATGTAAAAAAAACAAACAAACAAACAAACAAACAAAAAAAAGATATGAAATGCTCCGTATCACATGGGCGGCACATGAGACTTCATTGGAAATGATGATGTCCGTACTCCAGGATTTCCTTTCCATTTTTCTTATGCTCAAAACAATCAAAATTTCCAGAAGGTTCTCTCAGTGCACTAAAATCAGACCAAAGAAAAGCCAAAGAGTTTTTTCTGTAAGAGCATTACAGAGGAAATAATCCCTTTGAGGTAAATCATCTTTAAGTGTGTGTGTGTGTGTGTGTGTGTTTGTTTTGCAGATCTGGGTGCATGAGCTTCAGATGTAACCACAGGACAGATGAGCAAAGTCACTACAGCTAGTCAGCGTTTACAGGTTGAGTCTGAACACGACAGCTGTGTATACTCACTAAAACTATAACCTTCAGGCATGATGAGGCAGGATGCTCACACACACACGGAACAAGGCTATGGGGGTTCTTTTTTAACTACTCAAGCCTTTGTGCTGATAGACATCAGTGTGATGGGGATGTGTTGCTGCACGCTTGGCCAGAGAAACACTTATTTTAATCTGCAAATGCTTCAGTATTTTGCAGACATGGAGAGAGCTTTACTTTAATTCTTCCATCAGATGTACATATAAAATATTTGTTTTTTTATGCCTTTGATAATCAGTATTGGGGAACAAGGGTGCAAAACTTCCTAAAAGCCAATGCAGGGCCCTGTGACTTAAATGGTACTATAGAAATTATAATCATTCAAAACATTAAAAGTGTAATAAGTGATGAATAATATACTTATGGTATGCTATTATAGGAAAATAATCAATGATGGGGTGGTGTGATACAGCCAGACGCAGAGGAGAGTAACTGTTCCAACCCTCACGTTGATTAATTTCCAATAACAGCATGAGAGAAATGAAATGAAATGTTATTTCTCTCATAGCACAGCAACTTGTCAACAATTACAGTTGTAACGTTGTTGACAATTTTATTGTAACCTTGTTGACAATTATATTGTAAATGTTACTGACACAATTTTATTGTAATGCTGTTGACATGATTTTATTGTAATGCTGCTGACAGAACTGTATTGCAACATTTACACTGTATCGTTGTTGATGCAATTTTATTGTAATGTGGTTGCCACAATTAGGCTATAGTGCAACATTGCTGTGAAATTTATTGTAATGTTTTGACATTTATTTTCTAATGTTGTTGACACAATTGTATTTTAATGGTGTTGACAATTTTATCATAACACTGTTGACATGATTTTATTGTAATGTTGTTGACACAATCAGTCTATATTGTAAGGTCATTGAGAATTTTATCGTAACGTTGTTGACAATTCTATTGTAACATTGTTGGTTCTTTTCATCTGTTACATTTAAAGGTGTTGAACATCCATGAAATAAATTAGGTCCAGTTATCATTTACATTATATCAGCTATTAAAGTCATTCTCTCGCCGACTTCTCTTTTTCTGTCTCTTGAAGGTAATGAGACAAAAAACAAAAACAAAAACAAAAAAACACCGTTTGGAATATTACAGAGAAACCGAGAAACTTCTGAGGACTTTCCTGCGTTGGAATATTCAGCTGTTACAAAGTGCTGACACTGGCGACTCCTTCTATGATTGTTAAATAAACATCTCCATAGAGAAAACTTGACCCAGTCCCTGTGTAAACTGTTACTATAGAAACAGTAAGGTATCAATAGACACGTTGTGGCACCACAGTTAAATGCCTGTTTTGGTGCCAGTCACAGCATTTACCCTGCAACTTTCCCACAGTCAGGATGGCTTTCAGTAACCACAACAAATCTCACTACAACCTCATTAACTATGATGACTGTTTTGGTTTCACTACAGGTAATTAGTGGACTCATTCGCAGAGAAATCCCTTCCTTCAAATCATGATGAGCAGCAAAAGCAAAAGCAGTGTATTACTGGGAAGCGTGGTGCTGTTTAAGTGGAATTCCCCAAGCTGCCCGGTGTATTTTAGTTAACACACACACACACACAGACACACACAGACACAAACAGACACACACAGACACACTAGCCCAGGGTGTATAAAGTGAAAGATTATTTTTGTCGTTCTTTGACAGAGCCACAATAAGCTAATGGCAGGGTGTCAGCAGGTTCAATTTAACACTTTTAGAGACTTTTTTAAGTTCCACCTTAAATGTAATCTAAAAACTCAATCTGCACCGTTGACACACTAAGCATGAAATGAAAAGTGGGTGTATTCTGTAACAAGACAACAATCCAAAGCATAAAAATTAGTTTGATTAAATTTAGAAGTTTGACCGGAATTGCTAAAGCCCTGCCTCTTGGCCCACACTACATTCTGTCAAGAGACTCTTAACAAACCTTTTTACCCAACAAACTTTTTTACTTAACCAACTTTCTATAACGTACAAACTTTTTTCAACAAACAAACTTTACCAAACCAACGTTTTGTGTTACACAACAAATATACGTATTCACCAAACCTTTTAACCAAACCTACTACAAAACAACCTTTTTTACCCAAGAAACATTTTTGCCAAACTTTATCAAACAAATCTTTTAACCAAACTTATTACAAAACTTCTTTTTACCCAACAAACATTTTTTACCAAACAATTTTTTTTAACCAAACAGACTTTTTTTTTTTTCTTACCGGACTTTTTAAACCAAAGTTTTTAACAAACTTTAACAAACATTTTTACCTAAACAAACCTTCTTACCAAACCAACTTTTTAAAACCAAAACAAAAGTTTTTTTAACCAAATTTTAACGGACATTTATTTTATCAAACAAACATTTTAACAAATATTGGAGCATAATTTTTATGCGTTGGTCCATGTTGCTTATTAATGCATTCTCTCTGACATCAATAGCAAGATGTGCATTTCTGATGGAAATTGAGTCCTTGTGAACACAGATGTATGCTAGTTACACTGAAGTGACAAAACAGAACTAACAGAAGAAATACCTCGATCAATGATTCGATAATTTCAAGGACGAGAGCCAGCTGAAGATCACCGCGGTGCATTCTGTGTTTATTTCATCCTAAATGTCCAGAGCGGGTTGGGTTTTGATATTGAAACTTTCAGATTGGGGCGGGGCTTCATATGTTCAAAAATAACCCCTGGCCTTGCATGTATAGAAACCCAACCTGCTAGTTATACTATGCTAAAAGCTAATCACAAATACATTCCTATCAGATGTTTCCAAAATTTGTAAAATCCATTTAAAACGTAGTCAGTCATGCTGAATTTCGATTTGCGTACACGGTCTGAACACACTGCGAGGGCGTGAACTGAATATTTTGCTGATTAGGTGTAAGATGGCAGGTTTCTCCTCTTTCTCTCTCTCTACACTGATTTCCAGAACTGATTAAGAAACACAAAGACATCACTGATGGACAGATTCTCACCTGCAGCATTAAAAAAAAAAACCTACAGGTAGTGATGGCTCACACTGATGAACAGCACTACTCTATGGTGTTTAGTTTCGTAATCACTTACGCTAAAGTAAAGAGACTGAATATCTTTTTACGGTGTGTGACTTTGTGGCATTTGAAAGCACTGTAATAACCGTGTAATTACAATAATTTGGTTTTAGTTTAGCAGTTTTAGTTACATGTAGTCACATGTACCCTTTAAATTATACACAACCTAAATAATAGTTAAAAGAGTAATTATTTTTGATCTGTGAATCCCAGTACAAATTCACAACATTTATCGTGATATTTAAATTCATAAAAGTCACTAAAGCAGAATCTTAAACGCTGAGCTAAATTTGTTGACGTCTTGTAAACTTTTAAAAGTTTTTTTTTTTTTTTAAACACAATATTATTATTAACTAAAATGCTATCCTTAGGCTACTGATTACTGGCTATGCACCCCGCCAATCAAAGCCTCTTTAAAGGTTTACATGCCCTAAATGCATCTCTGTGATGTAAATAGCTGGAGATCAGAGTTTGGAATGACATGAATGTCTTCTTTCGCACTCTAACGCAAAAAAAATTAACACATTAAATGGCACTTTCAGTTGTCGCATATTTCTGCTCGTCATTCAGGTCTTGACCTCAACCGTGCTCATACTTTTCTCGTCTAACTGGGTTGGTTGTTTCGCTGAAAAATCCTTTGTGGTCCACGTAAGGTCAATAAGTGTCAATAAGGTCAATAAGATATTCACAACACACACACACACATACACACACACACAACATGCCTCTGGCAACATAAGGAACTTCAATCAGTGTGTAAAAGACCCAAATTTGTTCTAAAGGTTAACAGTGATAACGGCGGGTCGTCATGCGGGTTTCTGCGCTTTGATCACTATGCAGGAATGTGACAGGGCGGGACGTGAAGCTGTAAAACTTCCACGGCTAAAAGATGCGACCCCTGCAGTGGCCCCTAAATTCCACTTCGACTCTGATTTCTATTTTTCTGCCTTATTAACTTCACGAGAGAGAAAAAAATAGAGGCTGGTGAAGGAATGACTGTTTATAACCATTATAATGTAAGTGATACCTTGTTTCAAGGACACTTCACAACACTAAACCTAACTATAAAAGGACAAAAAGTATATTTCTTTCTTTAATCAATAAAAAAAGGAACCAGGAAGGAATTGCTGTGGTCTAAGAGGAATAAAACACTTGGAGAGATGCTGTACGAGGTGGTAACTCATTTTCATCCATCATTAAAAACACTATTAGAGTTTTTATTCGAACCAAATATCATGCTCAAATACTGTTTAAATATCCATATTTACATTTTTACTAACAAGAAACGCATATATAATTGGTTAAGATCGCGTGTTTCAGTAGATAATTTTCTCATTGAGTACACATAAAAAACAGTGATCAATTACTTGATATTCAACACAAATGTCTAATAAAAGAAACATTTCCTGACTAAATGACCCTTCTTTTGGTTGTAAATAAATACACATTATTTGTGGTACATTTTATAGTTTTTTTTTTATTAAATATTAAATCTAAATGATAAATGAAATAAATATTAAACATAAATAATTAAATATAAATATTAAATATTATTTACAATGAAATATTTTATATTGAAATATTTTTCTGTTCAGATATAAAAGTGATATCTGAATTTCCTGCATGCATTTAACTTTTTTTTTTTCTTCTAAATTTCAAATGCTGTTCTAATAGACATAACACACTACACAGGATCTACAACAACATGAACATAATAGTGAACATAATAGTGAAGCCATGTGGGATTTGGCCTCACTTTAATTGTAAGAAATGTAAAATCTGCCTCACGACGTTTACGCCTCGAACCCATAAGCCTAAGTATTAAGATTAAGATACGTTTTGTGCGTCATTGCAGAATCACTGTGCACCTCTGAATCAAACAGTTTCCTCAGCCATTACCATGTGATTTGTTTAATCGCAGCGTTAAGTCCACCGTGGTTCAGCGTTAAGGCTTTAAGATGGAGGGCGAGATCATGCTGGGTGGCGGTGGAGGCTCTCGCTGTGGGAATGTGGGCTTTAAACATGAACACTGCGTCTGTTTAACGCCCGAGCCTCAGCTTTCAGTGGGCTTTATGAGGACCACACAGAGGGCCGGTTGATCCGACATCAGCTGTGCGTCTCTGTGTGTGTGTGTGTGTGTGTGTGTGTGTGTGTGTGTTTTTCAGGCTTGTGACTATGGAACAGTTTGCCAAACGACTCTGCGTTCAGATCAGCTTGTAAACACGTGGCTTTGACTCTCTTTTCTCAGACACTGTTCTTTTGAATCGAAAGCAATTCATGAGCATAAAGAATAAGTAATCCTCAACAATTTAGCCTATTCACTACAAAAAAATAATAATAATCATAAAAAAAATCCAACATCATTTCTTCTTGCTAAATGTCTGTGTCATGTCAAAGCTCTGAACCTATATTTACGAGCCTAATTTTAGTTTCGGTTTCAAAGGAAGCAATCATTTATCATTCAAAATGAAAATAAATGTGATGTCACGAAACGGAAAACCCACCAGCCAAACACACTTACTCTTGTAAGACATGGTGCATGGCCAAGCGGAACTGAGAGGCTAAATAAATGCTCTGGGATAAAGTTTGGACAGGATGAAGCTGACTTTGCTTCAGTACTCATGACCTGTGCGCCTCAAGATGGCTGAGACAGAGATGTGCTAAGCTTCATTAGAAGAAGAGGAATGTTCTTGGTGTTTCAGGACAGCAGATATTTGCAGGATGTCCATCAAAAAAAAAAAGGTCGGTGGAGTGTGTGAGGATGTTACAGGTTTTTGGGTCACTAGAGATGCTGTGGAGCAGAAACAGGCCAAAGCTTGATATACAAATGGGACAGGAAGAAAACACGACACGGTTGTGTGGTTATATGAAAAATAATCAATGACAGGGCAGAGTGATGTTTATTATTTTCAAAAGTGTTTTATTCTTCTTATATCACAGCGATTAAAAAATTTAAAAGATTAACAGGCAAATTGTTCAGGGTGGATTTTTCCATTAACATAGTTTTTATTGTTTTTAGTCTGAAATTTTGGGGGTCGTTGAGCGCCAGAACACCCACAGAGGGACTCTCATGCCCGTGTCAGGGTACAGAGAGTCAGATTAAATGATCACAGGACTGTGTGGATTGTAATGGATTAAACCTGCTCAGTAAATAAAAAGCTTTACACACACACACACACACACACACACACACACACACACACGTGCCCTGGCCTCCCTCCAGAGCTGCACCCAGCAACAAAAGCCCCATCGTGAGATTTCACACAGATGGGAGAAAAAAAAAAATGCAGTGAGCTGCCTGGTGAATAAACAGTACAGTACTGATGCCAAGCCACGGCGTTTCCGTATGGACGGGTTTTTACAGGCTGTTGTTCAGGGAAACACCAGGCTGCTTACTTACTGCTATGAGTAGAAGCAATAAAACGAGTAGTGACAGAACGGGGAAAGAAAAAACCACGGCTCACTTTACGTTTATGAGCCGTTTTGGTTGCTTAAAGGCACAGGCGAGTTCACGACTGTAAATCTGGCTCCAGCAATCAAAGCTGTCAATGTTTAACTCAAGCTCCCTGCCCTTCCTTTTAAAGATCTGTGAATTCCTGCAGCATGAATCAGTGTGGTCTCAGACAGGAAGTAGTGATTACTGTACAGTATGAAGTTCTGTATCCGTTTGACAGAATATCACTCAATATGTTCACGTTAGTCATAATCTGCTCACTCACATGTCTAAAATCTGAGTGATTACTGTAATTATTTCACTTCGCTGCATTTCTGTTGTCACAAATAACCTACAAGACTGGACAATTTAAGGGCGCCAAAACACAAATAAGCAGATAAATTATTAATTTGGCCTTAGATATCAAAATGAAACAGATAAAAAGCTCTCACTAGCACAGACGGTGACACATAACCACTGATTTATCCCTCTTTTTCTACTGAAGCTCACTTATGTACAGAATAACACTTGGTGATGTGCCGTTACAGGAAAACAATCAACAACAGGGTGGAATGATGTTTCCCACCATTAAAGAGTTACTCTTATCTTGAAGTTGATTATTCTCCAGTAACAGCACATCCCAACGTGTTTCATTCCTCTTATACCACAGCAATTTCCCAACGATTATAATATCAATCAATAATGAATCAAAACATATTTCTACTCTACATATGATACTAAAATATCAATGTGTCCAAAACTACAGTAGAACCAACAACAGAAAAATCTCTAATATCATAGTATTTATGAAACAGATAAAAATAATATATGAAGTGGACAAACACTAATTATATGCTGTTCCAGAACGAGTCGGCTCTTTGAACCGGCTCTTTTAGGTGCACCTTTAAGAGTCGACACGCACATAGGAGCTCCCAAGGAAATGTAATATTTCATGAAATAATTTCAGTTGAGAATGTTTACGAAAAAAAAATAACAATCACTGGTCAAAATATGGTTTTGGGAAGTCGTTTGGAAAGAGTCGACTCGTATTGGTGAGCTGAGCCAAATGAACCGACTCACTAAAAAGAGTCAATTGCAATCACTTGAACAATAGGCATGGTTCAGTCCGGTGTTGTGAAGGGGCGTGGCTTCTGAGTTGGTAAGGATTGCAAATGCACATAAGCGGGTTTTAATTTAATAAAACATATGTCATTAAAATTAAAACTCATTTTAAATACTGAGGTGTGCTAAATAGTGTGTAATGTGTTTGGGACACACCTTACAGTTTATAGGTTACTGCTCCATTCATAAGTCCTGCACAGCAGCTGAGTCCAAAATCGCGTCCTGCTGGACAAATAGTGCCCTAAAGAGGGTGGACAAGGCATAATATCATACCCTATGTAGTGCACACATCCAGGGAGTGGGAAACATTTGGGATTCAGCCAAGCTCATTAGCAGCACATTGATCTGCTACAATGTTAATTAGAGCTCACTGACTTTATTACTGTTGTGTTGAAACTTGACAAGGAAAACTTTAAGTCAGGTTCTGTTTACTTTACAGTGTTGAAAATGAGAAAATAATATTAATTATAAAAAAATTTTAAAATGACAACGTGTTGCGTAATACAGCGTAGTAATGCAGCCCCTTTAAATAACGCCTCACTCCCCTTAAAAACACTAAATATCTTATTTCCTAGCAGCTTAAAGATACTTTTATCAAACAGTGCATCAAAAACATCACATAATATGAGATATTTTTAGAAACATGACGCCTCAGAAGGCTAGCAAAAGCAAAGCACAACACAGGCACGTTTACTGAACAGCCACATAAACACCTCCAACTAGCACTACACACAGCATAGTGCACAAAATACTACCATTTTAAAACTACTAACCGACAAAAACAGCGTTTAATCTTCTTATTTACCTTTCCTGTACTTTATCCACCACTTTTATTTCAGTCCCGTGTGATAATCCCTCTCTCTCCTGGTGAATCCCGCTTTGCCGTCTGCGCCACCACTCACAGAGCACACAGGCTGCGGGCCACATGCATACTAGCCTCCTAAATAGTAAAGCCACAATACTGCGGCCCCTAGCGGCGGTGACATACTATTTAGTACGGTAGTATGGACGTAGCCATGGGAACCAATGGCATGCCATGAGACGTTTTGTAGCCAGTCCTGCGCATGCGTCATACAGTGTAGCAATTAGTGGTCGTTTTTAAGTAGTTACAGCGCCATCTTGTGGACATTCAGATATTATATACACAGACTGTGTGTTAAATATTTTTAATATTTAGCACGTTATTAAATTATAACCACAATTACAATAATTAGGTTGAAAAATAACATTATGCGTTCTTATGCTTATTGTATGTGTAATAGTAAATAAAAAAAATACAAATAAAATGTAAAAATATTTACTTTGATGAAAGAAATAGTATGATTCTCAATTTCTCTCATTTAAAAAAGCATGCTTTATTATTATTATTATTATTATTATTATTACTATAAACCATTAATGGAATATTTCTTCTCTGTTTTTATGCTTATTGTGTCTCTTTAGTTGTTATTGTATTTTGTAAAGTAATAATAATAATAATAATAATAATAATAATAATAAATTTTATTTCACTAATTCAAAGCTATCTTGATGCATAAGATTCATTTTTGTTAAAATAACAGCCAAACCCAACAAAAATACACACCACCCAGCAGCAGAAAAATCAAGAAGGCTGCATCAGAAAATCAGGTGTGTTGGAGAAATGAGAAGGAAGGAAGACTCCATAGTCTAGAAAGCAGGATTCAGAAAGCCACACACCTCCTCCCACCAGGACGAGGAGGAGGAGGAGGAGGAGGAGGAGTTGAGGGGATAAAGGATGAGCAGCTGAGGAACTCACAAAGTGAAAGAGAGGAGGAAGACGACAGGAGACGGACAGTGAAGTAGAGGGGTGGTATGAAGCATGGTGGATCTGTTCGAGACAGATGAGGTCAGGGGAAATGAGGGGCAGAGCGAGAGCGTGTGAGAGGAAAAGGATGGAGTGTCTTGGAGAGACTGTGGTGGAGAGGAAAGAAAGAAGAATGACAAAAGGAACATGTGACTCCATGACAGGAAGGAGATGAGCTGACTGTCCATAAAACCCATTAATCTGATGTATAGGTGTGTGCTGCAATGTTTTATTTTAGATCAGACAGAGAGGCCATGCCTTCTTCATCATTACTGATGCAATGTAACTTCTATAAAAGTGCAAACTGCTTGAAATCTCCTGAAATACATTTTGCAAGGGCATGATAGAAAGAGTTGTGACTGTTCTTTTCTTTAATTCACTTAAAGAAAGGTATTAAAGGGTGTGCCATTCATTACCAGGCCAGTCTGAACATGAACTGTACTTCTGCAGAGTGAAGAAAAAGCAGTCATCAACTGAGGTTTAGTGTGGCCATGTCACAACAGCAGACACACACACACACACACACACACACACACGTTGTGAACTTCTCTTTTGTTAGCAATAGGTTTTGTGATGGCGGTTTGAAATAAAGTCCTGACCGAGAGCTTAATGATGAAAAGTGGTGAAAGAGCTACCTTGTGAAACACTTTTTAGTGTTAGTTTGACCAAAATAATCAAATCTAAATTTTCCACCGTCGGCTGCGGTCTGCTTCTTGAACTACAAGACCCAAATTCCTTCAGTTCTTCAGTGTTTACACAGCCTTACTGTAACCTATAAACATGAATAAAATATGAATAATTGTTCTTTATTACAATCTGGTGTACTTTCATCCCCTAGGTGTTGATATTTAAAGGGGAAATTGTGGCAGAAAAGCTGAAAAGCCTCAAGATGACACCAGCTCACAGCTGGCCAAATTTGTACAAGATTAATGAATTGACAGGCCACCAATATAAAGACGAGACAAAGCGATAGTAACTGCTACCAAAAGCAAAAGCACGTCTTACACATAAAAAGCGTCCTTTCCCCTTCAGTGAATTGACCTTTATTTTATTTGTTTTTACCACTGCATCACTGTAGCATGGGGTCTAAATACGTAAATGCTACAGCTAAGCCGTAAAAGGTGCTTCAATATGTAAATAAGGACGAATTTATTTATTTATTTTACAAAATGAAGTTACATAGTTTAATGTATTGAAAATAAGCAAGTATATGAATATTTAGATTTGTACATGTATATGGCCAAAAGTATGTGTACACCTGACCATCACAATCATGTGTTTGTTGAGCATCTCTTTCCCGATGTAGTCTCCTCTTTGCTGTTATAATAAGCCCCACTCGATTTCGGAGCGTGGCTGTGGGGTTTTGTGTTCATTCAGCTATAACAGCTGGTGAGGAGGTCTGGGGTGCAGTCGGTGTTCCAGTTCATCCCAAAGGTGTTCAGTGGGGTTGAGTTCAGGGCTCTGTGCAGGACACTCGAGTTCATCCACTCCAACATTAACACACCATGTCTTCATGGATCGTTTTGTGCACAGGGGCATTGTCATGCTGGAACAGGTTTGGGCCTCTTAGTTCCAGTGAAGGGAAACTGTAATGCTACAGCATACAAAGACATTCTATACAATTGTGTGCTTCCAACTTTGCGGGAACAGTTTGGGGAAGAACCTCATACGAGTGTGATGGTCAGACGTCCACAAAGTTTTGATCATATACAGTAGTGTATTTATAGGAATCATTTTGCCCCAGTGCAACATTAAAAATGTCCCCAAGCATGTCTGTAAAACAAAACAAAAAAATAAATAAAAAAATTGTGTAGATTTGATGCTTTTCACTAAATTGCTCTTTTAAGAACAATTTCTCTCTTTTCCATAACAGGAGGAAAAACACGAAGATATGAGCACAGAATAAATCTTAAGCATGTTGTATTGAGTCAGTCCACACAAGAGATTGCACAGAGACTGTAAGGCAGCTGTGATTCAAACAACCTCTCCTAACCAAAGATCAAGTATATGTGTATATGGCTTTCATTCAGTTAAACATTATTAAGGAACAATAACCATAAATGATTATGTGTAAAACATTACGAGCACAGGTAAAGCCCTTGGAAATGTGTTCCAGTTTGCTCAGAGAACAAGTGATGTTTCTGAAAACGTCTGTGAATCATCTGTTCCTGTGAAAAAAAAAAAAAAAAATCATGATGTTTATTAATAAGTGTTCATATGAGCCACGAGAGCCAGAAGGTTCTCCGGTCAGCACGTCGCTACAGTCCACCATTTTACAAACAATATATTAAGGAAAGAAAAACAAACACCTGCATACATTTGTATGAATCAGGACTCATCACAAATATCAGCATTGTCATGGAATCTTTAAGTATTTTCCAGCATATGAGATATCAATGTATAGCTAAAGGTCAAGTATTATATCTCAGAAAAAAACAGCAACTGGATGAGAAAATCATATTTATCACACTCCAACAGGTTTGCACCTCATTTTAAAGGAGCGGTTTGTAACATTTTAGCACCATCATGGCGCTGCCTGAGAGGAGAACAGCAATTTTCAAAAACACAACAAGCTTTTCCCTCCATCCATCCAACCTCATCACGTGTCTCTCAAATGTCTTATGAGTTGCCTTTTATGGAAAAAGCAAAATATTTCATCTACTCAGCTGTGATGCTGCATTATTTTCAGGGCCAGAAAAATATAAAACAGAAGCTTGAAATAAACCAATTATCCAGAATTATTAAACGGTAATATTATGAATAATAGTTTTTCTGCGGTGTCTTTACGATTGTAAAATTATTACAGGTCTAGAAACTTCTAAAAAATTACAAACCGCTCCTTTAAGATGTGTTATCTGTTTCACTCACTTGATTATTTAATCCATATCAGATATTTATATGCAGATTTTTCAACAGAGGTTAGTTCATATTGTACTTTATGTGCACCAACTGTCAAAGTTAAACTGAAACTGTGCAAAAAAAAAATAAAAATTTGTTGAATGTTTTGTGGAAAATATATGAACAATCCAGCACTATAACCTATTTAAATTGAACATGTAATATTATATATTATATATTATAGAACAAAGAAAGCAGCACAGAATTTCGAAAACAACACAAAGCAAAGCAGACAGGCCGGTCGAGTAATTTTGTAGTCGAGTACTCTGAGATGTAAAGGAATGGATTATTTAAAGTAAAATGTGTACAGCGCTCCAACAGAACTCTGGGACTTTCTTATTAAAAAAAAAAAAAAAGAAAAAAAAAAAAAAGACTCAAATACTACTGCATTCTTTTGTACGACGTGTTTGGATCTTCCGTGATTTTTGAAACATCTGTACGAATAGAAAAAAAAATGACAGAATATTAGAAAGGAGATGTAGATATATCCTGGAACATGGTAACACCAAATCTAAGAAATAAAGCAAAATGAACAGAAAAAATATTACAAAAAAAAAAGAAAATATGATTTCTGTTTCCAGATTTGATTTGAAGAAGATAAAGTGCAACGGTTATCCACTAGCTGATTTTTTTCACTATTACAATCTTAACGTTGACTATTTGACCATTTATATTACTTGCAATAATTAAGGACTAATGAAGGATAGCACATAGTCCTTTTACAAATCGCTTAGAAACGAGAGCAAACAGCATTTTTCAGCACTTTCTGATTTTTAAATATTTCACCAGATTTAAAAAAAAGTGATAAATCTGGCACGTCACTGTAAGCTAACATTTAAGCATTTTTTTGTCACTCAAATTTTCCAGCCTTTCTTTCCTCTTTGCAAAAGTGCTTCGTGACCAAAAATATTTAGTGACATTAAATATATACTTGTCAAACGTTAGCTGTCTAATTGTGTCTGAGTCAAATATATTCTGATAGACTTTATTTCACATTAATGACCTCGAAATATTCTCCACTTACAGTCACAGACAGCAAACGCTGCATTTATCAAACGGAAAAATCGAGTCGAGGCGAAAGCACTGGCAAACGTTACTACTGTTAGGGGAAGGGGGCGGAGATTCCGGGATGTCAGTTAATATCGGAGAGTTCTAATCATTTCATTTGCTGCAAAAAGAAAACTGCTTTTTGCTGATATTTTTGAGAGATAACTCGTAGAGAGATAACGAGTACTCAGACATTAAAGTGTGAAGATTGACAGGTCTGCCATGGCAAGTAAAGTCACTACTGTTGTGTTACGTTCAAGGAGATAAAGGATAACAGCATAAAGACAGCTGTTTTCTATCTTCAGCAATGAACACAGAATCAGATATAAAAAAAAAAAGCAAATATAAATCATGTTAATACCGTAAACCATTAAAAAAAAGATCTGGCCATTATAGAAAAAAAGATCTGCATTTGCCTACTAGATTGTTAACGTGTACTCGATTAATCCATTACTCGCCCGCTGTCCATAACACAAAGCCTCTGAAAATATACCAAACTCGCCCGTTTGCGTCTGTGCGCAGTCCTGCGTGTCTCACAAACCCTCGACGGTGTGAATGCCTTTAAGTGTGGTGAGGAGTTCTCTGGGCAGGAGGACGTAGCTCTGCCCGAGCTCCTGGTCGTTCCCGCTTTTGGAGATCTCCTCCATGGCTCGGAAGCGCTCCAGCTGCCTCTCCTGCCTCCTGCACTTCTGCCGCAGCGTCTTCAGCTTCCTGCGCAGTTTGTTCAGCTGCTCCACCAGCTGCTCCACCCGCTTCTTCTGCTGCACGATGTCGTCCACCGTGTAGTTGTGGTCGCAGGAGACGAAGGCGCTCGCTCTCAGAGGGTCCTCCTCTTTCAGAGGGGCGGATGGAGACGGAGCCGGTACGGAGGTGGAGGTTGGAGGGGAGGGTCGGGGGTCTGGGGTTTGCGGGACGTCAGATTCCAGGGTGTGTGTGCTAGGTGAAGGCAGGGAGAAGCTCAGCTCTTGAGTGATGGCTTCCTCTAGCGATTCAGCCTGCAAGGTGACAGGCAAGCTTATTATTCTTTATCCCGTGTACAATTTTAACCCTTTCTGATATACAGTTGAGTGCAAAAGTTTTCACACCATGTTTTTTGTTTTGGGAAAAAAACAGACTGTCTCTTGATTTTACAATTTATCTAAACTTAAAAAAACTCCAAAAAGCTACAAATGAAATGAAAATGTATCCTGCAACAACACACCGATCAGAAATTCTTGATTTGTTATCGTTTTAATTAATATCACTACTAATATCTTAACGTACTCTGTTTGGAGCAAACACATTAAACGTCTTAAGGGTGTGCTAACTTTTGCAGCTGACCATATATTACATAAATACATATATAGATTAATATACTTTGAATAAGTGACATATGAAGGTGCACGCTGTTAAAGGAAAAGAATTAACAGGGATTATTTATTAAAGAATGTCATGCACATTTTATCCGTTTATAGTTACATTCAATGTTGTGGAATGTCTGCAAAGCAAGTTAGTAGCTGTTATAGCAGCTATAAGCAGCCTCTTTTTTCTCTCACTTAAAGTTAGGACAAAAAAAAATGGAGCACTTTACTGAGTAACCACAAAGCATGAACAGCGGAAGGATTTCCTGTGGCGAAAAACAAAACACTGACACCGGAGAGTCCTTCCAAAAATGCTAAACAAACACCTCGTTACAGATAACTTCACCACATTTCTTAATCTGTTTATTGTTAGTCTTAGATTATGTACATCGTCTGCCGGCCAAGCCCCTGTGAATTAGCTGTTACTATGGAAACGGTAGCTTATCAGAATGGGTGCATTAATATAACTACTGTCAGAGCTGCTGTTATAGAAAATGAACTGACATCTCCTGACCAATCAGAGTAGCGTTCAGGACTTTTTCAGCATGGACTCCTGCTGTATGATCACAAGGTGTTTTGAGAAGAATGAAAGATATGGTTAGGAAAAAAAGGATGGCGATGGTGATGTCCTGTACCTTCATTTGTAACTTGTTGAAATGAAACAGGGAAGGCACGGCGTTCTCCTTCAGCACCCGGTTGTTGCACTCCCGTTTGAAGCAGTCTTTGGTAAAGTGCTGTGAGCAGATGTTGCTGTATTTCGTTGGTTTGAAATTGCGCCTCTTCATTGCCGCCACCCATTTCCCGCAGAGGTCAGGTCTCGCCAGAGGGAATCTATGTAGGAAAAAAAAGAACGAAAGAAAATTCATGAGGACTCAAAAACTCTCAGACTAATGTTATCCATTAGGATTCACTGATTGGATTTGGATTTCCAGTCTCCTCGGTTCGATCCTGGACTCTGTAGGATGTTTCACATGTTCTCCGTGTCCATGTGGGATTCCTCTGAGTTCTCCGTTTTCCTTGCACTTCATAAAAACATGCCAGTAGGTGGACTGGCCTCATTTATTGGCCCCTAGGTGTCAATGTATGTGTGTGTATGATGCCCTGTGATGAACTGGTGTCCCATCCAGGGTGTACTCCCACCTCATGTCCAGCGTTCCCGGGATAGGCTCTGGATCAATTCACGCTCAAACATGACATCTCACCTGGGATGGATGAAGTGTCATCTGTTGTCAAAGTAGTCTTGAATTGATAGGTGATGTACGTAAACACTTTATCCTGGTAAGCATACACCGGGACACATCCTGGATGGGACTAGGGACAATTTCAAGTCACCTAAGGTCAGTTTCGTGTCACCTAAGGTCGGGTTTGAGGCACCTAGGGACAGTTTTGAGTCACCTAAGGTCAGTTTCGAGTCACCTAGGGACAGTTTCGAGGCACCTAGGGACAGTTTCGAGGCACCTAGGGACAGTTTCGAGTCACCTAGGGACAGTTTCGAGGCACCAATCGACCTTCTGGCATGTCTTTGGAGCGGTGGAAGAAAACTAGTGAACCTGGAGGAAAGCCACATGGACTAAGAGAGAAGATGTGAAAATAAATTACATTTTTGACACACAGTGGAAGATCCACACATGCAGAATTAAAAGATGTCTTGGCTGAATCCCAAATGGCTCGCAGCTGGACACAGAGTGCACTAGGAAGTGGGTGTATTACACACCTTCGTGCACCTAGTGCACTTGGCAGGGAGGAATTGGGATTCAACCCGAGTTAGAAATAATGAGAAAGTGATGAGTAAGCCAGCACACGTCACACATTCACAAGGCAAGGACAAGATGTACAGAGTTTCCAGCTCCGGGATGTGTGGTGTCCTTTTCTGTCTTTCTTTTCTTTCTTTTTTCCTTCTTTATATCTGAAAAGAGAAAAGAGAAGCATCGACTCTCGCGGTGAGCTCGTGAAGTCCCACTTACTTGTGAAACGAAATGTCCTTATCTTTATGATATCTGTTTTTACATCCGTACGCCGAACAGGACTGCACCATTGTTTTGAATTCGCAACCGAAATATCAGCGCTGTCAAACGACTTGAAGCCAGTCCTCTCTTATTGTTATTATTTTTTAAAAAATATATATATTAGCTTGTTTTTATTCGTCCGCTCTCATAACAGAGCTGTTACTCACTGTACTTGTTTAGTACGCATGCGTAAAATCCGTGCGCATGCGCAGATTACGGCAGTGGCGTTTTTGCCAGGCTCCAAGATGGCGGAGATAGCGGAGTTGGATCACGTGACTTTGGATCGCGAATTTGATTGGTGCGTTCTACCTTTTCATCCGTCTCACTTCTGTTTTGTTGCGTAGTTTCTTCTGACTGACATAATTATTTGGACTTAATTAATATAAATTATAAATATATTAAATATAATAAATATAATTATGTTATGTTTTGTATATAATCTAATAAATATCAAATATACATTTGAATTAAATAGCAGTTAAAGAAAGTAGCTATAAAATTAAATGAAACAACTGCCTAATAAATATTTAAGTATTTAATCTATAAAGTGCAATGTACAAGCTTTAAACATTGTGTGTGTGTGTGTGTTTTTTTTCATCACTGCACAATGTCTTTCCACAATGATGAGCAATTTATGCATAATCAACATTAAAGTTTCACATGCTGAATTAGTCATGCATTTAAAAGAACTTATAGTGACTAAATTCCTAGACAATTTATTCTCCCCTCTGCATGAGCCCTTGTGGCTTCGTGTCTGGCTGGTGGGTTTGTGATTGTAGTGTAAACAGGAAGATGAGATACAGAACTAAACAGGAAATGTAGTGTACTAGAGATACACGTGACAGTCAGAAGGTACTGAGTTTATTGACAGGTGAATAACAGCACAACATACTGCTACTAAAGGAGATCCAGAGCATGTTAAGGGAATGAAATTCTCTATGCAGCTTAATCAGGCTTGTATTCAATGGAAATATGCTTCACTTGTGATGAACTGAACTGCAAGACAGGTAGGATAAGTCTCCTGGCACTAAACATTTGATACTGATTACAGATATAGAGGTTATAATGTCTTTTTAATCTTGTGCATTTATTCATTCTTTTTAATCTTTCAATCTTTTGTCGTATGATTGTGCAATATAAAGTTTATGACAACAAATGAGAGCATATATGACAAAAAACAAGAAGGAAATTCATATGCTGCAGTAACATGCACCTACAGTTAACATTAAGTGCATATGACATAATAGTGCAAGCAGTGATACACTGGTACATGGATGATTGTATACATCACAGAAATAGATGATGATGATGTTATATGTACGTGTGCAGAGTATTTGCAGTTTCGTTGACATAAGGAAAGCCAGCATCACTTAAGTAAGATCTTAAGTAAGATCTTCAAGGCATGAGGGACTTTTAAGCTGTACTCATTGTTTTGGCTTTTTCTTTTTTCTGTGGCTCATAATTTTGGGAAAATGATTTTGCCAGCTGATGTAACGTACAATTTACATACTTTAAGTGACAGTTGAGCCAGAAGGAGCTGGAAAACCAGTGTTGCTTTTCTAATAACAGAAAACGCTTCTGTTTTAGACCACAAGGTGGAAGTATAACACAAAAAGCTCTTTTCTTAAACTTTGGGGAGTTTTTCAAGTCATCTGAAGGATACTTAAATTGGGCTTTAATAACACATTCATAGCACTGCATAAATGGTTTATAACATTTAATTATTATTATTATTATTATTATTATTATTATTATTATTATTATTATGGATAGACAGTGTATTTTTATGTCTTCATCTTTCAAATTATTAGTTTGGCTTTATTAACAATTCCAATATATGTTCCCTTTATTAATCTTTTCTGAATGTGTTGTAAAGGCCCAAAGTAGGTTCCCTTCAAATGAAGTTCTATGAAGGCCAAAGTAGGTAACCTTTAAACAAAGTGTTAGGAATGTGTTATAAACACATAATACAGGTATCTTTTAAATAACGAGTTATAAATGTGTTATAAAGACTGAATATAGGCAGCTTATAAATAGTGTTATAAATGTGTTATAAAAGCCCAATATAGGTATTCATTAAATAAATTATGAATGTGTTATGAACATCAAAGGTAGGTACCTTTCCAAAGAATGTTATGAATGTATAATGAAAACCTAAATTAGCTAGGCTTCAAATGACGTGTTATGAATATGTTATGAAGGCTCAGTGTGGGTACCCTTCAAATAAAATGTTTTGAATGTGAAAGGCCCAATGCAGGAATTCTTTAGATAAAGTGTTATGGATGTATAATGAGGACCCAGTTTAGCTTCTTTTCAAATAAAGTGTTATGAATGTTGTGAAATCTAAAAATCAGGTATCATTTAAATAAAGTGTTATGAATGCCTTCTGAAGGCCCTATGTACAATATTTACCCTTTAAATAACATATTACTCAGAGCTCTCAAGTAACAAATCATCAATAAAAGTGAAAAGAATATATAAAATATAAATCACCACCATATATAAATATAAATCACCGCTCTTGGCTAAAACCTGACAGAAGGAACAAACAGGGACTTTAATATATTTTAACAGATTTAACATATGAAGAATTAACATACATTCTCAGTGCATTATGGGTAATACACACAGTCCTCACCATATTGTATGGATGCTTGAAAATAAGAAGTCTTTGGAAACGAGGCTGGAAATTTCTTAAAATGGCTGTAAGATTGTGTCTCATGTACATTATTGTTCTTTGGTTAGGGCTATAACAAAAAAAAAACAAAAAAACAACCTAATCACATGAAATGACGTGCAGTCAACTGACTCAGCTGAAACAACTGTTTTGAAACCCTAATTAATCTTTCTTCAGCACAATGCAGGATCAGATCAAGCGAAAGTAGGCTGACTTGAGTCTGTCCAGAAAGACAGAGACAGAGAGAGAAAGCTGAGTGCTCCTTCCTGCGTGACCTATTTCACTCTGAGATTCTTGAAATCCTCCGCAATAATTGTTCCCATCTGAACTAAAAATGTCGAAAATCTCTAAATCCATGCAATTTGAAGGGACTGGGGGAATTGGAGAAGATTAGCTGCTTGCCAGTGCTATTTCGGTTTATCACATATTAATTTGCATGTCTCTATTGACACCTAATTACAGTAATACCCACCTACACCAGGAATTACCACCGATAACACCATCAAACAGACGCCGTTACTGTCAGAGGGAAAGGCTGATAATTAGCTGTGTTGGTGTGGAGGCACACATGCAGCACTCAAACTTAGAACATTTCTCAGAAAAGATGGCGTGAGGGTTGATGAGAAGTTGAAAAACTGCTGTGGGGTTGCAATGCTCATTTACATTTACAGTAGAGCACATAAAGGTTGAACTGAAAGACATACAAGAGTTTGTGGTTTTTATGAGGTTATGTTGAGCACGTGAGAGTTTTCTGCTAGCTTGATGACCTTTCAGCACTGTTTATCATATTAATCATGTTACTTTGAGATAAACCTTGTTCTTATGAATGTGATTTCTAATTTGTGTTTTACAGACAACTCAGTGCAACAGTTTTCATCTCTCTTGGAGAAAAAAAGGAAATGTATTCTACTGTATTGTACAGTTTATCTACACAAAATAAAATGAGTTAATAATGAAATGTCGGTGTGTCCCGTAACAAGACAGCAATCCAGAACAGAAAAATAGTTTTTACAAAAGTTTTTGGAAGATTTTATTTATATATCACATTCAGAAAGAAGCATGTCTAATTTTAAACGTATAATTTTTTTTTTTTTTTTTTTACTATTAATATTCATTCATTCATCTTCAGTAACTGCTTTATCCTGGTCAGGGTGGCCGTGGATCCGGACCCTCTCCCTGGAACACTGGGTGTGAGGCAGGAGTACACCCTGGATGGGACGCCAGTAATATGTAATGATGATATAACAATAATAATAATAATAATAATAGTAATAATAATATAAACTGGTAATAATAGTAATGACTAAACTAATAGTAACAATGACATATAATAGTGTTTGTAGTAATGACATAATAGTACTACTAATAGTAATAATGACAGTAATGACATAGGATAGTAATAGTAATAATGACAGTAATGACATAGGATAGTAATAGTAATAGTAATAATGACAGTAATGTCATGTAGTAGTAATAGTAATAATGACATTTAATAGTATAAGTAGTAAAGTAGTAATGACATAATAGCACTACTAATAGTAATAATAATAATGATATATAACAGTATTTGTCGTAATGGCATAATAACAGTAATGACATAGAGTAGTAATAGTAATAATGATGTATAAGAGTAAGTGTAATAATGACAGTGATGACATAAAGTAGTAATAGTAATAATTATGTATAAGAGTAAGTGTAATAATGACAGTGATGACATATGGTAGTAATATTAATACTAATAGCAATGGTAACAATGATGTATAATAGAAGTTGTTATAATGATATATAATTGTAATAATAATGGTAATAGTAATAATGATGTATAAAAATACTAGTAAAAATGACATAATAGTCATAATGATATATAATAGTAATAGTGTGAATACATTTGACTTGTGAGAACATTTGACTCGTCCCCATGAAGAAAACTCCTTTTAAAATTAAAACAGGTTCAGGTGACTGACGTTTGGGTTTAGGGGTTTAGTGGTTTTAACTTTATTTAACTACAGTAATAAATAAGTCGAAGGAAAACCCCACAAAGAGAGTAATACAAATGTCTTCATAAACCCTTTGCCAGATGAGTAAATGTAAAATGAAAATGCACATGAATGTCCCCTAAATTCTTGGCACTAGTGTTTGCCTACAGAGCCAAAACTTTCACTTCCTATAAGGTGAATGAGTGTTCAAGTGAAGATCAATTCTCAGGAGAGGTCCGTCATTTGATTTGCTTGGTTTTGTGTGTGTGTGTGTGTGCGCATGTGTGTTTTAGCATAACGGCTGTAACAGTGGTCATAACAATATTATCTGCATACAATTTGCATAAGTAATCCTCATTCATCTGAGTATTGAAGTCTGAGAAACGATCAGTGATAGATTACGCAGTAACAAGGCTGACTCAGGCTGAGACTCGGTGCCACGCTGGCTGTGTTCCAAACCACTGCTGGTGGGCAGAGAAATGCTATAATGAGCACTTCCTTTGCACACTTCTTGGCTTCTTCCTGCACCACCGAGGCTTTGTGTATAGTGAGGAATTTTGAAAAGCCACTTAATTCAGTTAGGCGCTCCATGCGCTTCCAAGTATGCACTAAAGAATTTCTGTAATTTGTACAAAAAAATGCTGTGTTCAAAGCAGTACGATGCTTAAAAAGGTTTTTTACAGTTCAATACAGCAGCATGGTATTCTGGGAAAATATTTACAGTACTGACATTATACTGTATCAAAGGAACTTACTGTATGGATACTGCAACACCGCTGTTACAATTAGCTATTTATTAAAGTACGACATATCATACTTTTGATCGATTTACAGTTACGTTTAATATTGTGGAACATCCACAAAACAAGTTAGTTCCTGTTCTCACTTACGTTATAGTAGCTATAAACTCTTGTTCCTTCACCAGCCTCTTTTTTCTCTTTCTTTAAGTTAATAAGACAAAAAAAAACACAGCTTGTCATGTTTTCGAGAAACTGGAACACGTAAACTCCTCTGTCTTGAATTTTTTTTTGTCGGAAAAAGTTACAGCTTTAAGTTGAAAACTTAAAGTTGAAAAAGACTGAAATTGGAGACTCCTTCCATCAATGTAAATAAACATTTCCTACAGAAAACATTACACACATTACACACTTTTTTTTTTTAACCCGTCCAGCCTACGCGTCCCTGTTTGCCTATAGAAACGTTAGAACAAACGTATTAATAATAGCTAACTAGCTACTCGGAAAAGTTACCGAAATGAAATAATTGTTTTAATAAACACATTTATTTGATTCTCTTGCTAGGATTTTGTCTCTGTTTTAAATTTAAGGTATATATTTTTATTTTATACATTTATACATTTATTTATTTTATATATTTATTTTATTTTATTTTATACATATATATATATATATATAGTAATATGTATTTTACAGTAATATGTTTTTCTTAAAAAAAACAGTTGTGCACTGTATTTAAAAATACAGTACATTGTGCTATGAATGCTGTAAATAATAATTACAAAAAAAAAAAAAACCCTTTCAACTCTGCTATGACATGGGTTTTTTTTTTTAATTTGAAGGGAAGTTGTTTGCAGAGCACTTGTTTAAGTACCCATATGTGTGCTTGTGCAATCTATAGACTGCTGTAAGGCTGATGACTGGTGTGGAGCGGACGCTAACACACGCTATACTCACAGGAAAAACGTTAATGACTAGCTTTCTGCTCTTCTGTCTTTTTTTTCTGTCCATTCTCCTCTTTCCTTTGCAGCCCTGACAGTCGCACATCATGCCACGATCCAGCTCGTAATGACAGAGTGCGCTCGTCACGGCTTTGCCTGCTCTTGTTTGGTACGACGTTGTGTGTTATCATGCAGTGAAAAATACATGTTGCGATACCTGAAATGCTGCCATACGGGCAATTTACTGTCTTTCCCACTAAGAGCAAACCTGTGTAACACAGCCTAGAGGCTGGACGACGTGGTCATATGATATGATGCTGACGATTTATATCATAACACCGTTGAATTCTCGATTCTGATTGGTCGGAAGATGCTGGTTAATTTTCTATAACAGCAGCTCTGTGAATAGTTCCCACAAATCACAGGTTTATATTAATGCGCATATTAATTATTGTAATATGTTATCGTTTCTATAGTGACAGCTCATTCACAGGGACTTCATAAAAAAACATGTTGCTATTTAACAAAGAAAAATGTATAGTTGTTGGTATGGTGAAGTTTTCTGTAAGGAGATTTAAGGAAGGAGTCTCCAGTGTCAGTGCTTTGTAACAGTCAGAGGTAAAACCAGAACATTAAGTTTTCCACAACAGGAAAGTCTTCAGGACGGAGGACTTCTCTGTGACGTGACAAGGGGCGAGTTTGTGTCTAATTATCTTCCTGAGACAGGAAAAATGAGAAGCTGGTGAAAGTGACTGTTTATAGCTCGAACTTGTTTCATGGACGTTCCACAACATTAAACGTAACTATAAATGGATAAAAAGTATGGCGTTTTCATTAATAGATAAAAAAGAATTGTATTGATTGGCAAATTGCTGAGGTATAAGAAGAGTAAAACATGGTGTTATTGGAAAATGATCAACTTTGGAGTGGTAACAGTAACTCTGCTTTGCGTCATGGATTACTTTCCTATAACAGCACACCCCCATTTATTCCTTCCATATTAGGGCACAGTGCGCTATTCTAAAAGCAGTTGTCCAGGGCTACAGTAACAAGTAGCTGACTGGACGCAAAATCTATTTTTGTACCATTTGCTTCACTGTTCCTCAGCCCCAGTTTCATTGTTAAGTAATTTTTTTTCTAGAAGTTACAATATAATAAATATTATTGAACTAGATTCTATATTTCAATCTTTTAGATCTATGTGGTTAATAATTTTCTTTTTTCGGTTTATAATTCTTTCCAAAAAACATCCCTTGGAAATGAAAAGGCTTTCGAATGACCTGCAAGGCACTAGCCAGGGATTTTGAGTCTCCTCTAGAGATGCACATTTTGCTCATTTTGACAGCTTGTATATTTCATCTTTGCACTGTATTTTTTCCCCCTCAGGTTTCTCAACCTTTCTGCTTGTCCCTGTACATTTTCATGTTCACTAGCTAGAGGTTTGACTTTAACCTTAAATGAGTGGTCTGACGGTTGTGTGTCATCTGTGAAGTGTTTGCAGACTGTACGTTCAATGCCACTGTGACTAATCAGCACATTTACAAATGAAGATTTAGTGTAGATTTCTGGAAGAATTGTGTACTCTTTTGTGTATTATCTCCTCTCTAGTTTCCTCCTAAATTTCCACTCTATAAATCCTGCTTTAGTAATCAGTTATTATTTATTATAGTAATATTTATTTTTTTGATGCCTTGATGCTGAAGTCTCTGAAGTCAAAGTGCCATAAATCAGTCAGCCGGCGCCTGTGGGCAAGCTCATGAAGACGACATTGAGTTCCTCTTTTCAAATGCGTCTTTCAGGGCAGAAATGGCTTTGCTCAGTTCCTTATCCATAATAGACTGAAGTCGGGGCATTTAAACAAGACTGGTGATGACAATAGTGATGCTGTCTTTCTTCTCTATATGAAATCTCAACACTTTGAGAGACAAAGATTGTCTGTAATGACAGGTTATTCTGCAATTATGCCCTTAATGACAAGGTGTTTTAGGCTTTACGTCCCTCCCAGTGGCCTGACCAGAACACACACACTCACACACACACTCACACACACACACACCCACACACACACTCACACACACAAACACGCACACACACACGCACAAACACGCTCATCCGCACTGCAAATGAGTGAATGGACAGGGCAAATGAGATCAGCACAGGCCCAGGCCAAGAGGGGCTGATGTCATTGGAGCTGATAACAGCTTTCAGATGTGCGTTTGCGCACTGCGGCCAACACAGCGACGACTTCTTCCATTACACATCGCACAGGCATCGGCCTGCCTGCCAAATAGTCTCCCAGTGATGTCACGCCGGAGCGTGTGGGCTTCGAAAGGGACAGCGTCAAACAGCGTCCACTTGTGCCAGGGTGTCATTCTCTGGGTGTGTTACACACACACACACACACACACACACACACACACACACAAACCACACACACACTTATGACAGACTTCTTTATGCACACTGCAATCACAAGGTAAAAAACAAACATTACAGGATTATACGACTCCAGATCAACACTTTCTGGCTTTTCTGTTGTTCTCGATTTAACGTGAGGTATCGTAAACACGCCGCTGTTTATACGTGACTCAGCTCTAGTATAAGCTCGACAGCTGACACGTCCTCAGCTATTAATTCTCTCCGATTAAACTCTACGTGTCCGTACGGGCTGCGTCCTGTCCCTCGTTAATTGGTCCTCATTTCGCCTGGGTGCTCGCGCTCTCCGTCCAGTTAAGGTTACCCTTGGAAACTGAAAAAATATTTGGGTAAACCCAATACGGCGCTCGGGCTTGCATTAAAGCTCCTCGCGCTCCGCTAAAGGCCAAACTCCCTCTTTAAAAAACGTGATGTAATTGCTGGAGACTTGATTTAATCAATGCTGTGAAAACAAACTGAGAGGATGATGGGTGTCACAGGCGCACAGGGCTCGCGTTACAAAGCGGTCCCGATTAAAGCGTGTTTATTTAGCCGACGCTTAAAAGCCCTTTGTCCTGTTAATGCCACTGGGACATGAACTTGTCTCGCTTAAGCCGTGTGTCAAAGAGTGTGATAAACTCTCAGGGAACTAGCCAATAATGTGCGATTAGTCACACACGAATCTGGACGTGGTAAAAGGTCGAATATGACAGTGGAGTGTGTTTTATGAGGCTTGATTTGGTGGAGCACGCTGTTGTGTTGATTTGTACTTTTGTTTTGTTAGGCCTAGAATGAAGGGAATACCAATTCTTTAATGATAAAGCCACAATTCCTGGTAATATATGATACTGCATTATTTGTCCTGGCAGAGAGAACGGCTTTTCACGATCCTGTGGGTGGACGCTTTATTATCCAGATCTCTGAATGTTTAGTGATGCAAATGTATCTTTTTGAGCTTAGAGTACCGAGTGTGTTAATCTAAAAGATTTGTTCAACCAGCTTTGTAGATGTGCTGCTGAAAAAACTTTTAGCACTAACTCAAACCTCCCGCGTCGACTGAACTCGAGCAGAGACCCACTACACATGCCTGTTTAACACAGTACATATTTCAGTACTAACAGGTGAGTCAATCTAAAAAAGAAACATGAGAAACAGCAACGGCACAGAAATGAACAATGCAGAAGTAAAAAAAAATGATAAAAAGAACTGAAGTGCCTAAACTGCCGACTGTATATCATAAATCATAAAATCAGAGTCAGAGTCAGAATCAGAGTCAGTATCAGAATCAGTGTCAGAATCAGAGTCAGAATCAGTATAAGAATCAGAGACAGTGTCAGAGTCAGAGTCAGTGTCAGAATCAGAGTCAGTGTCAGAATCAGGGTCAGTGTCAGAGTCAGTGTCAGAATCAGTGTCAGAATCAGGGTCAGAGTCAGAATCAGAGTCAGTGTCAGAATCAGAGATAGCATCAGGGCCAGAGTCAATGTCAGAATCAGTGTCAGAATCAGAGTCAGTATCAGAGTCAGAATCAGAGTCAGAGTCAGTGTCAGAATCAGAGTCAGTGTCAGAGTCAGTATCAGAATCAGAATCAGAGTCAGTGTCAGAATCAAAGTCAGTGTCAGAGTCAGTATCAGAGTCAGACTCAGAATCAGAGTCAGTGTCAGAATCAGGGTCAGAATCAGGGTCAGTGTCAGAATCAGTGTCAGAATCAGGGTCAGTGTCAGAATCAGAGACAATGTCAGAGTCAGTGTCAGAATCAGGGTCAGTGTCAGAATCAGTGTCAGAATCAGGGTCAGAATCAGAGTCAGTGTCAGAATCAGAGTCAGAGTCAGAATCAGTATAAGAATCAGAGACAGTGTTAGAGTCAGTGTCAGAATCAGAGTCAGTGTAAGAATCAGAGTCAGAGTCAGAATCAGTATAAGAATCAGAGACAGTGTCAGAGTCAGTGTCAGAATCAGTGTCAGAGTCAGAATCAGAGTCAGTGTCAGAATCAGAGTCAGAATCAGTGTCAGCATCAGGGCCAGAGTCAATGTCAGAATCAGTGTCAGAATCAGAGTCAGTATCAGAGTCAGTGTCAGAATCAGAGTCAGTATCAGAGTCAGAGTCAGTGTCAGAATCAGGGTCAGAATCAGAGTCAGACTCAGAATCAGAGTCAGTATCAGAATCAAAGTCAGTGTCAGAGTCAGTATCAGAGTCAGACTCAGAATCAGAGTCAGTGTCAGAATCAGGGTCAGAATCAGAGTCAGTATCAGAATCTGTATTAAAACCTTTTATTCACAAAGTGTACAAGGAACACAATTTACACAATATACAGTAAGTTACAGTAAACATACAATAATTTACAATAAACATCAGCAGTTATTTATTTATTTATTTATTTATTTATTTATTTATTTATACCAGTATGCATTTTTTGGAGTTGGATAGCAGCTTGTTAACAGCCAAACATCTAAGTAATAAAACAATGTTGACAAATGTATTAGCAGATTAATGTTTGAGTAAAACATTTGAATCCTTTTAGCACTGAACAGCTCAAATCACTCAAATACAGAATCGTTTTGCACATCACCAGTACGCCTGTTGTCAGTGATGGACAGCAGAAAGCACATCAGCAGCTGGCACGAGAAGTCACCTGACCTGTTAAAGGCGGGGCTTTTGGGCTTAACTGCCAGTGCGGATAATGAGTGGGAGGAGTGCAGGCGCGTTGTAGAGCCATTGTTACAGCCTGTCATGGTGGTAAATACACCACCCCACCCCTAATCTGGCTTTGTGTTGACGCCATGGGACGGGCTTGACAGTTATGATTTGCCATTTCTAAAGCCTGCGCTTGTTAAACAAAAGACGAATGACAAAGAGAAATGTTTATAAAATTCCCTTTCTCTTGATCCATGCAAATAAAAAGAATCCTACAGGTTTGTCAGGTTGAGGAGCAGTCATGAAGCTCACTCACTGAATTTACGCTCGAGTGCAAAAGTTTACATCCCCTTAGGACCAAACGACAGAAATGTAATTCATTTAACACCGGGACATGTTGTTTTAGGTTGCACAGACATTCCTTTGTTAGTATTATTCGGGGAAAATTATACTGGCTCAGATGTTTGCATCTTCCTTTTGGAAGGTTTTCTAAGAACTTGTTGTGTAAAACTTCGACTTCCTGTTTTTGGTTCTTAAATTATTGTTCTGTTGTTTTTTTGCTTTTTGTTTTGAATTGTTGTCTAGTTCCAGATAAAGTCACATGTCATTTTAACTTTGTAGAATTTTTGAAAGTTGTATATAAATTGTTAAAAAGAAAAATAGATAGTTGAAAGTTTCCATTTTTTTCCTCACAGAAAATTGATACTAAAGAAAAATAACTAAGATCAACCTTTCTTTCATTAAATACCATTTTTTAAATGTAAAAAAAGAAAGAAAGAAATAAAAATCTGTTCATGCCGATTACTACTACTTCTTCTTTTTTAAATACATATAAAAAGAAACAATTTAAGCAAGAATGCTATCCTGTACTGGTTTATGCTGATTAGTTCTTTTTTCTTTTTTTTTTTTTTTACTATATAAAAAATGAAACTACTTAGACAAGCATACTGCGCTAAACGGGTTTATGCGGATTAGTTCTGACCATTCATGTTTTTTTTTTCAATACACGCAAAAATGCAACACCTTACACCAGCATGTTTTCCTAAACCGATTTACGAGGATTAGTTCTGATCAACCAACATGACAAAACCAAAACCTTACTGGTAAAGCTGGTCTTGCTGGTGTAAGCTGGTTTTGAACTACCCAGTAACTGCATGGAAACAATGCTAAATGATGAAGATAATACCAATTATATGGTTGTGGAGTGGAAGCGTGGAAGCACCCAGTTTCTTGGAGTTTATGGAGTTTACAGTGCTGCTAGAAAGTTTGTGAACCCTTTACAATTTTCTGTATTTCTACATGAATTTGATCTGAAATGTGATCAGAAACTTTAGTCCTAAAACTAGATAAAGAAAATCCAATTAAACAAATGCCACAAAAACATTATAGTGTTTACATTTATTTATTGAGCAAAATGTAGATATTGTGGAGGAAATTTCCCATGCTAACCCGCTGTTCTGAGTACTGTTATGCTAATTCTGATATCAGTAATCAAGCACAGTTATAGATTTTGCCAACACTTTAGTTAGACACTATTTTCTATGATAATGTTATAAATATGTAACACGTTGCTCTATATTTATATCTGTGTGTGTGTGCGTTTGTGCGGGTGTGTGTGTGTGTGGGTTGTGTCTTGTATGCTGTTGCATGTACATAGCGCTAATTAGCCAAATGAAATTTTTTTTGAAAGAGAAAGAAAGAGAAGTCTGATGTCTATCTAGCGCTTGTTTGGAGACACATATTTATTGTCTTTATAGCGAAACAGGGCATTGTGGGTGACCTTGATTTATCCTTGCCTTTCCTTTCAGGTTGTTTTTGATAGGCTAATGTGTTTTAGCACGACCAATCGGATCAGATTATAGATTAGAGCAGCTTAGCTGTTGCCTCGACAGGCCGACGTCCTCATTGTCCTGTCATTCATTCGCTCTGCTTCTCTTTTCACAGCCGAGCCGATCCATTTCCTGTAATCCTTATACAAACGTCATCTGATGCAACCCAGCAAAATCCGGCAGTGTTTCGTGTGCAATCTGGGTTCCTTGTTAGATCATCTCGCGGGCTGTTTATAACATTTTTTTGTTGTTGTTGTTGTTTTTTGAGAAAGCAAGCTAACTAGCGAGAAATAGTCTTCTTGCTCATAAATCTGAAAAACAATGAGTAGTTAGTCCTGGTGCATTTGTCAGTCTAGCGTTTTGTAGATAAGTCATTTAGCATTAGTATTGTGATGAATGATGTGTTAGACACGCTAAAACTTTTTTTGGTTCTGGTAATTTGCACCACACCCAATTAGAGAGTTGTATTTAAAAGTGTGAAAACCACAGTCATTTTATCGTCCTTGGTTAGGGTTATGTTCTCACTGACAGAGATGTGCGACTTACACACATGGTTTAGGAACACAATGTACACCTCCAGGGGTTAACACAAACTCCGGTTTGATTCCTATCATCATCAAATAAATCTCTCGCCGTAATGCCGCTGACCTGAAACATCGGGGAGGTATTTGTCTTTGTAACCCAAGTCCACAGGAGAGGATGGAAGGGCTGATTATTTGACCCCCAGGCAGAATAATCACTTTTCCTATTAATGAAGAGGCTTAAGGAAAGAAAGCAAAGTGTGGAACATGAGCTGCGGCAAATTCGCGCCACTAATGGGAAACACACTCGGATAATCAGAACCATGAAGGACGGGGTCAACGACTTGCGGGTGACCTTTACTCACGTTCAGATCTGTAATCTGTATTCCCAGCTTCTCCTAATTTAACATGCTCCATGCTGAGATGTCTGAAAAAAACGTTGATCGCCGGAAACTATACTTCACCTATTATGAACATTTATACATTATTACATTAAATATGGAATAAAACACAACAGGGTGTGCTGTTATAGGAAAATAATAAAGTCGTTTATCTTCCTATAACAGTTTGTCCTACAGTAATTTTCCAAAAAAGACATTTTTTTAATTGATTAATGAATGACATGCCATACTTTTTATCCATTTATATTTACCTTTAATGTTAGGGAACGTCTGTGAAACAAGGTAGTTCTTGTAGTTCTAGGGAAAACCTAATGACTGTTACAAAAACGCTGACACTGGAGACTCCTTCCGAAAATAAATGTTAAATAAACTTGTCCTTTCAGTAAGTTAAAATATCGTAAATACTGTTGGTGTGACTAACTGTGTGTTTGAATATAAACTGAAATATAAATGAAAATTCCTGTTTTAAAGCTTTATTTCATGTAGTGAAACACGCCATGTTTGAGTTTGGTCGGAGAAATCGGGAAGCTGTCAGAAAGCTTCCAAAATTCCAACTTGGAATTCCCAATTGGAGGTCGACTCGGCCACTTTTTCCCCAATTGAAAACTGGTAATTACGGTAATTCCCAATATACAGAATTTGGGAAACTTCTAGAATATTTTGTTGAACTGATTTGTTAAAATGGTCGCTCTTATCCTTCAGGAGTTTATAAAAACAATGCAGACATCTCCAGTTTCTCACTTCTATAAAGCAAGCAGCCTGTTTTAAATATTGTCCAGCATATTTGATTACATGCGCTGATGCACATTGCATATTGTATATTATCTTTTGGATTTTGGTGTCACGGTATGTGATCACACCCAGACACTGAAGACATCTTCAGATTAATATCTCGTGCTGCCTGCCTAACCTGAGAGTCGACGACTTCTTCTTTTTCTTTTTTTAGTTCTCTGGTTTTTGCCTATGACTTCAAATGTCACTGTTATTTCAACCGTCGGGTGACGAGGGTAGAAGCTTTGGCGGTGGAAGTTCAGAATAAGACACCACAGGCTTTCAGAATTGACACACTGAATAACTGTTTTTATACCACAGTGCTGTTGAATTCTTGAATGTGATTGGTTCAAAGGTGTTGATCAAATTTTTATAACAGCAGCTCTGACGGTAATGCTGGCTGTAAATCACAGGCTTACATTAATGTGCTTGTTCTAATACATTATCATATACATAGTGACCTGTATGGCAGAGACGCTTATTTAATATTTATGGAAGGAGTCTCCAGTGTCAGCGCTTTGGAACCAAGACATGCTTTACGGTTTTTTTGGTAACATGAAAATCTGAGACATTTATCTTATTATATTTAAAAAGAAAATATAAAGAAAAACTGGTAACGGAATGACTGTTTATAACTGTGCTAATAACGTAAGCGCTAACAGGAACTAACTTGTTTGGTGGACATTCAATGTAGCTATAAATGGATAAAAAGTATGACGTTATTATTTGATTAATAATATTGTAATAATTGGTCAAATGTTTTAGTGTTGTATAAGAGGAATAAAACGCTTCAGGACGTGTGTTATACAAACACAACACTCTGTCGTTGATTATTTTCCTATAACCGCACACGTGTCATGTTTTATTCCTTATTTCTTACGTACAATAAGAAGCAATCTATTAGAAGCATAATTATAGCGTAGTCATGTATTCTCTGGGGCACTCAGTGCTGTTGTTAAGGAACTTACACATAACACAAAGAGATGATGATAAGCTCTGTAAATAAAAGAAAAAAAAAGGGAGCAAGGCCCGAGCCTTGTGGAACACCCCTGTAATCTCAGAGCAGTCGGTTTTATGCTCAGGCTAAAATGACTCTACAGTGTCAAATTTTATTTGGTACTTTCACACACATATCTAGCACTCACTGTCCAATACATCGGCAAGTGTATCACGCGTATTAAAAGAGCGTGACACGGGCGGGGAAATGCCTGGGGATGTTACGATTTTCTGAGACCATTATTTCATTCTTTCTTTAGTTACAGTAATGCATCATAGAGGAGATTCCTTCTTTTTTTTTTTTTTTAGCACTCCTACTTCTGATGCTTTTTTGATTTGTAGTTCATTTGAATGTCTGAATGCGTTCATTTCCTCTCTCCTCATGGCCATGCTTCATTAGATCCTCCAGCCTGTAGAACACACACACACACACACACACACACAAAAACCACAGAGCATGTCAAGGCAACAATAGTTGCCAAGGCGATGTAGGAAATGTTCACCTGAAATAGCTGCATGCACCAAGCACTTGTGCTCGAGCGCGCCTCATTCCACTCATCTTTTATTGAAGCACTCGTGTTCAGGCCGGCGTCCTTAGTGCACACACACACACACACACACACACACACACACACAGGGAACGGGTGTGCGCCTCTTCCCACTCCTGTGTTGCAATGTTGTTACACACCCAAACCCTCCCAAGACAAATACTTCAGTGACGAAAATCCCTCCTTTACCTGCCCTACTCTCTCTTACACTAAACACTCTCTCTCTCATTTCTCTTCATCTATCCTTAACACAGGATGATTTTGACATAATTCATTTCGACACACTCATCAGGCGCTAGTATTGATACTTTCTGGAATGCACCTACTTCCTGCTTTCCAACCACAAATAGGACAGAGTACATCATGTGCCCAATTCCAAAGGTGTGTCCTTTTCCTTTCCTTACCCATGGGCAAGGCGGGTGAAACTGCCACCTCCTAAAGATAATCATTAAAAAAACTGTAATAAATAAGATGTAAATAAGAAAACTATCAGGAAGGTAATATTCTCGGTTACGTTCGTTACAGAAAACAAACGTTACGCAAGGACAGTTTTTTGTTTTTTGTTTTTTTTTAAATACAAGACGTTTCTCTAAGCTTCTATGTTGTCCATGACTGAAAGTTCATCGAATGGAGATTGGACGTTGTTCTGCGAGGATCATGAAGGAAAAGAAAGTCAGAAGACACGTCCATGGAGAATAGATTTATCTCATTGACCCAGTAATTCCTCTTCCTGTGTGTGTGTGTGGGTGGTAAAGGTGGGTGGAAGTGGAGAGTTAGTCATTCTCAAATGAACGCATGGCTTGGGGGAAGACAAGGGCCTTTAGATGGACGTGCATGCGTGCACACACACACACACACACACACACACACACACACACACACACACACACAGTAAAATATCGTCTAATGAGCCATCCCCTGTATCATTCCTCCCACAAAAAAAATCTAATTTAACGCTTATGAATGTTCCAGAATTAAAACTAGGATCAAACAATTTTGAATAAGTAAAGAATGAAACACTTGAGGGTTTGCTGTTTAAGGAAAATAATCAATTACCGTATGGTGTGATGTGGCCTAACAGGAAGAAGAGTTACTGATACCACCCCAAAGTTGATACTTTTCCTAAAACAGTACATAAATGTATTATTCCTCTCACACCAGAGCAATTTGCCAAGCATTACAGTTTATTCTTTATTACAAAATGACATGTCTTACTTTTTACCCTTTTATAGTTACCTTTAAATGTTATGGACTGTCTGTTATCATTTAGTTATATCAACTATAAACAGTCATTCAGTCATGTTTTAGTTAATAAGACAAAAAAATGTAGCTTGATGCAGAGAAAGCACAAACTGGAGCATGATTCAGGTTACAGCTTTACCTCTGACTGTTACAAAGCACTGACACTGGAGACTCCTTCCTTCTGAAATAAACTCTTACAGAAAGCATTTTAAATTCGTTCACGTGGAGTCTCCACCATACAAGTCCATGCGAACGAGCTGTTACTATAGAAGTGATAACACTGGAACAAGCGCGTTAATAAAAACCTGCGATTTGTGAAAATTAATCAACACCTTCTGACCAATCAGAATGGAGAATTCAACAGCGCAGTGATGTCATGATATTTAAACTGCCAGTCAAAGGTTCAACACTTTGAGTGTTCTAGTTCTGTTAGAGTTTTATTATTTTTGTGGACACAGACAAAACAAGAAGGTACAGAATGACATTTAAGGTGTTACTACACATACTTCATTTTTTAAAATGATTCATCTGCTTTCAGATCCTAATAAGACTGTAACTGATGCTTGGAGAGTAAACATGTTAAACCTGTTGAATAACATTATTATTATTATTATTATTATTATTATTATTTAAAATGTCTTATCATACTATATAATTATAAATTAAATGTATTTAAAAATGCTCAAACATTGTCTTTAAAAATTGTCAAATAAACAAATAAAACATAAATAATAAAAATAAAGCAAAGTTGTGCGTGTTTTCTGGGTGGAAGGGATTGCATACTCTCTCCACTGTCAGTCAGTGACACTAGCCAATCGTGGGCGTCTGAGATTTCATGTATGCGGAAGAGGGTGGATTGCACCTTTTTTCCGAGTGATGCAGCACGAACAGCAGTTCAAAAAGATGCCGTATTTGGTTTCACCTGTCTCCAAGGAAGTATGTGTCAGCTTTCACCCTCCCCATTTGGCAGCTGTCGTGTAATGGGAAGAGCTAGCTGATGGGTAGGCATCGGCTACCAAGGAGAAAGGAGAAAAATGAATAAATACATAAATATATTATATTAATAAATAAATCAAAAACCAACACATATAAAGAGTGCAAGATTTTTTCAAGTCTTGCAAGTGTAACATTAACCAAAAGACAATCACGTGAAGTAAGAAGTCGTGTGCGGAAATCTGGTCATCGCCACTAACCCTGAAGTTTTCGTTATGAGCTACTCGTGTATTTTTGTTTCTTTTCCTTGTTTCAAGAAAATTCTCAGAGTGAGTATGTGTGAGCCCCGTTTCACACAGACGTCCCTGCTATATATAAAAAAAAAAAAATCACAACGCGAGATGGGTAGAAATGTACTATTTAAAGCCTGAGTTTCTATTTGCCATCACAAAAGCCCGTCTCGCGAAGCAAACACACCCACACGAGAAAGAGAGAGAGAGAGATAGAGCAGCCAGAGCAGTCAGTAGGTCAGCAGGAAGTCAAAACAAAACAGCATGTTTCCTAACAATGGGGCATTTTAATAAGTTGTCATTCTGCGCTCTACAATCCTCAGCTGTGACTTTTACTTTCACAATGACCCAGGCGCCTATTCCATGTACTTTACTGGAAGCCTTGGGCTTATGGGAAAGGCTTTGCACACAGAGGGCGGGTGGTAGTGTTGAGTATGACTGTGCTCCCTGACGCTGTCTGGTCTATAACACTGAGTATGTGCATCTAACACTTCTCACAAGGCGGTTTTGTCGAGTTTGTGAACGGGGAAACCTCCATGACAAAAGGCTTGTAGATTGCAGTGTATTCACTGGTGATGGTGTAAAAAAATTTTTGATTGTGCAGCCGGGGCATCTCCCTCCGTCTGAACTTACTTCCTCCTTGGGTTTCTGAAACAATCACCAAACCCAGAGAACCATGCACACACACGCAATAGCTATCAGTTACACCTATGATTTATGGGCAGGCCCGTGGTGCCTACTGCCTAGGCTCGGGAGTGCCCCTTGGCAAACACACACACACACACACACACACACATACACACACACAACCTGTGAAATATAAACGGCTGTAACGCATAACCAAATATTCTACCACAGCACCGCTGAATACTCGAATCTGATTGGTGATTAATTTTTCTATAACAGCAGCTCTAGCAGTAGTCACAGGTTTATAGTAATGCGCTTGTTATTACCATAGAAACATTGTTGTTTCTATAGCAACAAATCATTCACAAGGACTTGTATGGTGGATGCTCCACATGATCTAAACCTAATAATAAACAGATTTTAAAAAATGTTGATGTTTAACAAAGAAAAGCGTATAATGGTTGATACGATTAGGAAACGTTTATGTAACATTTATGGAAGGAGTCTCCAGTGTCGGCGATTTGTAACTCTTTTGAACGTTTTCCACCTTGGGAAAGTCTTCAAGATGGAGGATGTTGTGATGTGTGATTCCTTACAAAACTCATTCTAATGTGATATTCAGTGTTGCTTTAAGAACCAGTCCCTCGTTCCTCTTTTCATTTTGCTTTTCTCTTTTGTGCGCATGATGACATTTTTGCAAACAGAGACCCTCTACATATTAGAAAACGTCTATAATTAGCCGTGAGAGTTCCCATGGGTGTGGAAGCTGTTGAATAAAAACGCAGCATTTTACAAAATTGGGGAAATATTAACTTCTGATGAGGCGAAAATGCCTACGTTTTACACATCACATTTCAACAAATGTATTTCAGACGCTTTATTCTGCATATCAATGGACTACTAAACCCTCCTAGACACGGGACAGCTTCCCTGGTTGTCCTCCCAGGCGGTTTATCGGTAACTAATCATTTCCTGTAATTTTTGCGTGAATAAACTCGTTTCTAGACTCGTACAGACAGAAAAGAAACATTTAGGTTTCTATACTGAGATACTAAGGAAGAATGTACGTCTTACATAATCTATTGTTTGCTAGAATGCAGCAACTGCATTGTTCCGTAGGTTCAACCTGCCATAATTACACACTCATTGTGATTTTTTTTTACTTGACATTATCATCAGTCATCTGCACACACACCTTTCTTTTCTGACCAAGAGTAAAGTGTTGTCTTGTAAAACACTTGCCAGATCTCTGTGCATTGTGTCATTTAATACGGTTTAATTCCACAAAAGCAAGTGTGACTTTCTGAAGAATTAAAAAAAAAAAAAAAATCATATTGCGGACATTCAGTTGAAACAGAGACATCAAGAAGAGAGGATGAAAAGTGAAACTGCAAATTGACAGCAATTCCTCAGAGCAAAGCTGTAAATATGTGCACCAACCCACTGGCAGGAATCCTGACTATTTATAACTTCCAAGGAAGATGTATTTCATCATACAAGCTGTAATAACTATCATTTTACATTAGAAACAATGAACAAAGCTCAAGTAACAAGTGTACAGTTGAGTGCAAAAGTTAGCATCCCCCAATTGGTTTTGAAATGGAGAAAAAAGGAAACTGTACTGTATTTTATCACTTTTGTACTGGCTTTAAAAAAAAAAAATCCGACAATCAAACGTAGGTGCATGCTGTGACAAGAAAACAATCCAAAACATAAGGCATAAGAACATCTGAAAAGAAATACATAAAAACAGTTACTTTTTCCCCACCATTTTTGAACATTTATATTACCCATACCAATTAAGGAACATCTATGAAACTTTACACACCAAACGTCTTGGTTTAAAAAAAAAATAAATAAAAAATCATGTTTTGTCTGAAGGGTGTGCAAACTTTTGCACCCAACTGCATAAGCTCCAGTTGAAATCAGACCTGAGACGAGCAAAGCGTGTTCAGAAATCTACATCTTTATTGATTAAAAAACATGAAAACAAGGAACAATATTCAGAACCGAATAAAAAAATTAAACAACAAAGCAACAACCATGAATCGAAAGCAAGGCAAGTCGCCCCTTAGTCACGTCGTCTTGTGATTGCACGGAGACTACAATTCCCATCAGGCCATGAGGGGAGAGAGGAAAAGCGGAAAGAGCAGGGGCTTATGGGTAAAAGCTCCCCTCAAAACAATCAACCAAAAAAACCTTTATTTCATTAGCACTATTTTTTATCAGTCATCATCACTGCACAAGTGTGATTTTTTTTATTGTTATGAATTTAAAATGAACTTTTCATTCTTTTTTTGTTAGAGTAAGCTAATACTGTCTTACGAAAGTGTTGACATCTTTGGCTAGAGGGTGAGGCAGACAGAGAGAGCTCGTCACATGCGTGAAATAATAGCGAACATCATCGTTACTGACACACACCCTTACATCAGGACAAATATCTAAGACGTCTGATATCTCGACCTCTTGAATGATCACAGCTTTAGCAAACAAGTTTAGTGTGAAAATAAATGAAGTAACTCTCGTATTCTTACGATTTCATCCAGGCTGGTGGATACAAAGCCATAAATATCAGATCAGGTACAAGAAAATGCCACGAGTGGTACATTTCATATCGACAATTATATCTGTAAAGTCCTAAAAGGCCTCAAGTGCACATCATGGTTTGTAAAGTTGCCTCCTCAGACAAAAAACAAAGTCCTTCTTTAGCGTAAACCTTCAGGATTTCGTGCTAGTAAACGTGACAGGCTTTTTTCTGGAGTCTTCTTGAAATCTCACTTCACAAGAGGCAGAAATGCTCAAAGCGCAAAAACATTTAATACCAGCTCAATAAATAAAGTATTTCTGGAATGAGGAAAGATCTACGAACCAAAGTACAGTATGCACATTTTACTGTTCTGTTCTCACTCTTCATTAAAACATTTTCTTTGTACAAAAATAGAAGTTTGTGCCATCCAAAAAAAAAAACAAACAAAAAACAAAACAAAAAACAAAAAAAACAAACGTTTTCAAGTTTCAAAAATAAATATTTCCCTTTTGACGCTCGGAAAAGGTTAATCGACAGTTCGGATCAAACCCTTATTCGGACTGATAAGAATATAGACACATATATATATATAAATAAAGATTTCATGTGTTTGTTTAGTAGGAAAGGCAGTTGGACAGAACTTCAGTGCACCAACAATGTGATAAAGAGTTCTCACTTTGCGTGAGCGTCAATCACCTGGAAAAAAAGAAAAGCAAGCTGTGGTGCGTAGGCAGGTGCCGATACTTATGAAATGTACACAATATTATTGCGTATGATGCTTTAAAATATCGTCATGCACTCAATTCTAGAGGCAGCATGAAGACAGCTGTATCTTAAAGTGTTCTTTTGTATCTGCAGAGATTTTTATCAAAATATTTTGGAAAAACTTGCCAATTTTCAGATTTAAAAACAGGTGCCAATACTTATGCACAGTATTATAGCAGATGCTTGAAAATACCCTCCTGCATTTAATTCAGGAGCTAGCATGACAAGAGCTGTCTTTAAAAGAGTTTTTTCCAAAGAATTTTTCAACAATTTTTGAAAGTTTTTCCACTTACGCAATTATACAGGTATCGGTACATGCCTGGTCTTAACAAAACACAATTTCAACAAGAAAAAAATTTCCTTTCCCACTGTATTATCATTATTTATAAACAATATCCTTTATAAAGCTGATATAAAGTAAACTATTTCTGGACTGATTTTCGATATCGTACCAACAATCCAAACGTTTTATTTATTTTTTCCCCCCAACAAAAACAGAGGCAAAATATTACGCTGTACACAGAGGATAAATATTAGACAATGTTTACTGTTTCGATTTTATGTGCAACTATGTAGTCCCCAAAAACGAAAAACAAAACAAAAACAAAAGTTCCAACACGACACTGGTATTCGAACCTGTACAGTCCTCTTACACAAACAACATAAATATCATAGATAAAGTTTTTGCATAAATAAATTGTTTCAGAAATTTTACAAAAAAAAAAAAACAAAAAAAAAAAACAAATGCAAATTATTATTGATCGAAAGCCCTTTTCTGGCTCAAAGCCCTCATATGGAAACACGTCCCTTTTCTCAAAGCCTCAGCGGTTTAAATTAAAAGAGCAGCCACAAGGCGTTAAAACACAACCCACTGAATACAGTGCAAAAGGTCTCGGAATGTTCAGGAATTTTATCGGTTGCTCAAAATGGATGCCGTTAGAAGTGCTGCACGGGACCAAACGTGTGTTCTTGTTCATCATGTAATAAACACAGTCAATGAAATAATACTTATAAAAAAGTTGCTCAGAGATTGTAAAAAAAAAAAGAAAAGCAAACTTTTCCTGTATCCTGTATTCACAAATTGCACGATATCAAACAAACCGACGAATGTACAAATAGGCTTCAATGTATATCACTTAGACTGGACTGCAACAAGTAAGTCTCCACTTAACTACAACACTTTTGACATATTTAATATTAATATGAATGGTGTATTTCATTTATGTGCAGACACCTTCAATCAGGAACAGAGGAACGGCACAACAGAAATTTCGCTCATGTAGCCGGGTCACTGTAGGTTTGTTTGTCTTAATATAGAAAAGTTCAGATTTGCAGAATAGTGCATGTTGTTGAAAAAAAAAAGTTACCCTGCAACTGTAAGAGATACTGTACTCCCATCCCAGTGAAGTGTAAAATCGCTTTTTTTTTTTTTTATCACAAGCTGCTCATCCTCAGGGGAGATTAATTTTTTTTTTAATTCGAAGGAATCCCATCTGTGAGTCACGTTCGTGTCCTAAGGTCGATCCGCGCTACGTTTGTTGTTTCCGTTTGAGTCGTCGTCCCACACGTTGGGTTTGGTTAGTATTGCTGTGAGCCAGGCTCTCGCTCCTTATTAACCCGATGGAGTTCGAGTACAAAGTGCAGTCAAATGAGAAACGGCTTGTAAGTGCGAAGAGGCATCTTCCCTTTTCAATCGCAGTCTGTATGCGAGGAGAGAATGATTTCTTGTGGCCAGAGATCACAGCTAAGAGATCACTCTGACAAGTTGCTGTTTTTTTTTTTTTTTTCTGCACTCTCTCTGAGAGGTGTCTGCGAGTTTCCGTGTCAGTCGGGACGAGGTTTCCGTTCTCTTTCTGCCATTCTCCGGTATTCGCTGTTCATCTTTCACAGCGACATGAAGTAGCAGAAGGGAAATTGAGAGTTCAGAGCGAAGGAAATAAAAAGCACCTTCAGCAGCTGGCGCTCTCGCTGCTCTTGGCCATGCTGGCTGATCCGACTGCGATCTGACAGCCGTTGGTCACGTGGTTCATGACTTTCTGTTTGAGCTGCGCGACCTGCTCGCGCAAGATGCTGGCGGTGGATGCCAGGTCAGAGTTCTGCGTCTTCAGCACCTTCACCTTCTCCTCCAGGCGTGAAATGCGCTCCAGCTTCCTCTTGCGGCACTTGGAGGCCGCGATGCGATTCCGCAGCTTCTTCCGCTCAGCCTTGATTCTCTCCTGGGTCTCGAGGTCGATAGGAGAGAGGGAAGGCGGAGAACCGGTCGGATCTCCTCCAGGGGGGTGAGGAACCTCTGGAACGGTCTGAGGGGCATCAAGACCTCGACCATGAGGGTGATGACCTTGCCCCTGGCTGGAGTGGGCAGTAGCATGAGCCGAGGTGTAGGGGATCTGTCCTCCAGGGTATGATGTAGGGAGCTGGTTGGGATTATAACTGCTCAAGTTGGTGTAGATCGGCATCTCTGTGCTCGACATGAGGTTCCTTTGATACGGACCCTGAATGGAGGATGATGGAGATATGGGAGCCCCGACCAACTGGTTCTGTTTGTGCAGATCTGCCAGAGCTTTGACGAAACCGTCTGCGAAGCCTTCCTGCTCGTTTGTGGCCTGGTTCCTGTATATGAAAGCGTTAGTGGAAGAGTTAGGCGCCGGGCTTGTCGTGACCAGTCCCTGGTTAGACTGGATGATCAAGTGCTCCAGCTCAGGATTGGAGAGTTTCAAGAGGTTCATGTCGGACGGCGACATCAGAGAGGTGTTCGGGTTGCTGTTCATGCCCAGGCTCGGGTTGACGCTGCTCCCAGCCTGGCTCTGCAACAGCTTCAGGCCTGGCGTGCCTCCCACTGCTCCGGGGAAATTGTGCACGGCCATGTTCTTCTTACTCATCATCTTGTGGCTTTGATAGCGATCGTAGTCTGGAAGTTGCCCAAAGTTTGGAACGCTCGGCGTATCATCGTGGTAGAAGGGTGTTTCCATCTTACCTGTCATTGACGCAGGAGTGGGAAATCTTCATAATCTGATTAGGGGTATCAGAGCTGGAAGGTTTTCACATTTAACATAGTCCACACTGGAAAGTGGCCCTTGCGTGGGGGAAGTCTCTGTAGGACAACCTGTAAGAGAGACATGCCTGTGAATATGACAGATAGACGTTGAGTAACTTCTCAAATCATTTCTGACCCTCAGCAGAGAGATAGATTTGAGCCAAAAGATTAGAACACAGCACTCAGCCAACTAGGACACACCGATCTCCAGTTTAAACACTGCTACATGATTACATGTTGTTTGGAATCCCTGTGTTTCAACACACATCTACTGCTTTCATTTAATTCCGGCTGATTTTTTTTTCTTTTTTTCCCCCAGAATAAGGCTCATTCCTATACGCATACTGACTCGTGTAGGCTGTAAAATCATTACGCTTTATCTTAATAAGCAAGCACTCCGAGTCAGGCGATGAATAATGATTACAGTAACTCGCGCGCGTCTCTTACTGTCTGTGTAGGTGACAGAAAAACCCGAAAGAACGAGTCACAGAAATCACCTTCCCATAAAACGCATCCCAGTGACTCAAAAGTGAGTGTGTACGTGATTGTGTGTGTGTGTGTGTGTGTGTGTGTGTGTTGCGCGCGCGCGCGTGTTCGCGATTAGTCAGTAATCAGACATGAAATACCGTGCAGGCGGCGATCCGTCACTCGCGCGAGCGTCAGCGCAGTTCACTCCACTCCGAGCGCGAGATCCACCGGCTCCGCGTGCAACAGCGCCACGGCCATGTAATCCAAAATGCGCCACGCAATGATGACAGCACGACAATCTCTAATTTAATGCTGCCTCGATAAGTTTATGATGGTTTAAGAAAATATCTCTAAATATCTCTATAATCTCGCGTCGTCACACCGTCGTTTGGTCCGAGCGCGTGCACCTCTCACTCCGTCTCCGCGCGACTGCGGGACTTTTCTGCTCGGCTGCTCAGTAAAACTACACGCCCTTCTCCGCTTCGCTCCACTTCCTGATGGCTGTCCCGCGCGCTCCTAACTCCGCCCCTTGATATAAAATCCTTTTTTGATTGGTTCTCGGTGGTGGTGTAAGGGGGGAAGGCTTACCCGTTACTATGGTTACCAGATGGGCGTTCGGCTCCCTGTAGTGACTCGATTCTTTCGAGCAAAGCCGTTTAAACGAATCGACTCATTCTAATTTCATTTGATTCCTGAATGTTGTGTATTGTGCTACAGTTTCGAGCCAGTATTAGCAGTTTGGCTAATAAATAACATCGGTATTAGCGGTTTATGCTAATAAATAACATCCATATTAGCTGTTTATGCTAACAGTTTGTCTACATAACTTATTTTATGGCTAATAAACGGCTAATAAATAACACCCGTCGTTTGACGCTTATAATGCTATCATTATAGCATGAATGTTATTAGCATTGCTACTAACATGTATAAACCAAGTACTTGACAAAGACACAACGGAACTTAAAAAGTTATTAAACTCCAAACAACTCCAAAACAAGCAAAACCCTTTGTTTCCTCAGACCTGTATAATAGGTTCATAAAGAGTCGTTCATTTTCGATTCATTTTGTGAGTCGATTCAATTTGAACGACTCATTGTTATTCTAAAGCTTCCAATTGAACCGATTCATTTGCGAATCACCGTGGCTGTCTTGTGTTAGAACTATATTACTCATATGGATTTTTAATCTGATCTAAATAAGACACAGTTAAACTAGAAATATTTGAACGTTGGCAAAAAAAACCCAAACCAATTAAAAACAACCAAAAAAACTTGGTTTCCTCCGACCTTTATAATACGTTCCTAAAGAGTCGTTCAAATTGGAATCGTTTGTGAGTCGGTTCTATTCGAACAAATCTTACTGTACCTTATTATAAAGGCTGAACCGATTCATTTGTGAATCACAGTGGCTATCCCTTCTTATAGGTTTATTCCTATCAAATCTCTCATAAAGATTTTAATCTAATCTAACTACACAGTAATCTTTCCAGTTTTATTACTGCAGAACAAATGTGAAATCAAATCAAAATGGCTTCAAATCAAAAGCTTCATACAGATTGAAGAAAAACTCCACCAGCTAATAATAATGTGTGAGTTATCACAAAGTAAGTGTGTGTTTAAACACCCACAGTGTTAAATGAACTCTTTTGTTGTTGAACCTACATTTGTGTCCAGCTCTAGGTGTTAATTCAACACTGAGGGGATTTTGTTGTATTCAAACACATCATTCTAATACTAAAGTGTGTAGTTCTGGGAAAGTGATTGTACTTGTACTTATTTGTCATTACCACAAGGAGATTGAAGTGATAATATGTACTTATTTTCTGCTGATATATACTACCTTCTTGCGCCAAACAATTCTATTCTGCATATGATGAAATGTTATGTATATTTTCAGCGGAATATACAGAAGTTTGTAGCACAGTAATGAATTCTGATCAGAGTGAAATCGTGATTTTAGGGTCTGTCTAATAGAAAACGATCAAAAGCGGGCTTTTCCTTAGTCAGATCTCAGATCAGTCATATGACTGATCAGTCAGCCTCAAAATCTCTTTTTTACAAACTGAATGCTTCTTGAAAGCCTTAAGAATGAAGGGAAAAATCCCATTTCATTACAGATGAAATGCACTGAATTGCATTCATTTAATTGGGGTTATATGTTGTAAAGTAATATGTCGTAACAGCGCCTTATGCAGTTTTACAGATATATGAATGCAGTTCAGTGCATTTCAGCTGTAATACATCAGAGTCAAACTGCCATTACAGTACCTCATGTAGTAGAACTGCAGCAAGTATCATCATTTAACACCATGCTCCAGAAAAATAAAAAAAATAAAAGAACATATACACATCTGTTAGAAATCTGCTTACTCATGCCTTACTGTGATACAGTGGTCTCTAGATGAGATTTCCCAGTCTGAGTACTGGGAAAACCCCTTTCTGATGACACATTATGAAGGTGGATGTAACGTTTGGGGAGGAGATGTAGAGCGGAGATGGTAGATTCAATTAGCCCTCAGGATCTCTTGTATGGTGTACTTCCATAATACGCTGTACACGATAAACAAAAATGTCAGAACACTTAGAATGAGAGATGCAGTACTGCGCTACAGAGTCCCACATGAAAGGAAGAAAAGATGACGGTTGCGTGCCGTTATAGGAAAATAATCAACGATGTGGCCTGATGTGAAGCGGAGTTAATATTCCACCTCAAAGTTTATTATTTTCCAAAAATAACATGTCCTGAAGTGTTTTATTTCTCTTATACCTCAGCAATTTGCCACTGATTGCATTTTTCTGTTAAAGAACAACAAATCATACTTTTCATTCCTTCCCTTTTATTCCCATATATTTTTATTCCCTTCCCAACCTCTTTTTTCTCTCTCTCTTTAAATTAAAAATAGAAAAGAATGCAGCCTTTCATGCTACCAAGATAAACACTTTACAGTGGTGGAAAACATACTTGCAAAGCTCTGACACTGGAGACTTCTTCCATAAATATTAACTAGATGTCTTCTTACAGAAAACCTCCGTATTCATATAAACCAACCAACCAACAAACAAATCAATAATTAGCTGCCAATAGTGGAAAAATAGTCTCATTATTGGCAGCCATTTCTTTCTTTCTTTGTTTGATGGTTTGTCAGTTTATGAATATGGAGGTTTTCTGTAAGGAGACAGAAATAATATTTATGGAAGAAGTATAACATAAATAGCTGCTAATAAGGAAAAAAAAATTGTTGTTGTTCTTCTTCTTCTTCATCTTCTTCTTCTCGATCTTATTATTATTTGCAGCTGTATATTCATATATTTGACAAAAAAGTAATTTCCATTAGTAGCTGAATTTATTCTGGGAAAAATATGTCACATATTTGAGGTAAAAAAAAAATGTTTTCTAGGATTAAACAAGTAAAAAAAAACAAAATATAGAAAAACAAATGAAATCTATAAATCATATGCAATCATATATATACAATTATATATAAAATCTACAATTATTATGCTAGTTTCAGGTCTTTTACCTGAACTACTGTAGTTCAGTTTTACTGCTTTACTGGAGAGATGTTTTCTAAAGGAACAGTTTCCACTGATAATATCGGCAGGTGAAGAGGTGAAGGTGTTCAGAGACGCTGCTTTGGCACAGCGACCGTTTCAGCGTTACAGAGTGCGTGTTCTGTGCTGACAGGGTTGAGGACAGTGTCAGTGCCCAAAGCAATAACACTGCTACCCTGACCAACACGGAGGCTAGATCTCACCCGTCTGCATGAGTTAACCTCTCTAAAGGTGATTCGCTGCGGGATATTATTCCTCCATCCAAGCCAAAACACATACACACATATACACGTACATACTCATAGTTTCAGACACATTATTAATGATTGTTAGATTTATCCTCCATCACAGTGTTTCCTTCAAGGTCAGGAGTCGTTTTAGCGCTCGTACAGCCACCTCAGGCTTTAACACACCAACAAGACAGGAGTCATTTCAGGCCAGAATGAGTGATATGCTACACACAGACTGAGCTGTAGAGGAAACAAGGTCTGTGATCTTCGCTGACCCCTCACATGGCGCACAAGGTGAAAAATCACATTTAAAAAATGCATTTAGGCTCCTTTCACACCTGTTAGTCCATTTGTGAGTCTGAATCAGAGTGAAATTGATACTTGTGGTTCATTTGCTATTTGATTTGGTTTGGTTTCATAGTGTAAAAAAATGAAAAAAGCATTAATATGTATGAGTGACATTTAAGGCTAAAAACAGCCGCGTAACTCTTTCATTCGTTGGTCAGAAATATGGCAGTGGAAATCACACAAACTCGGATCTGGAGCAGAACGATTCAATAATTATGTAAACAATGAGTTTCAAACATTTTGTGTGCCGCACCCAGCGTGTATTTTTTTCTTCGAAATAAGAAAATCTAAATCTGGTCCAAATATCCAGAACATTTTACATTTCTGCAGCGCTTCAGCTCTGCAGCTGCAAAAAAAATCTGCAACCCAAAACACACAGCATGTCTGGTTCACTTCATGAAGTCGAGTCGATTCAGAGTCAAATCGCGTTCTCACTGAGTTCTCTCGGAAGTGGACCGACACCACCCCGCCCAGACACTCTCGAACCGGTTGTTTTGGTCCATGCCTGAGTCTTCACTCTGTGCTGTCACCTGCCTAAAGAGCCACACTGACACGGAAAACACGCCAGAGTTCCATTCAAACGGAATAAATACCGCATATGTGAACACACCTTAAGATTATAATCGATGCATCTTCCTCTTTTGTCATGCAAGAACAAGAAACTATTTCACAACCGCATTTCACAAACTTTTTGCTGAAAGCGACTGATGACTTGTGCTGCAAAAATAAGTGTAAAATAAAATCCAGTTACACCAGATGAAAGAGAGAAGTCGATGAACCAAACTTTGGATTAAACAATTTGTAACGCAAGTTTATCATTTCAAAGGCGAGTGCAGACTTATTTTCCATTTCTGATATGCTGTGAAGCACATGGAAGAAATAATCTTTCAGCCTAATTAGTCTCCGATGGCAGAAGAGTTTTGCTAAATTTGTAATGTATAATGTAACGAACAGCCATCTTTTTTCTGCGCTCCCCATTCACACTGTCCATTTCGCTCAGAATTGAATGCCTTAATGAAGGCCACCTAGGAGCTGTAGGAAGAAAGAAGCGAAGCCTCTTACCTTCATGAAAAGCATTCTGGCTTTTAACACCACGGCTGGTCTGCTATTTATTATCAACAGGAATATTCTGTGTATTCATATTACCAAGCAGCAGCCAATGGCAGATAGTCAGTGTTCCATGGAAGGCTATTGTATCAAGAGTCTATTAGCTACTTGCACTCTATTCATTTAATTCCGCGAATACCTTTTAGTTCATCTTGTGCTTTCTGAGCTTTGTAGAGCTCTTTTGCGAAGATGGAGTTGATTTCATGGACAGGTTGTATTTTATAGCTGATATTTAAGAGGGATACACATTGCTAAGAGTGGAAGATCTTTATGTGATACCTGGATCGTATGTTGATGTCACAGGGAATGAAAATTAATGTATTTACTGGTACCAATTGGTTATTGGTAGTATATCAAAATTCTCAGTTTCCACTCCTTATAAAGTTTTATGAACTTCTTGCAAATGTGTATGAATGATGGATTTAGCTGTTTCATTTCATAACCCTAACCTACACCGTCGTAACCATAACCAACTATTATAACTTTTCATAAAACTTCAGTTGTTAGAAATGTGGTAAATTTGCAAATATGAGACCAATGCTAAATAAAACAGTAAACATTTATGAAGTGAGTAGCTGTGTTATAAAAATCTTAGTCAATAAGAGCTCAGGAGAAAATCTTACGAATTTGAACAAGTGAGGCAGATACGATTGAAATTTTGTTCAGTTTCATATGAATAAAATGAGTTGTATAACCTTAACCTTTGTAAACATTTTCAAAAGACTCATTTCATTCATATGATACGGAACAAAATCCAAACTTCTCTGTCTTGCTTGTATAAAAAAATCTTATGATTTTCACAAATTCTGTTTAATTTCATATCAATCAAATGAGTTGTAGAAAATGTAGAAACACTAACTCCGCCCATAAAATATAACTTTAATCTTTATAAACTTTTTCAAAGACTCATTTCATTTGTATGATGTTGAACAAAATCCAGCTGTATCTGCCTTGATTGTATGAATTTTAGTATGATTTTCTGATTGGGTAAGATTTTTATACTAAAGTTATATTTTATGCTTGGATTTTCTTCAGTTTCATACGAATGAAATGAGTCCTAAGAAAATGTAGAAACACTAACTCCACCCATAAAATATAACCTTAACATTTTTAAAAACTTTCAACAAAAACAAGTGACTCAATTCATTTGTATATTGAACAAAAACTGTGACCATGTAGGTTTTGTTTGTGTGTTGGTTTGTTAAATCCAGTGCTTTACATTTTTACACACTTACTCCTAAAGCAACCTTCAGAACGAGTCATTGTCTTTTGGTTCTGCTACAGCCGCACATGGATAAGCTTTGACCTAGAGACGAATAGAGAAGCTCTCAGCTGTTATTCCTGTGCTACATTCATGAGACAACATTGTAAAAAAAATCAGAAAAGAGAAGGGAAAACAAAGCACGCCTCTCCTTAGGCCCAGTCGGTGTTTATTTACCCGCTGGGCTGCCACAGATATTAGTGGAATAAATGACCGTGTTCAGGACGAGAGGCTTTTGAACAAACAGCCAGTGAGGTAGCGTCTGAGCGTGTAGAATAAACACGCATTTGCGTCTAGCTTTGAGGAGTGGCTGGTCAGCCGCCAGTTTGTGTGTGCGTGTGTGTGTGACAGATTATAGGTTAGTGGTCGCTCTCTTTGCCTGACACTCGCTTCTGGGCAAAACTACAGTGCAAGTAGAAGCTGGAGTATGGAATTAAAAATGGATCGTATTTGAGATTCCTGAACGAGAGCCGAAAAACTTGAGCTGCCAGAATAATGTCTTAATAAATCAGTGGAGACTTTTATAAAATCTGGACTGAGTTTATATCTTGTTTTCTACTTCATTACCCCTTATTATATGTTCACTACTTACCAAAGATCAATTGTAAAGCAATCCAGCTGTTATACAATCTCTATTACAGCACATACAACAGATAAACTATTAATACAACATCTATTAACAGCGTATCTTATCTGAGTTTCTCTTATTAGCCGTATAAACCATATTTATGGAAACAGAGACCATGGCTTTCTCCTGCACAGATACCCTGATAGCAGGTGTGTGTGCATGGTAGTGATGGGAATTACAGCTCTTTTCAGTGAGTCATATCATTCGACTCAGCTCAAGAGTCGATTCTTTTGGCTCCCAAACGATTCACTGACATTTTCACTGACATTTTTTGTTGCCTAACTATGGTAGAACTCTTACTCTACATTCTAGGCAATAAAATACCATTACTCTGAAATGCATTTTATAAAAATGCAGGCCTGTTTCAATCAACAAGGTGCTACAGATGTGCACTGACTAAAACAGTAAGCATTGCTCTATTAATGCTATCCTGCTGCTGTGTCTGTGCTTCATTTAAGAGATTTATTTCCATTTATTCTGATAATTGAAAGCCACACATGCTGAGTTAAACACACAACTCACCATTCATAAAAAGCAACGGTTCAGATGTTGAAAAAACTTACATGGAAGCATTTAAGCAGTGGACATTGCAAGCATCTATGAAAAAAGACAGAAAGAAAGAAAGAAAGAAAGAAAGAAAGAAATAGCTCACATATGTGAATTGGCTCCCAACATTCACTTATTTAAAAGAGGTGAATCAAAGAGTCGAATCAAAGAATCGACTCATTTACAAACAACACTTCAATAGTGCATAGGTGAGAATCTAAATAATAGATGGACAGAATGGGACAGCAACTAAAAACCCCATTTTTTGTTTGAGATTTACAAACAGTAGTAATTTTAACTATTTTTCTTGTTAGTGTCAGGTCAGGATGATAATGTAAGCTGTATTTTTTTTTTCTTGATTAGAGTATCTGATCTGAAGACAAGTTTCATGTTGGGAAAAAAAGATATTCTTGCTAATTAGTCATTTATCCCTAACAGAACATATTGCTTAAGCACTTAATGTAGGATGAGTTGGGTATGGATGGTAGGGAATACCTCTCTCAACTTGAGCGGTGACATTTCATGATAGCTTTTGATGAGTGATATTGGATATGTGAGGAAATATCCAGCCCATGAGATGTGGAGCTCCAGTTTAGAGGGCCACCTCATTCCCCACATGACTCATGCTCCTTTCTGGTTGCCACAGAAACATTGGTTTGGTTGAATGTCAAGTTTGGTCATGGTTTGGAGACATCAAATGGCATGACTGAAAGAGTTGAGAAACAAAGAAAAGTTAAAAAAAAAAATCACTAGACAATCAAGAGGTAATTCTGTTTTCTTGTTATTAGTTGCTGAAGACTTTGCATTCTCTGCACATTTATAATAACACAATACAGATGAATGACAAATTAAAGGAAAAATGAACAGTGGCTCTGTTATGCTGTGGAGGGCAATTATTTATTTCACCTTTATCCTACTTTTCTATCATGGTGGGAGTGGCCTATTCCAGGATGACTCCGCCCTCAATCCATAGGACACAAGGACTCACTGACTGGTTTGATGAGGACGAAAATGAAGTAAATCGTATGCTATAGCCTTCACAGTCACCAAATCTCAGCCCAGTTTGAGAGATTTTGGATTGATGTGTTAGACAGTGCTCTCCACCTCTATCATGAAAACACCAAATGAGGGAATATCTTTTGGAAGAACAGTGTGCATTGCTCCAGTACAGTTCTAGAGCCTTGTGGAACCGATGCCAAGGTGCAATGAAGCTGTTCAAGTGGCTCTTGGTTACAACTTTTTCATGTTAGTTCTTCAAAGGAAACATGGCCTGGACCCAATAGGGCATTACAGGCCTGAAACACTTAAAGAAATTATTAATCATGACTGTCTGCTATTAAGTGTGTGTGTATGTGTGTGTGATAGTTTGCTCCACATCATTCTTATTATGCCATCGATGAGAGCTAGTTTTATTGTCAAGCTTTTGATAGATGTTAGAATTTAGCCCTCACATCTAATATCATGACCACCCATCACTAATTTGGACAATTATTAGCTCATAGAACACTTGGCATTGCTGTAACTGATCCTAAAATTGTGCCTAACCCCAACCATATTCCATCTGCTATCTGGCTAGGTTTGGAAGCAAGATTTGAATTGAGTCCTCTTTTTTTTTGGCAAAACCATTTGCCAGAAAGTCCATTTAGACTCCCCTCCACTCCGTTCCGCTCCATCCCTCCACTGCTCTGAAGTGAGCTGTAAAAACAGTGCTGGGTGTGCTCCGACTTAAACGTCTGGCCTCGTGCCGTCTCAGCATCACTCAAAGCGCCCTAATGAGGCCTGGCAAGAGCGGGCTTGATTTATGCTGGTTCTGCTCAGCGACAGACAGAGGCTAATTAACGGCAGCAGCTCCCATGCTGAATACAAAGTGGCCAGTGTGTCAGCGGACAGAACTGCAAAACCATCATCAGAACATGGCCGAGAGTGGATACTGACACAAATACATTACAGACGATTGGCTGGACTGTGACAGGTTTGAGTGACTGGGTATAAGTGCCTGCTTTTCCTGTTTGGTCCATGCTTGATCCTGCATTAGGCATTGCGTTTTTGGCTTGCCATTAGTCTAAAGTGTTTTGTCGCTCATTCAAGCGCAGTAGTTAGCTGTTTGACTCACCATTTATTGATGTCATACTGATGATGACTACTCTCCAGCCATGCATGCTCATAGTCTACCCACAGACAATCCAAAGCCAAGAATGGGTCTCTATCAGCTTTTTGAATTTGCACTTGCAAAACCCTGACAAGAAACACCCACTTGTACTGGGAATTGGTCTAATGGTTTCAATTAGGGATGCATCCATACCAGACCAATGGTAATATATTGTACCATGGTATATGCTTCTTGGTGCTCGCTAATGCCTATACTGATACTGTTACCAAAATGAGTACTTCGTATTAATCAGTCGGGGCTTCAGTGCTCAGCAGAACTGAAGTGCTCTCATGTGCATGCAGTTCGCGACACCTTGTTCTAATTTTTAATGACTACGCTTGCTGATACTGCTCTGGTCGGCACTCAGGTTGGCCGTCCTCACACTGTCTAATAAAGATACTGCTTAAATGCCATAATGTGTTTTATCAGGTTATTTGTATTGTAGGAAGCTACTTTCTTGCTTCCCTGCAGACAGACTGAAGTGCAAAGATATACACATATTAACATCACTGAAGTCTATTAGGTCCATAGACTCCTTCTGGGAACTGTGTAATATCATGCTGCTCTACTTCATATCTTTGCACTGCTCCTAGCTCAAGGCAAGAACAATACAAGGCTAACCACACATTTTACTGTCTGTAATTACTGTCTGTACACAGTGTCTCATATTTTTTGTATTTATTGTCTTGTAAGTGTATGAGGACTTTCTATAACTTCAACACATCAGCTTGAAAAACCAAAATTTATTTCACCAAACCGGAACAATAGTGCCCATTTTATGTCTAGAAAAAAACATTTTAAAAAGGCAAGGAGTTGTCCCACATTGCATTTACGTTTCACTATTTCCACTCCCATGTTTGTAGGTGTTGTGTGAGTTTTGTTTAGTCCTATGCTGTCCTCCTATTGGTGGCTTTTAGACGAGCGTCATAGCAGCTGATTGGTCCTTGGTCACAACGGGACCAAATCGCTGATGAGCGTGCCACGTTATGCCTTTAAGACTGCTGATCTCAACTCTCAACCATATTCAATTCAATTCAATTCAATTCATTTTTATTTGTATAGCGCTTTTTACAAAGGTCATTGTCTCAAAGCAGCTTTACACAAACTAAAGTAAAGTGAAGTGTGTGTGTGTGCCGTCTCTGATGAGCAAGCAGGGCGACGGTGGCAAGGAAAAACTCCCTGAGATGGTGATAGGAAGAAACCTTGAGAGGAACCAGGCTCAACAGAGAACCCATCCTCATATGGGTTTACACTGTAGTGTGCGTGTGTGTGAGCACAATGTGTGTTGGTGTAGTCCATGGAAAACAGCTGAAGCGTTTTCGTGGCAGTATGAAGCATTGCCGGTGGACAGGTCCAGAGTGAAGGGGGGGGGGAGGTCTGGATCACCGGCAGCTCAGGAGTGTAGCTCGGCAGAAGGAGAAGGAAAGTGGTTAGGTACACTCACAGTCACCGTGTGGAGATAAAACTCAACATCCACGAGTCCCCCAGATCTACTCCTTTGATAAAAACACTAGTCGCTAAATGCTAGGTTAAATAAATAAGTCTTCAACCTCGACTTAAACACTGAGACCGTGTCTGCTTCACGTACATTAACTGGGAGACTATTCCATAATTTTGGGGCTTGGTAAGAGAAAGCTCTGCCCCCTGCCGTGGTTTTGGCAACGCGTGGTACTGATAGACAGCCTGCATCCTTAGAGCGAAGTAGGCGCGGCGGAACGTAAGGTACTAACATATCGCTTAAATACTGCGGAGCGAGACCGTTTAATGCTTTATAGGTTAGGAGTAATATTTTAAAATCGATGCGGAATCTTACTGGGAGCCAGTGTAATGTAGATAAGACTGGCGTGATATGCTCATACTTCCTAGTCCTAGTCAGGACCCTCGCTGCTGCGTTCTGAACTATCTGAAGCATATAATTCTTACAATTTGTTACAGCAAAACTGGGCTGAAAATCATAGAGCGTAAAGCCGGCATAGTTTTTAGGGATGATTTGGAGTAGCTTGTGCAACACTGCTGAGATGGTGTGATTCTGTATCATCACTGAAAAATGCAGCATACTTCCTGTTAATTGGATAGCCTGATAAATAGTGGAGATTGTACTACCTTTCTAAAAATTCCAGGCCTTCAGAAGTTTGAGAAGAATGAATCAGGGATTAATGAAGCGACTGCAGCACCACGATACACTCTAAATGAGTTTGTGAAATGAACAGTGGAGTTGTAGGTGATGGCTTGACACGTTAATGTTTATTGACCAAGCCGGAGAATTAATCTGACCTCAGTCTGCTGTCTGACCGAATGGCACCTCTTCACGCTCACCGCTTGGTGTTCATCCATCCACTGTCCCTAGGCAACCATTGGTAATGATGAAATGCCAGGGGTTCTCTCAGTTAATCTGATAGAAGAGACTTGGGCTGAAAGTGAACTAAAGCCACATGGGGACAAGTGAAGTATGATGATGCCATGTAGACAAAAAAAAAAAAACATTTTAAAATTACAAATAACTACATTTCCTCTCCACCTTTCTCTCCCATTCCGTATACATGATTAACAACAACAACAAAAAAACCCTTTTAATTCAGTATATAAAGGGTTTCCTGAGGTTGCTTCCTCCTTTCTTACACTTCCTCTCTCTTCCTGTTGCACTGATCTGAGCCCCTAAATATCAAATACAAACTTTTACTACTGTGTGTGTGTGTGTGTGAGAGAGAGAGAGAGATTTAAGTAGTATTTGTGATGCTTAATTCATTTTGACACTTGGAAATGTTAAATCCCTGGGGCTTCTGCACACGCTCATGCTTAAGTAGGTTAAATAGAACAGAAGCTCCTGGGATCAATTTCAGCCTTCTGCATGCTGGCATAAAAATACCGGCCGTCCTATTTCTGAACCATGTAAACTGACAAATTATTAGAATATTTGCAAAAAAATGCAATATGAGACAATGAAATTGAGCATTTGATGGACTCCTGCAAGGCATCCTGACCTTACATCAAACATATCAGTCAATTTTAAAGAAAGCTGCAGAGATGCATTTGGATTAATCAATTTATTATTCCAAATTGATTATAGCATTATAGTAAACAAGCTAACCCCTATAATAGCATTATAGTAAACAAGCTAAATATAAATTAGCATTATAGTAAAGAAGCTGAGCTACAGACTAGCATTATACTAAACAAACTAAAATAAAAGCTAGCATTTCAGTAACCAGACTAACCCACAAACTACCATTATAGAATAGTTGGTCCTTTGATTATAATAAAGATGCTAAAGCATTAACTAGCATTATCGACACAGACTGTCCTTCAATTATAATAAAGATGCTAAAGTATTAAGTAGCATTATAGTAAACAGACTAAAACATAAACTAGCATTATAGTAAATAGGATAATCTACAGACTAGCAACACGCTATATATCATTATAGTGACCAGGCTAACTATAGAAATAGCATTATAATAGACATGCTAAAGCATAAATTAGGCTTAAAGTAAACTATCCTATAATAATAGTGTAAAGACTAAAATATAAACTATCATTATAGTAAACCAGCTAACCCATAAACTAGCTTTAAAGTAAAGAGTCTGTCCTACAAATATAGTAAACTGGCTAAAATATAAACTAGCATTATAGTAAACTGGCTAACCTATGGATTAGCATTATACTGCTCAGGCTAACTGTATTACTAGCATTATAGTAAACAGGCTAACCCATGGACTAGCATTACAGTGACATGGATAACTCTAGAACTAGCATTACAGTGCAACAGGCTAAAACATAGCCTTATAGTAAACATTGTATCTTGTAGTTGTAGTAAAGAAACAAGCTTTAAAGTAAACAGGTTAACCCAAAAGCTAGCATTATAATAAACAGACTAATCTACTGACTAGCATTATAGCAAACATGCTATACTGTGTTCTGATGTTATGAACAGGGAGCCCATGATATAGCAGAAATACAGATAAAGAAGTTCTGTATACGGCCAAGAGAATTTAGTGTGTTTAGTAAAGAGACAGTATGGAGTGAAGGCGAGTTATGGAGAAATGGCATACACAGTAGCCAGGAAAACCTGAAATTTTTCATTATTTACACCATTTTTGTCAGATGGTAGCCATTTCAAACCCTCGCTGGTTTGCCAAGATGGCCGTGGAGTAGGCAGACTTTACAATAAAGACTGATTTTGTGTGAAAATTTTCTTTTTTTTTTTTCACTAGTCATGTCCAAATGTATTGCTAGTGTATGAAAAGGTAAAACTTGTTAGCATCAAACAGGGTTAGCATTTGTACATTTTTTCACATCATGCAATGAACTAAAGGTCTCGTGTTAGAACTTGAATTTTTGCATCATTTTGGGTTGAATTTATTTTCGCAAGCTGTGACGTGCTGGAGATACACTGCCCTGTTTTCAGCCTCTAACTTTCTTTAAAATGGAGACTGTCTTTTCTCTACACTTGAAGGAATTGACTGTGATTTGATGGGATGTGATCTGTGGCAGCTGAATTAGTGACCTTAGTCGCTTGCAATGTCTGTGTGTGTGTGTGTGTGTGTTGTTAGACAGGCATGGAGCAGTTCATGCATTTGTATTTTAATTGTATTGTGAAGTGTTGGATCGGATATAAATAGCTCTGTAGCTGTGTGTGTGATGGATTTAAAGGTTGTGGCGGCTCTTGAGCCTGAAGGATAGCTGCATTGAATGACATTTGTACAATAGTAGATCACTCATGCAATGTTTCATAGGTGTGATAAATAATCGATCCTATATAGAGGATGAACATACAGATATATGAAGAAAAACAACTGGAGTGAACTATATAGTTTAGATTGATTGCAGATGCCTATAAATACACACCTTTCCTGTTAGTTTCATTCAAGTCAAATATTTCACACCTAGAAGCCCCACCCGTTCTCCTAATCTCGCATTAGTAATGTTTTTTTGGTACTCTCGTCTCGTAACGTGTCCCATGCTGACTCTGAGTTCTTGCTTTCTGTCACGGTAAATGGAGAATATTGTGTATTCGTTATTGTGAAATAAAATCTATCAGTGTAGGTAGCGTAACTAACATTAGACAAGTGTATAGCTAACTGTTAGCTATAATTTATTATGGATGTCGAAAACGACACTTTTGGTTTTTGGCCAAAAATCATTTTAAAGGTTGTCTAATGATAATGAGAAAGAGATTACTAAATGCCAATCATGTTCAGCACATATGTGTTAAAACAGTCTGAGCAGCAGCAGATTAATGTTGAAAAATGTCGGCCATGATAAAGGATTTCACATGGCACATTAGATGAGCGATTTTGAAAAAGGGTTAAATCAAAAAAGTACTGTTATATGTATTTAACTGTTTACTGTGTTTTTTCTCTCCCACTATTCATCCGGACTACGCATTGCTCCTCTTCCATGTTAGCTTGTCTAACTAGCTAGCTAACTGTGTGATCTATACAGTGCTTTCCTTTTCAGGCTGTCTTTCAGTTTTCCGGTTCTTGTGAAATACATTTTAGGCTTTTTCCAAAGAAATCCAATGACAAATGGGGAAAAAACCTAATATATCAATTCCAAACGAGAAACATATTACGAAAACACCAGCTGCATTTTCTGATTCAGGATTGTTAACTAAGCCAATTCCCTGATGTCCTAAAACTGTGGGCTTGAACTCACCATCACCCTTGAACAATTTTACTGTCCAAACACAACCCCTGCTTACAGGAAGCCTTGTGTGATGATGTATTTAGCAAGAGGTTGAATTTATTGAATGATTTCTTATTGATGTTGATGATTTATGGCGAACATTGAGTATTTAAATTAAAGAAGAACATTTAATGCAATTTTTTGTTATTTCTGTATAGATATCTGACATGAAAGGATTAGCACAGTAAATGTATACTAAAGTAAAAAAAAAGAAAGATGGAAAGACAATTAACTTAAAAAACAATTGGATGGAAAGAAAATAGCCTTCGTGAACTTTATTTTTTTTTAATGCCACAGCAGAGTAGCCCTGGCTTTTTTTTTTTTTTTTTTTTTTTTAAGTCCATGATTATTACATAGTTATACATCTTAAGGCATATTATTTGATAATTACTATAAGTTTTTCAGTAACTACAGCGAAAAGGTGTGTAGTTATGAGAGTAACGAGAAATGTAAATCTGTAATTAGATCAAGTGTGATAGTCCTCAGTCTGCTTAAAATTTATCGCATGATGTCTAATAAATTAAAAATACAAACCATTAAAGCTGACGAACTGCGGTTTCATGTGTTTGATGCTCATTCTGAGAAAGAGAGAGAGCGAGAGCATGCTTACTGCAGAAAAGTACACACTGTTCGAGGGGCACTGCCGCGATCCCGATGCTTGGTCAACGTTAAAAATGTCATTTTGAGAATAACAGACTGCCATAAACATGTCATCGAGCCAAGCGCTGAAGGATGGAGCTGTCTGATGGACTGGCGTAATTACATCCAGTCTGTGAGCAATGTGTGTGGAAGAGACAGAGAGACAGCAGTTAACACTCTCCTGACCCAAAGGTTGTGAGATCAAATCCCACACTGCTGAGTACATTGAGCAAACCCAGTAACCCTGCAATGCTCAGCTTCATGGTTGGACTGCCTCATTTAGATAAAAGCATCTATCAAATGTAGGGAAAAAAGGGCTCGATAATGGAGTGTCTCACCGTCACTCAGTGAGTCAATCCTCTCTTGTAATTGTCTTCTCAGGATTCGATGCACAGTCATACTTTTGTACTCAAACGGTTGGTGGTTGTCAAAATGATTTCACTGTTCACAGCGATGTTAAGGTCACACTAAATGGGAGCATTTCAGAATGACTTTAACCATTTGTAGTCATGGCTGAGACGTAAATACGGCAGTGGTGAACTCGCACGATTTTCCCTTCGCTGCTGTGTCATTGCTTATGTGATGTTTATCACACCAGTCTGGATTTCCCTAATTTTACCTAATCCAGATTGGGCCTCTCCCTTTATTAGTGTTTAAACCTTACACAAGTAGTTTTTTACAGCAAAATACTGTTTTATTATTTCCCAGGATTGTACTGTAAATGATTGGGCCGATTCTCTTTGTATCAACATCCGAAAATAAGCGTATTGAAAATGAGTCAAACTTTTAGGTTTATATGCTAGTACAAAATTTGGTTTCGTAACACACCGAAAATTGTCGTTTAGCGTGAGTTAATTCAGAGGTGGGGGTAGCTGAATCACTGCAAGCTAGTCGAAGTGCTTTCTCAGTGGTTAAGCCTTTGAGCTACACAGCAGAAGGCCCTTAGCCTTTAACTACGCAGACATTTCCTGCTTCAGTTGTTTGAAATTTTGGATGAAAACATCAGCCAAATAAGCAAATGTAGTGGATTATAATAATGTATGTATATATTAGTTTAGTCTATAATTATACGTATGAGTAAACTACTATAAATTTACTGGAAACATACAGTGATATTCTGCATATTTACTGTGAAAACTTAGCCACCATTTTGTTTTTTTTTAAACTTTGTTTTATAATTTAAATTATTCTCCAACCTTATGGTGAAAAAAATGTATGCATTTTTTAATGTAATTGTTAATGAAAATCTTTAAATAACAATGTAATTTTAAAATTAATTTTTTGAGGTAGTGATGTCACAATATAGTGTCAATGGCTTGAACCTTTTCAGTTTTATTTAAAAAAAAAAAAAAAAAAACATGCTAAAAAGGTTTTAATCGTATTTGTTTTATACTTTACACTCACTTCTATGCACATACTCGTGATGGGAATTTTGTCTCCTTTTCTCTCCTTCTTTTTTTTTTTTTAAAAACCCAGCCAAAGTTGTTAGTCTTTGTAATTATCCGTTGAAATCTACTCGACTGCATTATACTTTGCATTGTGTTTGTAATAAAATCTATACATCTACTAATAAACAGCAGAGTGCTATATATTTGCATTTACTATTTGCTTTGAGAGACAAAGACACATCTTACTCTGGATGCTTTTCAATCTATATGTGATCAGCGGCATTAGAGACTTGTGAATACAGAATGCTGATGAATTTCCAGAAAGAGCTTAGCTCTTTACATGTCTATACTGAAGCAAAAAAAAAAATCCAGATGATCATCTAATGGATTGCATATTAGTCGTGATAATGTAGGTTTGAGCAATTTTGCATTCAGTAACAACACTAACTCAGTTCATATATACTGCTGCTAAATCTTTTTTTTTTTTTTTTTTTTCAAAACTACTGAAATAGTTGAATGGAAAAGTGCAAAGTTTGATGAGGGTACACATCAACGTAATAAGAATTGACATAAAAGAAGAGACAAGTCAAGCAATTCTAAGTGAGTAAAAGCATGAGAAACGTCATGGAAGAATCGCGTACATATTCATGTGTTCACGTGTGAAAATAAAACCATGTGAAGGTACAGTTCATCATGTTATGCCCTGAAATAGTATGTGATCTCATAAGCATGTGACATCTAAATGTGGAACATTATGTGAAAATAAATGAATTGTGAAAAAAAATGACATGCACGACGTGAAAAATGTGAAAGGTGAAGTATCTAAAAACCACATGTGTAAATGTCATGTGTGAATCACGTGAATCAAAGGTCGTGTGACTTTTCTGTAATGCAAGAGTCAGAGTGAAGAAAAGATTAACCAGACAGCATGAGAGTAATCTCAGGGATGAGCGAGAAATGAAATGGGCAAAGGCGAGAGACTGAGAGTGTGAGAGAATGAGTGAGTGAAAGAGAAGAGATGGATGGAGGGAGTGGTGGAAAGATGTGATGGGATCATGTCTGCTTTATGAGAGAGGAGTGATGTCATATCTGCTAATGGGGCCAGACAGGGCCGGGATTTATCTCAGTGCCCAGACAAGTGCTGGTCAGTGTGTGAAGTCAACATGTGTGTGTGTGTGTGTGTGGCTGTGCGCTCAGCTCAGCCCGATGTAACACTCTCCACTTCTCTGGTGTCGCTTCGCAGTCTGAAAATGAACCACCAATTTTCCAAATCCTCTTAGACATGTCAGAGAGTCGAGTTAATGCAGATACACACTCTAATAGTAATTAGCAAAGCCTCAGTGAACACACTCTCAAACACACACACACACTGAGTGTTTTCTCGAGAGGAGCCACTGTGTTCACATAAACACTTCATGGAGGTATCTCGATCACAACCCGAAGCTTATTACAGCGGTTTTCTACTTAATAAAAATCTAAAATATGTATTTGTCATATAGGAGGTATTAACTGGAGTTGCCAGATCTGCAGTTTTCCACCATATTTTTGGTTTTGCAGCTATTTTTGACTTGCCATGACTTGTATGTGGGTTGGGGGTTTGGACGTATTGCATACATTTAATTCCTTTATTGTTTTACAAGCCAAATTCTTGAGCTGGTGTTATTTATTTATTTTTTTTCCAGTGCGTGGTCTACTATATATGCATGTGAGCCGTGGTTAAGAGAAAAAATTTAGACTTAACAGATGAAATAGGTGAAAAATACGTATCGGCAGACAATTTGTAACAAAACAAGACAACATTTTAGGACCTAAATATGGATTGATTACCAAAAATTTATTCTATGTCATCACAGGTTCACATTAATGCGCTCCTTCAAATACATTATCCTTTCTATAGTAACAACAAATTTGCAGGGAGGTGTATAGCGGACGCTCCACATAATCCAAACATAATAATAAACTGATTAAAAAAAGGTTATTTAATCTATAATCATTGATATGGTGAGGTTTTCTGTAAGGAGACATTTCTGTATTTATGGAAGGAGTCTCCAGTATCAGTCGAACTTTCCGCATTCCCGTTTTTCGATCACATTACAAGGTACGTCTTTTTTGTCTTATTTTCTACAAATTAATATGAATGCTTTCATAAGAGAAAGTACTAGGTTAACCCATAACCTTAACCTTTTCAACTTGACTCCTGTGAATAGTTGTTTTTATGATTTAAAATTTTCAAATATTTAAGTTAACTTTTGCTTAAGTATGATTTTTAATGCACACTTTCACTTAAATAAAAACTTTTCTGTACTTTTCCCATCCCTGACTGTTTGCTGTAGACTTGAGTAGGACTACTTGACTAGATAATTTACATGACAAAAAGCAAAATTTTAGAATTTAATAATATTACAAAATTTAAATTTGCAATGCTTTACGGGTAAAGGTAAGCAAATGAAAATAAAATCACATGAATAATGTTAAAACTAATAAAAGAAAACCTATCAGGAGTTAAACAGCCTTGCCGTATATACTATACTATAAAAATATACTCAGTTTCTGATCATATATTGGATTAAATGAAATAACGCAAATGCTTATTTCAATAACTGTTAGTTTTAGTGTGTAGTTTTTGTTAGTTTTAGTTCAGCATGTAATTTTTGTTGCATTTTTGACTCCTACTCCATTACTTATTCTTTCCATACCCTACCACCAAAATCTCTTCAGAAATAAATAAATAAATATATAAATGAAAATCCACACATGTTGAACTCCCCGCCCTCTTTTCCTGTTCATTTGGGGAAAATAGCTGTTTGCTGCATGCATTAGCATGTCAGGCGTGCCATAATGTTATGCGCAGTCAGAGCGAATAATTTTGTTGAAACTCAAACCTGCGGGTGTAACGGTCAGCCCCTGGGTTATTCCGAGCCCATTAGCTGACTGCAATTACAGGTTGCACACGTACGGCGCGTAATGTAGCGCTGGCGCTTCACGGCAAAGGCCTGGGTGTACAGTAGAGCAGTGTGCGAAAGGGTGTTTTTCCCCCATCTGCTTCAGGCGCTTATGGCCGAAACACTGCAACTTTTTCATATGCCTCAAAAACTCAGATCCTCTGGAGTTTTTAATATTCTTTTGAGGTTGTTTGCAAGCTGGTCATGTTTTGCTGCACGGTTCATATGAATTAGTTCATAGAAAACTTCACAACGTATCAACAACTACAGACGTTTTTAAGAATTTGTTGGTGGAGCATCCACCACAAAAGTCCCTATGTTAGTTGTTACCATAGAAACAGTAATGACTGCATTAATATAAACCAATGACCAATCAGATTTCAGACGTCAGCAGCGCTGTGGTATAAATTTGTGTTGTGCTGTATATATGGTTGCTATTTTGTCTCTGAGGTAAATATACAGTGCAATATCAGCTATATATGCCACAATAGCTGACCTCACCGCACCTTCACACCTTTCCCATAACATTACGAGAACCTGCGCAGATCAGAGAGAACGCTGAGTCAAACCTGGAGCTACAGAATGTTATGCTTTTCATCTTTTCGCTTTCGTTTTCATCACTCGCTTTTCCTGAGTAACCAGAACAATGTCAATAAACAAACACAAATTAAAAATACATGACATAAAGCACTGCTGCAGCATTACAGACAGACAGGAGAAAGCTGGAGAGATGTGTGTGTGTGTGTGTGTGTACATGTGCAGTGATGGTGGGTGGATGGCAGTGATTGAGGGGGAAAGGTGTGTGTGTGTATGTGTGTGTGTGTGTGTAATTTTCCGGGCTGAGCATTAACAGGTTAATCCCTTTGACCGAATGGAAAGGTCTCTCCTGCAGAGGATTCTGGGATGTGTAAAGCCTCAGGGCGCGCGGACCATGCCAGGGTCGGATCACCGTGGCAACGCTCCCTCTTCTCCGCGTCCCCTGAGCCACGGTGTGAACAATCGCGCCAAGCCACTGCTACTCAATCAGATGAGCTCATACAACTCCACCCAACACATACACACACAAAAACCCCTGTTGACACATATAGACACATATACTTACACATACACGTACACTACAAAGTCCCTTATAGCACTAATTCACTCACTTACAGTTGTACATTGTACACAAACACACAAACACAAAGATCTTTGACACATAGACACACACAGATACATGCATAGATACACACTGACACACAAAAGATACACAATGACACACGAAACCCAGGCAACATGTACACACACACACACACACAATAACACAACATATATTTAAATCCCATTTCATGCATCTGCACATACACTCACATGTGTACTAATACACACATGCGCGCACACACACACACACACTCCCTCTCTCTCTCCATCTCTCTACAGAAGCTCTGCTTTGCTTAATACCTTCATAAAAACCTTTACAAAAAAATTCACCTTCACTTGAACGCACACAGATACGCCACACACACACACCCACACACATGTGTGATTTCCCCCTGTGCGAACTGCTTAGGGTGTTTTCAGGCCAGGCTCTGGGTAATTACAATGACCTCATCCCGGGGGGGTGGTGGTGTGTATGTGTGTGTGTGTGTGTCTGTGTATATGTGTGCATTTGTGTGGGGAGACACACCAAAACTGAGCGTACACAATCACTTTACGAAAACACACATACTATTATGATGTAAACGTGTCCCTCTGATATTCCCCCCCATAGCAAAGGGGGATGATTTACACACTTACACACTTACACTCTTACACACTTCCTGTAAGAGTGGGTCTTGAGCCTAATGAAAAGCGGTCCTCAAAGAGCCTTCAGACATCTGAATCAGCTGTGGGTTGGAAAAAAGCACCTTGAAAACGTACATTGCGAGCTGTGGTTATTTTCACACGTTTCCTGACTGGACGTGGACGTTTACAGCTAACTGCTCTTTTAGTGTGTAGGCCAGTCGGTGTGATGATATCATTCACATTCCTGCTGGTGAATCATTTCTGTTGAAATTCAACCACTGTTTACTGGAATGTACACTTTTCCCTTGAACTCTTTGGGCTTTTAATAGCAATTTATGACAACAATTTATCTAATTCGCGCTATCTAATTCTCGAATCTGATTGATCAGACGGTGTTGAATAATTTTCTATAAACATGCTTGTTCTAATATTCTATCGTTTCTGTAGTAGCTGCTCATTCACAGGGACATGTATGGGCAAACGCTCCGTATAATCTAAAACTAATAAGAAAAAAAAAAAAAAAAAATATATATATATATATATATATATATATATATATATATATGTGTGTGTGTGTGTGTGTGTGTGTGTGTATGTATATATATATATATATATATATATATACATATATATATATATATATATATATATATATATATATATATATATATGACAAGAAAACGACAATCACACACACACACATCATATTTTCTGTGAGGAGACGTTTATTTACATTTTCAGAGCTTGTGTCAGCACTTTGTAACAGTTGGAGGTAAAGCTGTAACTTTTTCCGTCACTGGAAATTCTTAGGGACAGAAAAGTTTACAAGTTTATACTTTCTGGTTTCTCGGTAACCTGACGAAGCAAGTTTTCAGTCTTAGTAAGTTCAAGAGAGAGAAAAAGAGAGGCTGGTGAGGGAACTGCTGTTTGTAGCTGCTATAACATAAGTCATAAGTAAGGAATAACACGCTTCAGTGATGTGTGGTTCTGTAATAAATAAAAAAATTACTGTGGAAAAATTGCTGTGGTATAAGAGGAATAAAACACATCATTGATTATTTTCCTATAACAGCACACCCCAAAGTGTTTTATTTCTTAACTATACTGTATGTTACTAATATAACATGCATATATTAAAATATTACAAAATGCTGCAACCAAAATGTAAAATTTATTAAAAACAAGATGCCGCCATTAGATGCAGAAGTCGTGCACATCAGTGTAGCAACCAGAGCTGACACTAGAACACTAGAATGGAGAAAGGTGTATGTCACCTACATAGGCTTTTCATGATAATGACCATCAGCCTACATAAACATTTATTAAAGCTCATTCAAACATGCGCTTGTTATCATAACGAGTTTTTGAGACAAATTGTTGACATAAGGTTATGTTATGAGACATTATAAGACTCTTATACAGTGAAGGTTTTGACGGTGACAGTGATCATTACACTTCAACAACAGCATCGAGTCATTCGCCTCTGGTCTTACATCAACTTGATATCAACGTTGACAAAAGCTGTCTTTATGACAGGTGATGTTTTTTGGAATACATTTTTCGAAAATATTTCTGCAGGTTTATGTCATTTGTCAGAAAGGGATTATGCAGGTGTCATATAGCTTTATGAATACTGGACTTAGGTAAAGCATTTTGATTCAGATTGCTTAATGATTCACATATGGCCATTGAATGACAAAATTACAAAATGTTGTTTTGTTTAAATACATTTTTTGCTTATTTTTAAAAACACACAAGCAGTATACATGATGAAAATTATACATTGCTAATTGCTGTAAACACTAGCTAAATGATGGACCGATATGTGTGTGTGTGTGTGTGTGTGTGTGCATGTGTGTGTTAGTCGTGATTGTGTGTGGTTTATTTGTGCGTCATCTGATGCACCAAAACCCACATCAGAGCTCCAAGAAGAGCCGACATGTTGCTGCTGCATGGTGTGTGGTGTGTGTGTAGGTGTGTGTGTGTGTGTGTGTAGGTGTATGTGCACGTGTGTGGGTGTGTGTGTGGGTGTGTGTGTGTGTGTGTGTGTGTATGTGAGTGTCATGGTTAGTTTCAGGCGGGTGTAACTGCTTGCAAAGAGGCCAGATGACCTCACAGTGCACAGCCTAGCTCGGCTGCAATGCACCATGGGATTGTAAAGTAAAATGAGACAGTGAATACCTCACTCAAAGTAAAACTGGAAAGAATGAAGAATCAAATTTACACAAATATCCCGAAGGAAGTTACTGTCTCTTAAGTTTACACTGGAGCTATGAGCAGTGCTTAATTAGTAAAACTTCTGCCCTCTTCCACATACATGAGCTCACAGATGCCTGTGATTGGCTAGTGTCGTTGTGATTGATAGCGGAGAGAGTATGCCATCACTCTTACCCAGACAGCAGACTAATTTCGCTCCCCTGGCTCGTGGCTGTAGCATTGCCAGGATTCAGAAACAGAAACGAAGCCTCCTTTGCTTTTTTAGCATTTTATTCTTCCCCATCATTTTTTGCTTACTTACAAAGCCAGCTGCCTTTTTTTTTTTTCGCCATATCCATGACCTATGACTGATAACGTGAGTACGCCACTCATTATGGTCATTACTGAAATGACGAGTCATTCATCCGAATGATTCAAAGCTGAGAGGTGCCGAATCCTGTTCTAGCATTTTCTGGCAAAAATTAAATGACGCTGTGAGGCTAATGTAAATATCTATCAAGTAAAAGTCACCCAAAATCCTATTATGTAATTAAATAACATGATCAAATCATTATGCTTAATTCAAATGACATTGCAAAACTATATAATTGCATTTTAAATAAGAGAGGAGCTTGTATTCATTAATTTATAAGCTAAAGAAGTCCAATATTAATTACAACTTTTAATTCAATTAATAAATATAGCATATCTTTTTAAAAGACATTACTTGTATCAAGGACCATAGTTTAATGGTTGAATTATGAATTAGCTCAAGAAAAACCTTGGTGGCATGAATTCCATGTAGATAATTTTAGTTATCTGAAAAGAAATTATTCACTCAGAAAACACTGACATATTGATATATTGACATATCTCTTGAAGTCTCCGTCTCATTGCATGAAGTTCTGAGTATTCACAGTAAAACCACCAATCTTTATCCAGACGTAACACACACACACACACACACACACACACACACTACATAGTTTCTTGTTACAAATCCGAAGCCGAGTCATCATTAAATATAATACTACACAGCCGTACACTCATGACTAATCAAATTACCAGTCAAGTTCCTGTCAGCGCTCTGCACTTCATCAATATTAGCTCGTGACATACAGTACAGTGCTCTGAATTTATTTCCTGTAATAACTTTTCCTCTGTAGTGCTGTTTTCCTCTGCTGTCATTAACAGTCTAATCAAAACATCCACACTGCGATTTCACGCTCAATTAAGAAGTCAGCTCTCGTTCGGGAAAACCTCTCAGGAGGCCCGACATTCTTCAGCACCACTGCATTGGTTAACACTCGCTCCATTTAATTTAGCTCGATGTAATTTAGATATCAAACCCAGAGGGATTGGAGTAACATTAATGCCATAATTCGGTCCTACAGGTGATTGTATCTCACATGCTTAAAGATTTGTCTTGGGATGTGGTGCTGATTTCTTGAGCGATAAGGAGAGACAGATTTTACACTTGATATTTTTAATTTTGTAACATATAGGACCCTGCGGATGTAGCTTGTGGACGTAAGTGTGAGCCGTTCATCAACAGTTAGCTCTGCACCATGGTTGAGGTCCATACAGGGTTCAAAACATCACCCATTATGCGTCCATTATGAACCTTGGGAAATCTGATTTAGCACTCGCAAGAAACACAGATAGCACAGGGATATATATACACTGACCAGTGAGATAAATTGAGATTAATTATAGTGATCCGGAGCATGATGGAGAAGAAGGAAAACAGGAAGTAGAACCTGTTGGAAGCCAGGAAGTAAAAACAAGACAAGTGCTAAATAAGGCTTTGTTCAAAAAGGCACACTTGTTACAGCACACAAGCTACAGCTTTACCTCTGACTGACACTGGAGACTCCTTCCAAAAAAACGCTAAATAAACGTCTCCTCACAGAAAACTTCACCACTTCACATAGCAACGATTAGATCAACATGCTGAATTTATTTCTGAACACACTGTAACACACTGAAAACATATACTGTAACTATGTTAAATGATACAATAAATATATTCAAGTGGAAATTTATGGCTTGCAGCAGTTTTGTTTGCTGCAGATTTTCTCTTGAGATTAATAAATCTGCAGCCACAAAGACCAAGGAAAGAAATCACCAGGGAAGAGCCTGTTTTTGTGTTTTTTTTTTTCCCTCTCCTTCCAACCGACGCCTTATTGCACAGCAGGGCGTATGGAAAACTGAAAGTAAAGAGAAAGAGAAAGAGAGAAAGAAAGAAAGGGGATTGAAGCCATTACAAAGTTGTCATGCTGTAATTGCAGTAGCATTCATTTTTATTTTCATTGCTTAGCAACACTTTGTGTGTGTGTATGTGTGTGTGTTGTTCATATTCCACTCTCTCTCTCTCTCTCTCTCTGTGCAGATGTAACAATAAAGTGCTTCTTGCAATATATGGGTTTTAAACTATTTAATTGGACTATAAAATGCTGAAGTATTGATAAAATCCAAGCACATACCTAAACACTTAAGTGATTTTTAATTTAAAATAAGGACAAACAAGAAAAAGAAAAAAAATAATTAAACAATTGGTGAGAAAAAAAACAACACTTCACTATGAGTAACAAGTTAGCAATTATATTATAAAAGTGTTGATGATAGCTGTGACGTTCTTACAAAAGCGCAAGGTAAGTAGTGTTGTTATAGGAAAATAATCCATAACGGGTGGTGTGTTATGGCACGTTGTGCTTTTTAACCATTTATATTTACGTTTAATGTTGTGGAACATCCACGAGACAAGTTCTATAGCATCTATGAGTGGTTCTCTCACCAGCCTGTCTTTTTGCTTTCTCTTAAAGATAAGAAGTGAAAAAAAATGCAGCTTGTCATGTTACAGAGGAACCGCAAAGTGTAAATTCCTCTTGTCCTGAAGACTTTCATGTGGTGGAAAACTGTTACAAAGCAATGACAATGGAGACTCCTTCCATCAACGTTAAATAAACTTTTCCTAACAGATATACCATATCAGTGAATGTAAGCTTTTCTTTGATATATAAAACAGCACATTTTAAAAACCAGTTTATTATTAGTATTAGATTACGTGGAGAGTCCACCATACAAGTCCCTGTGAGTGAGCTGTTGCTATAGAAACAATAACATATTAGAATGAGCCCATTAATATAAAATTGGGATTTGAATTACAGTCAGAATTCCTCTTCCTGCCTGGTGTTATAGAAATTTCAACACCTCGTGACCAATCAGATTCGAGAATTCAACGGCGCTGTGGTATAAAATGATTTAACACAATATAACCCTACCCTACTGTCTGCTTTTTATAGCAGTAAATATGCAAATCGTTCCCATCCCACGTCCTCATTGCCGATGCAGACACGTCCAGTTAATTGAGCGTTCACACAGAGGCGTGCCGCCAGACACCAATTTAACGAGGTCGTGTGTCAGCATGCATCATGAATATCCTACTCACTGACAACTGTGTAATATTAGATGCTGATCTGATGTGTGCATTTGACAGGAAAGGAGGTGAAGGTCTGGACACAGCAGACATCAGTATGAATACAGATTATATCACTGGATTGGCCTGAATTTAGTTTAAATATTCTATCCTGTAATGACCTTTTGCAAATCCTTTTAAAGAGTGTTATAATGCTAAAACAGAATTTCAACATGAAACTTCTTGTGCGTGCTTATAAATATCTAACTTGCTGCATGAAAATGGCTGTATGCGTGGAAAAGCATCCCAACCCACTGGAGGTGGTTCACTGATGATTTGGGGCTGTTTACGATTTGTGTCTCATGGGTTCTTAAGAAGGGTGATAAAATCATGAATTCTGCTATGTACCAGGATGTTTTAGCCAATCTGGTTTCTTTTTTTTGCCAGGAGCTTAAGACTTGGTTATAGGAAGACTTGGGAAGGGGCTTAGTGGTTAAGCCGCTGGACTCCTGATCGGAAGGTTGAGAGTTCAAATCCCAGCACCACCAGGCTGCCTCTGCTGGGCCCTTGAGCAAGGCCCTTAACCCTCAACTGCTCAGTTGTGTAAATAATAAGATAATTGTAAGTCGCACTGGATAAGGACGTCTGCCAAATGCCATGAATGTAAATGGTTATTGAGTGATCTTTCAACAAGAGAGTGACCCTAATTAAAACAGAAATTATTGCTAAACTGACACGCTCATGCCGGCTTCTCCTTTACAACATCAGAAGGATTCATCCATTTCTATCCACACAGGTGCTTACATTTACATTTACAACATTTGGCAGACGCCCTTATCCAGAATTATATTTATCTCATTTATACAAGGCCCTTATACAGGGTTAAGGGCCTTACTTAAGGGCCCAGCAGTGACAGCTTGGCAGTGCTGGGATTTTAACTCACGACCGATCAGGAATCCAACATCTTAACCACTTGGCCACCACTGCCCTGTACGGTGCTTGTTCATTCCTTTGTCATTTTGAGACTGAACTACTGCAACTTGCTCCTGAAAGGTCTGTTTCTGCGCACCATTTGATCAATGCAACTGATCCAGAATACAGCTGCACGACTTGTTTTCAACCTTCTCAAGTTCTCCCATATCACCCCATTGCTGCACTCCCTCCACTGGCTTCCTGTAGCTGCCCACATCAGATTTAAAACACTGATGCTTGCCTACAAAGCCAAAAATGGAACAGCACCCATCTACCTTAAAGCTTTTATCACCCCCCGCTCTGCATCACGCTCCCTCCGATCCTCTAGAACTGCTCGGTTGGACCCACCATCTCTCAGGGTACAAGGCAGGCATGCATCAAGGCTCTTCTCTGTTCTGGAGCCTAGGTGGTGGAATGAACTTCTGAGTCACTGGCTTTCTGCATATGATGACTAAAGACCTACATAAAGTACTTAAATTAGCATTTGTTATTTAAATTTTTATTTTTTTAAAAATCCATGTCTTGTATGTTTTTTCATATTATACCAACCCTATTGAAACCCTATTGAAAACCTGTAGTTGTGTACATACATAAACCTGACAATATAAAGAAGGAAATATTCTGCATGTGCAAGTGTTTGCCAACCTTGTTAATTATCACATGAGGAAACTCAGTGCTGTTATTCTCTCCAGGGAACGCTTCACCTACTCTTAATTGTGCAACAGCAATCCATGGCCAGGAGTCCGAGAGAGCTAAATTGGCTGTGCTGTCTGGGTGGGAGGGATGGCTTACTCTAGCTCTCTCTCGCCTGTCAATCACAGCAACACTAGCCAATTGTGGGCATCTGTGAGGTCAAAGTATGTATGTGGAAGAGGGTAGACAGCACTTTCCTCTGCTGCCCTGTGACACAGCATGTGGAGCAGTTTGAAAAGATGAGATGGCTGGACTTCACCCTTCCCGGTTTGTAGCTGTCGAATGATAGCGGAGAGCTGGCTGGTGGCTAGGAATTGTTCATGGCTGGGAACCATGAACATGGGGGAAAAAAATTAAAATATATATAAAGAAATATCAGATGGGAACTTTCAGGGGTAGTGAACAGAACTTGACAGTTAGCATAAATAGTCTAAGTAGACCTTAGGTCTTTGAATCACGAGCAAATGCAGCATCAATACATGACGCAACATAAAATTAAATAGGAAAGATGTTTGTGTTTCATTATTAACCTTTCACATGGTCTATTTGGTGCCTGAATGTGGCTGCACGTGGTTACAAACAATCTAAAATAAAAGTGCATGGTGGTGTATGTATGAGCGCCGTTATTAATAGAATAAATAATTGCTGTTGCCATGAGACGCATGGACCGCTGCTTATGATTCAGCTGCAGATGTAGTTCACATTTACTATTGCATAATGCAGAATGAATATGCAGGCTGTTTTTTTTTTTTTTTTCCGGATGCTTGTTTGTGACTCATTGTGCTCCCTCCTGTATCCTCTGGACAGTGTCTGTTTGGTTTCGTGACTTTTGCTCCAGAAGCATGTGCACTCCTGGTTGGAATTTAGGCATCCACAGGAGCAGGAGCAGGAGCAGTCTCATCAGTGTCTCATTTACACAAAGTGTTTCTGTTGCTTGGCCATGTATTAGAGTTTGGGATATGTGACCAACTTCTCAGTCAGAGAAAAAAGTAAGTCTAGAGTGCTGTCTAAAGCAGGACTATACTCTTAGAAAAAGAAGATTATTGAAGTGAAGTGACTTGTGGCCAAGTATGGTGACCCATACTAGGAATTTGTGCTCTACATTTAACCCATCCAAGTGCACACACACAGTAGTGAACACACACACACACACCGTGAACACACACCCGGAGCAGTGGGCAGCCTTTTTTGCTGCAGCGCCCGGGGAGCAGTTGGGGGTTCGGTGCCTTGTTCAAGGGTCTCACCTCAGTCGTGGTACTGAGGGTGGAAGAGAGCGCTGGTCATTCACTCCCCCCACCTACAATCCCTGCCGGACCTGAGACTCAAACCCACAACCTTCGGGTTCACCTTCAGGTTGCAGGTCCGACTCTCTATCCATTAGGCCACGACTGCCCCCAAAAAATATGGTAACGCTTCACGTTTTTGCGTGTCATACCTTGAAGGGTTCTTCATATATTTAAGAGCTCTAGCTTTCTAAATAGGTTCTTTTTGAAACCTTCTGCATAAGAAAAATCCCTCTGTAACAAAGACTTCCCCAAAAGAACAAACCAAAAAATTCCTTTAGGGAGCTCGATTTAGCCATTTCTGAGAGTGTAGCCAAATTAGCCACAACAAAACACACAGCATTTTGCAAAGAGCTCACGACATTTAGCAAAGAAGCACTGAACCATTTAAAATGTTTATTTAATTGCTTTTTTTTCATTGTTTATGAGTCTGAAGTATATGTCTGCCTGTTAACGGGTCTTTTTATGGTATTATCCTGCTGATAGTAAAAAATCATTAGAAACCATTTCTAGTGAGTTGGTATTGTGTTTATCTGTAATGGTAGTTTAATGGAATGTGATGTTCCTAATGGTTTCTGATGGATTAGCTTATCTTATTTGGATAGTAATCATCAACCTGTGAAAGAAGGTCCTATTGGGTTCTGGCTGTGTTTCATAATAACCATAAAATTCCTAATGGAAACCTTCAGGAATTTAGTGGAAACCTTTAAGCCCATTCCAAATTCCCATTAAGGACACTAACATGATATAAACCATTCGAGATTTTCCAAATATATTTTTAATTTTTTTCAGCCTTAGTCATTTGGCAAGAAAGTGAAACCTTAGAGGAAAAAATAAACACGCTAGCTAGAGTTGAATAATATCTCTTATGTGAGAAAACACCACAGCTCAAAGCCAAATGCTGGCCAATGACTTGCTGACATTTTTTTTTCAAGCAAACACAATGTGCTACTTTAAAAAACTTTTAGAAAAGGCCCAGTCATCCCCTACACAGGAATTTATATACTTGTTTATGTCAGTATTAATGCACTTAACTGCCTAACTCTCACCATATGTTATTACATTACATCAGCAACAACTTTTTAGCCTTGTCATTTCGTTTTCTGGGCTTCGACGTACCTAGTGGTCTAGCTAATTAATTTATTATGATTTGTCCACCTGTGACAAGTAATGAGTTTGATTACCAGGCAGTGAGACTTTCCCACAGATGCTTCAAACCTCCTGTGGTCGATGTCTGACGTGCTAAGTGTAGAAGCAGACAGTGTGTATTAAAGGATTACCCATGATACATTTCATAGAGCCTTCTAACCTCAGCTAGACAGGTTAGACAGGGTGGATCAGGACGTTCTGATGGGTATTACGAGGAGCTGTGGCTTGGGCAGGGAGAGTGAGAGACAGCAACATGCTAATCACTGTTTTACATTTATTTACCACACACACACACACACACACACACACACATGCACAGAGGGTTGGGTGAATCATGCCTCTTCAGTGGGCGCCTCTGGAATCAGCCCACATAGCGCTAGCAAAGGTGGAGTGCTCCTCAGAGACTACAAAAGTGTATGAGTGTGTGTGTGTGTGTGTGTGTGTGCCCACTCAACTTTGCTGTTTCTTTGCTGCCGAGATCTGACACCTGCTGATTCACCAAGTGAGACTCACCTTAGTCATTTACTGCAATAAATAAAGCCATCAGGCGGCACACAGTAGCAGTTCGTGCTAACGCTCTCCTAAGACAGCTCTTTCACATAATATAGACTTCTCTCACATTCTCACTACTGCACAAATCCTTTCAGCTTTGAGATCTTTATTTCTTACCAAATTATGAGGAAAAAGCAAACAAACAAAAGTCAGAGGTTTTGTAGTATCTAAAACAGGACTAGCAAGGTTAGCTAGTACTAAATTCCTGAGTGGAGGAAAGTTAGCAAAGAAGTTAGCAAAGAATCTCTGCAGCAAATGCAGCAAGTTTTTAAGTGTTTATTTGATTGTTTTCGATTTGTTTTTGACTTTCGAGGTATAGGATTGTTTGTTAACTATTTTTTAAAGGTACCAGCCTTTCATATGTGGTGTAAACATACTGCTTGGGTGATGCTAAGCTAACAGCCAGGTAAGAGAGCATGTTTTTTGTTGTTGTTGTGCTTCACTCGCTAATGATGGTGGGGAGGGGAGAGGTGGGGGTTAGGCTTCTCTCAGTGTGTAACTGTTTGAATAGATGTGAGGAGATTTTACAGCAGAGAAGTAATATTTATCATGGCACTTATCTCTTCTTGCCTGTTTATATCATAGCACAGTGTCTTGACTTGTTGATTTTGCTAACTAGCTCTGTGTACTAGCTCAAAAAGTCAGTAAATTTATTGTTCTAGGCAGGAGAATGTTTGTGTCAATGGTGGCCACCAAAAATAGACGTAAGTATTGCTTGGTAAATAAAGTGTATGATGCAAGTTTGCTGCACCTCATGTGAGACGGCTGCGTGTGATGGATTGGCTGAGTTTGGCTCTGCTTGGCTCGGTCGATCGTTCAGCCTGAGCTTTTCCCATCACGGCCGGGGTGATATTGACATTGGCATGGCTCGGTGTGCTGTAACATCATTAATTATTCATTAAAACACATTGTTCTGTTTTGGACCAGGAGAGGATTTGCTTCCCAGAAACCATGTTGTGTTTTGATTTGTTATTACTTCTATCTTCTTCATGTATTTTTCTCAGTTTATACGTAAGCTTTCTGTATTGTATTTGATTTGATTTGATTTATTGCTTCTCTTATTTATGATTAATTTCTGTGCTCAAGATTTGATGCCAATTCAGTTGATCCAATACAGAAAATGATTCATGATTCATTTATTTTCATGTGTTTTTTACACATGATTTATTAATTTTCATGTTCATTTTTTCCACATTTTTTCATATGCTTCTTTTTTATTATTTTTATTATTATTATTTTTTTTTACAGATGATTCATTTATTTTCACATGTGCATGTGTTTACTTTTCACATGATTTTTTCCCCACATGATTAATTCATTTTTCACGTTTTTACTTTAATGTGATTTTTTTCACATGCTTCATTTATTTTGTTATGAGAATAATTATTTTCATATTATTTCACATGTTTTATATTTCATGTAATTTTTTTTCACATGCTCTATTTTTTCCTGATATGAGATATTTTTTTTTTTACACATGATTCATTAATTTTCACATTGTGCATGTTTTTATTTTTAACATGAATTTTTTTTTCACATTAATTTGCCACATGTGATTCCACATTGTTTACATAACGTCACAAGGATTTACTACATAACATGGTGAGATGCACCTTCACATGTGGACACACATTACTCATGTAATCGCATGTGAAATCGACTATCATGCGTAAAACGTAAAGCAGTTGTCTGTCTAAAGCACTCCATCTATGCAGGCTTATAAGACAAGGAGAAAAAATATGCAATGAATCAGGAGACACAGCAGTGCTGCAGGTGAATTAATAACCCAGCGCTAACGTTCAGGCCTGCGGAGGGGCAGATGGAGAGCAGAGCCATGTCTCCAGGCCGAGAGAGAACCCTGATGTCTAATACTGCGTGTAATTTCAGCTGAAGAACCAGGAAAATTTTAAGGAAACCCCTGCAGGTTGTTTATGTGACAAAATCCATTTAGGCATTTAATGTTAAGTCAACGTCCTGGCATAACCCTTAAAGTAAAGTAGCTTGTAGTCTACCAGTGTGTGTGTGTGTGTGTGTGTGTGTGTGTGTGTCCTTTATAGAAACTATACTGTATAGATTTGCCTTCTTGTACATTTTCTTCTGTTATTGTCCGTCTTGTGAGTTGTTTGTAGGAGTTTTTAGTGTGTGGGAGTTTTTTTTTTTCTCAGCCTCGAAGGTTTGAAAAGAAGATTTAGTATTCTGTAGAATACACGTTGCATAAAGAGAGGATCAAACACACACACACAATGCAAACTCTCTGTAATCTCCATCATAGATTAAGGATATGGTTTATAATTTATTCATTTTCATAATAGTACTAAAATAAACTGTATCATTCAGGGTTCACAGCTTGTCACTGGGGATGTCCTTTGTACAATTGAGAAAATTGTTTCTTAAGTGGTCTTATAGGTTCTAGCTTGGTTCTACTTTGAAACTCCAGTCTGAGGTTCTACACAGAACCTTTTAGGGTCCCCCCTAAAAAACACAAACATCTTTTTTTTCTAATAGCGTACCTTTGTTTACCATTGGAAGTTCTTGGAATAAAATGGTTCCTTAGGGGTCTGAGAGTCCAAAACAAGTTTTTTTTCTCTGAACTCTCTTTGATAAGGAAACACTCTGTTGTAAATTTATACATAGAACCCTTAAGAGTTCCCCAAGAGGGATAAAACTTTTAGGTGGCTAGATGAAATATCTCTTTTTCTAATAGTGTACCCTTATTTACCTTTGAAAGTCAATGAACCTTCTTGGAATAAAATGATTTCTTATGGATGATTAAGGAGTCTTAGTTTCCGAAAGGGTTCTACTTTAAACCCCTGTCCAGGAAACAACCTTTTGTAAAGTTTACATGAAACCTTTAAGGATTCTCCGAGAGGAACATCAGATGAACCCTTAAAGATTCGATATTTAAACTTGTTTTTCTTCCCTAAAACTGTAACAGTATCTTTAAACAGAAGGTTAAAGGGGTTCTACTTTGAAACTCCTTGATTTGGAGGTTCTGCATAGAACCTGTAAAAGTTCCCCACAGAATGCTTCAGGGGGCTAGATGGGAAGGTGAATGTCCATTCTTAGAATAAAATTGTTCTTCAGGGTGTTATAGGATAATCAAGCTTTCTTCACTTCCTAAATGGGTCCTGCTGATAAGAAAGCACTCTATTGTTAAGTTATACGTAATACTATTAAGGGTTTTTCCAGAGGAACAACAAAGAATCATTAATGGTCCTAGATTTAAAACTGTGACAGTATTTTTAAAATGTAGTTTAAGGCACCATGAAAGAAAAATCTTAATATAGCTTTCATAGAAAAAAAAAAACGAGTTAAATCTGTGATTTGTCACTCTGGTGGAACCCTTAATGTTCTATGTATATACAGGACTGCAATCAAATGTGGTTCCAAGCACAACACTGTAAAGAAGCCAAGAACCCTTAACTATCCAAAGTACCCTCAAGGACAAGGACTAACAAAGAACTAGCGAGGTGAAAAAAAATCACATCATTTATAAGGTTTTTAACTGTTGTATGTTTGAGGGTACTTTGGTGTAGTCAGTACCATTGGTACCTTTTGTTCCCCAAAGTACAAACACCTTGAAAGTATCCTCAAAATTACAACATGGCTCAACAGAGTCTTAAAGGTACACTATAGATTCACTTTCTCAGATGTTTTAAGGTACAACAAGGTACCTCAAGTACCTAAAATGTGCACTCACAGATACAACAGCAGTCCTTAAAGTAGTTAAGTAGTTAAGTACCTTTTTTTTATTTAAAATTCTTTTTCTTACCTTGTTAGTCCTCATCCAGGTACCATAATGTACGCTTTAAAAAGGATACATTATGTTGGGTTATGGGCTTTTTGTACCTTTGTACTTTGCATCTTTACACAAAGATGAGCATCTCTTAAGCATGTACATGGTCTCTCTCTCTCTCTCTTACACACACACACACACACACTTATTACAGCATGGGGTTTTGTATAGTAAGAGTTCTCAGCTGTGTTTTTGTTTTGGCAATCCGTTGCCATGGCAACGTCCTTCTGACAAGGGCAAGGCCCGAGAATGCTACTCTTAAATGCATAAGAGAAGACACACATCTGCCCGGTTCTGCACGGTTCTGGTGTCCCCTGGTGCCTCACCTTCGTCCCACCAAGGATGATCTGAGCAGAAAAACTTGGTATCCATCTGTATGTTCCATGTGTGTGTTGGTGGGATAGTTGGTGTTGGTGTTGGCGGTGGTGGAACGTGCACGTGTGCATGTACAGCGTATATACGCAGTGTGTGTGTGTGTGCGTGTGTGTGTGGGACTGGTTAGAGAGGCTGCAGGACGGAGTGTTGGCACCGGTGGAGCTTTCTGATGAGTCAGGTATTCCTCCCCCATAGTTTAGTGAGTCATCACGGCGGATCATGATGGTGAGATTTTCGCTCGTCAGAGTGCATTCGGTGTGTGTGTGTGTGTGTGTGTGTGTCTGAACCTGAGAAAGAGCACACAAGAATGGCCAGAACTCCTTCTGAGGTGTGAAGTCACACACACACACACACACACACACACGCACAACTGAGGAAGTAAAGTTTGAAACTTCTGAACACCACCGGTGCTGTACCTAGTACAGCCGTATCCAAAACATTACACTGTATCTCCTTCATAAATAAATTATTAAAAACAAATCCAGATGTTTAAAGATTTCTCTGAATTGCTTTGAACATCATGTCATACTTTAATCCCTCTCTACTTTAAAACCCCTGGTTCTACATGGAACCGCTAAGTGGGGACAAAAGGGACAAACCTTTTAGGCAGCTACATGAAACATTTTTTCCCATACATTTGCCTTTATATAGAATGTTTCCATAAGAGTTCTTTGGATAATTAGGGGTTCCTAAAAAGGTTCTACTTTAAACTGTGTCTGATGAAGAAACACGCTGTTCTAGGGTTCTGCATAAAAGTTCCCAAAGGAACGGCTGAAGTTGCATTAAGGGTTCTAGATTTAAACATTTTTTCCTAAAACTGTGACATTATCTTTAAAATTGAGTTTAACGAACCATGAAATGGAAATCTTACTCCAATTTTGCTCCATAATGCGACTTAAGCCTCTGTTGGTGGTTCTACATAGAACCTTCAAGGGTTCCGGCGAAGGGACAAACCCTTTAGGCAGCTACATGAAATTTTTTTTTCCTACATATGCCTTTATATAGAATCAGATGTTTCCGTAATTAAGGATTCTTTGGATAATTAATGGGTTTTTAGCTTCAACTTTGTTCAACTTTGAGCTGTCTGTGATAATTAAGTTAAATATTATAAATAAATATTTTTAGTGTTCTCCCAAAAGAACAGCTGAGGACTTATTAAGGGTTCTAGATTTAAACATTTTTTCCCTAAAACTGACAGAATCTTTATACCTTGGTTTAAGGAACTTTGAAATGAAAATCTTAATATAGTTTTGTTGCTTAATAAGATTGACAGTTACATTGGAGGGTCTACATAGACCCTTCAAGGGTTCCAGAAGAGGGACAAACCCTCATGGAAGTTACAAGAAATATTTCTTTCCTTTAAGGTGACTTTCTTTAAAAATTAGTTTAAGGAACCATGAAATGGAAATCTTAATACAGGTTTGCTCCATAATGTGATTGAAACCTCTGTTGGAGGTTCTACAGTATGTATTTAAGAGTTCCTGCAAAGAGTCAAACCCTCTAGGCGGCAACATAAAATGTTTTTTTTTCTCTTTTCCCTAAGAGTATGTCTTTATTTACATGGGAAAGGGAGTTTCTATTCTAAATGGTTCCTGAAGGGTTCTTTGGATAATTATAAGTTCCTAGCTACCTAAAGGGGTTCTACTATAGGAAATACACTATTGTAGGGTTCTACATAAAGGTTTTTAATGTTCTCCCAGAGGAGCAACTGAAGACCCATTTAGGGTTCTAGATGTAACCATTTTTTCCCTAAAACTATGACAGACTTTTTAAAACTTCGTTTAAGGAACCATTAAATGGAAATTATATTACAGCTTTGTTCCGTAATGTGATTTATTTTTTTAGCGAAACAGTATATTTAGGTGGGAACCACTGATGGTTCTATGTCGAGCCCAACAATAGATGGATTTTTGTTCAGAAAACTAGAACCTCTTTAGAAAGCTGGACCAAAAATGTTGATGAAAAATACTTGCTGTAACATGCGTAATACATATATCCAATAACATCTATTTCAAATATTTTAGTCATTTTATTATTATCCATTTATTTTATTTTTTTGATATATATATATATATATATATATATATATATATATATATATATATATATATATATATGCATATGTGTGTGTGTATACACACAGTACTGTTAGGTACCCTTTTTTTTTTGTTGTTTACAAACTTAGTTATAAATTTTTATTTTATGACTTCTACATTATTGAGTAATTTTTTTAAATGTAAAAACATTTTGTTTCATTATTGTTGGAGGCATCTTTACTCTACAGCATTTCTTTGCATGTGCCTATGACTTTTGCACAGTACTATATATATATATATATATATATATATATATATATATATATATATATATATATATATATATATAGGTATAATAAAAAAAAAATGGATTATGGAATCCAATGCTTTGTTTTGAGCAGAACTAATAGGTCTCATGAATTGTGTTTTAGAGTACATTGGCTAAAATGAACTGTTCAGGAGGTAGGACACCAGACTGAAATCCTAAATGACACAATGGTAGTCAGGATCTCGAGCTGTGTTGTATTTAACCATGAATAACATTTGGGCCCCATCTTTGTCAGCCCTGATCTGTAGATTTTTCAGTTAATGGTTGGCACAAAAAAAAAATCAAGAAGTGTGTGAGGACCACGGTTTCCAATTTCCAGCCTTCCTTTTCAGTTTCCTTTTCAAGAGCGTATCCATTAGACTTGGATTGGATTATGAAAGCTGAGCGAACATTGTGTCGTTTTTGCTTGATGTCTGCTGGGGATGTGTTGGAGGTATTATGAAGAGAAACATGACATGATGTTATTGGTTAATATCATTTTTCCCACCTGAGCATGTGTTGTGATGTAGAAAAAAAAAAATCAAAAAATGTTTAAAGGTAGGAAAATGTCACTGGATTTTTATCAAGAAAATTAAGAGAAAAAAAAAGAATTCATGAAGTCACTTTGGGTTTCAGGTTGTCTTCACGGAAGGAGTGGGTCGTGAGCATAGATTTTGTTGGTGCAGGACAACATTAAATAATGAGTTGAGAGGCAGTCACATTTGACTTATGCTATAGGCTAGTCAATTTTTAGAGTAACCCCATAATAGGGAGTTGAGAGACGACAACATTCAGTCATCAGTTTTAGACATACCTTTGTTTAACTGTCTTTGATACTGCAGGTGTCTTTCTCATCCTGGAAACTAGCCCAAAAAATTCAGTCATTGGAAAAGGGAGACAAATCTTTTTTCTTTTTCTCAGTCTTTGCATGGAAAACAAGGGACATGATCCACTCCATAAACCCTCTTTCCCTCTCCCAAGCTTTGCAATATATTTCACAATAGAAATGGTTCTCTACACCATAGACACACTATCTGCACTTACACTTTGCCTTTGTTTGCAGAAATTTCTTAGATTTATTTCTGAGATTTATTACTAGCCCAATTTGGCAACCCTGTCATTAACTGCCTGTCTGCTTCTCCTCCCTTAGATTGATCATGGGGCAGTGTGATTCCTACCCCAATGGGCCTCTATTAGTGCTTGTTGCAGTTAATATTTATGACCACTACATGCATTAATAACTCTATGGAAGCTAGAGTGTACTGTGCAATGAGAAATGTGGACAGACATTCACGATTTCTCAGTGGAGGGTGAACTGAGATGTGTCAGGAGCACGAGTATCTGTACAATGTAAATTCGAAATAAAACAGCTGGGCTGCAATTGCTGAGTCCTTGACCCAATTGGGTGACACCTCCAGGTTTGTTTTGCTATCACCACCTCCTAGTTACGGGAAAGCACATGTATGCATTTTGTGTTTTCAGTTTTTGTCCGCAACAAGATGTGTGATCCCTAGTCGTTAGCGTGTGGAAATCGTCAAAACGTTGTATAAAATTAAAAGAGAATGTGTGCAATGCCCAGTGTTTTTCCCCCCCCATAATCTGTTTTTCAAACTTGCATATTGTAACCAAGGCTTTGCTTTGGATCTACATCAGACTGTGTTACACCCTGGTGATAAATGCCTTAGGTGTGAATTCAGTAATTCATTTAAACCCTGTCTTTACTGGTGAACATGTTAATTTGGAATCTTGACCTTTAAGCATAAATGTTTAATGGCATTTCAAGCTTGGATTTACTTAGAACTAATTAGTCCTCAGGGAGCTAAGGAGAATTAAGGTTTTAGAGGAAAGAGCATATTTATTTCAGGAAATTATGACAATTTACATTTATTCAGTGGCAGACATATTTATTAAGCTCGAGCGACCTTACGAAGCGGAGTGAGGTAGAATCCAATACACAGGTTTTACTCAAGGACACAGCATTGGCTATTACTGATTTAAAAGTGAAGTTATGATGATGAGTTTAGTAGTTGACTAATAAATAAGAAATAAAACACTTTGGGGTGTGCTGTTATGAGAAAATAATCAACTACATGGGTTGTGCAAAGTGTTTTATTCCCTTTATATCACAGCAATTTGTAAATGATTGTAATTTTTAATTAGAGAACAACACGTCATATCTTTATCCATTTATTGTTACATTTAATGTTGTGGAACATCCAATGAAACAAGTCAGAAAAAAAACATCATTCCCTCACCAGCCTCTCATTTCTTCTTTCTTTTGAAAAAAAGACAAAAATTATTAGCTTGTCATGTTACCGAGAAACCATGAAGATGTGTCAGAAAACATAAAGATACAGCTTTTCCTCTGAATGTTACGAAGCGCTGACATTGGAGACTCCTTCCAAAAATACTAAATAAACTTCTCAGAGAAAATGTGTAGAAAATTAAAAGTTTCTTTAATCTGTTTATGTGAAGAGACACTGTACAAGTCCCTGTGTTAGCTGTTACTATATAAACCAGTAATGCATTAAGACATGACCATTATTATAAACCTGTGATTTGTATTACAGCTGGCACTATTGTCAGACCTGCTGTTGTAAAAAATTAATCAACCCCTTCTGACCAATCACATTCGAGAATCCAGTTTGGGTTCTGTGACTGGAACAAAAAGATCAGGAACACAATGTTCTAATAGCTGTGGTGAATAATAAATGTGCCTAATGTTTGAACATTTGGAATATATTTATACAATTTATAAATTTATGTCCTGCAAAAAATTTAAGAAACTCCTGACCTAAAATGGCCGCCCAAGACCGAGAAGTACACTGTCAACTCTCCACTGAAAAAGGTTTCCTTTGATTTCTGGAGGTAAATTCATTTTTTGTTTAATCAGAGTGATTTATTCAGGCTCGTGGTTATGCCTCATTGGCAGCTTTCACCATTTTTAAACTCTAACAAGCCTTAGTTTCTTTCGAGGTGTTTTAAAAGCCATTATTTCCCAACTGTTTGGATCAGATGGTTCAAATTGTGGCCAACAGCTAATGTCTCACATATGCAGCAGCGCAGTTAGAGCCGAGCCAACTCTAACACATATGGAAAAGGTTATGTAAGAAGTGTGTTTTGTCACCCCTCCTGTTCCAAGGGGGCAGCAGCATGATGCACATACCGTCGCAAATGTTGAGCATCGGTGTGTGTCGTGCCTGGGACACACACACACCCACACACACACACACACTCTCTATCTACAATGGAGAACAGTCCAGATTAGAATTTGTAATTTCATACTGAGTCATATGCAAAGTGTTGCTGTTTGTACTTGTTTCTGTGTGTGTGTGTGTGTGTGTATGTGTTTGATTGAGTCAAAATACAAATCGTCTAATATTTGAAGTGCAATCGTGTGTGTGTGTGTGTGTGTGTGATAAAAGTCTTAATACTTACGCATCTATGTGAGTACTCTACTCTTACAAAGTACTCCATTTTGCACGTAATTTGAAAGCAAACAGTCCTAAAGGTACTCTTTCATATTTTAAAGTCACTCTAAATATATATATTATTATACAATGTGTGTTTTATGAGTATGTCCTTTCAGGGAAATTAATTTTAGTGTGCAAATGGATAAAAGTGTCAGAATTGTCATTCGCATTGTTTTAAGAAATGAGGCAATAAACATATTGGAAAATGTTATTGGGAAATCTGAGTTAGGATTGAACACATGACAAGCATGTGATGCTGCATCATAAAATATATAAGGACTTTTATAAGGAATATATCAAATAAATAAGTTGTATTTTGAGATTTAACCAGGGATGCTGCATATTTCATTGAAAATGGCATTTTGTTTCAAAGCGTTACTTTTTTTTCTGCAGACATTTTTTTTTTTTAAAGAAACATACATTTTTTTCTGGGCATGGTGGCTTAATAGTTAGCACATTTGCCTCACACATCCGGGGTTAGGGGTTCGAATCCCAATTCGATCGAATCCTGATTTGAATGCGACCTCTGCCCTGTGTGCACAGAGTTTGCATGTTCTCCCTATGCTTCAAGGATTTCCTCTGGGTATTCCGGTTTCCTACCCCAGTCCAAAGACATGTGTTGTAAGCTGATTGGCATCTCTTAATTGTCCATAGTGTATGAGTGTGTGTGGGATTGTGCCCTGTGATGGGTTGGCACGCCGTCCAGGGTGTCCCCTGCCTTGTGCCCTGAGTCCCCTGGATAGGCTCCAGGCTCCCTGTAACCGTGTGTAGGATAAGTGGTACAGAAAATGGATGGATGGATGGATGCATTTTTCCCCCAAAAAGCATTTATAGTAGTCCCTCCTTTCCTGTGGTTGAATCTTGGACTGGACATGTTGTGCACTGTGTTATATCCTATGTAGTAAGCTTATATAGTTTACTTAAACTCACACATTCAGTTATGAATTCATTACATCCATATTTCTGGGTGCTGCAGCTTTCATTTAGGATTCATTTAACTGCAACTGCATTCCAACAAAATAATAATAATAAAAATTGTGTATTTTGAGTCGTTTTTGAGTTTGTATGTCAGAGATAGTATTCCTCATACCACAGCGATTTGATAATGACTACATTTTTTAGGTACATTTAATGTTATGAATGTCCACGAAACTCAAGTCTTCAGGACAGAGGTGTTTTTGGCATTTCTTGTTATCTAATTAACTTCAAGAGAGAGGAAAAAGAGTGGCTGGTGAGGGAACACGTGTTCCAATTTATATGTATATGTTTACATATATCGATAACTCCTGTGTTGGGAAACTTACCTCTTATGACTATTACAAAGTGCTGACACTGGAGACTCCTTCCATAAATGTAAAATAAACATCTCTGAGTGCCTGCTATACAAGTCCCTGCGTATGAGCTGTTACTATAAGTGCGATAACTTTAGAACGAGCACTTTAATATAAACCTATTATTTATGTTACAGTCATAACTATTGTCAGAGCTGCTCTGTTTTAAAATATTAATCAACACCCCCAAAGTCAAACCCCTTCCTTTGTCCCTGTATACGTATAGTACAAGTACAAGTTCGTTTTCATTTGAGGAAACAGCGGGATTCATCCAATCTTGTTGGAGACAGTTGTAAAAAATTTACGGTTGTATTTCTGTAATATCATTAAAAAAAAAAAAAAAAACTAACTCTGTCCAGTTGTGTACACATCTGTATACTAACTGTTAGTTTTCAGAGTTGAGCATGAGGTACATTTGTAACATGAGGTATACAATTATGCCAGTACAAGCACAGTTCAACCCACACACACACACACACGCACACACCTGAGTAGTTGAGGGTTTGACAGTGGCTGTGTGGACTATCTGGTCACAAGCTGACATTTTCCTAAATCTTTCATAATAATGTAAACATCGTAATGAGTTCAGAATATTTACCTTCATCGTTTTACCTCTGATTTATGGAAGTGGTCTGACCACGTCCAACATGGCATTTACATAATCAGACATGACAGCTCATCTCGTGTGTGTGTGTGTGTGTGTGTGCGTGTGTGTGTGACTAATGAACCTAGTATTCCAGCATAGAGAAAAGAATAATAGCTACAGGCCTACAGCTTTAAGGATTCACTTCATACCTTAGCACATCTCTGAAGTAGTTTTGCGAGTGTGTGTGTGTGTGTGTGCACACACGCTTATGTATGTATTTCTTGTCTTGTTTCACCTTGAATTATGTCAGGTGTTCAAAAATATCAGTCAAATCTTTGTTGATGCTTTGAATTATTTATAATATGCCAGAGTTATTTATGTCTTGAAAGAGACAAAAAGTAAGATCACATTAACTTGAAAGAAATCATTTAAAAGCACGCTGATTTGTTTTGTAAAAATCATAGTCAATATACCAGTCGAGAGACAAAATAAAGATTGCCAGGAATAAAAACAAACAAGAAAAGAAAAAAGAAAAGAAACGACAGCTCGTCGGGGTGAGAACCGGAGAATTCTAATCACAAGCAACTAAGAAAAAAACAAAAAAAAAGGATTAGTAATGCAAGGAAACATGCAGGAGGAAGACCCGGGTGCCAGGAGCGTAAATAATACACAGTGAACAGAGAGAATCAATCAAGAAACAAGTGAAACCTATTAGCAGACAAAGTGAGGGTTAATAAGAACAGCAAGTGAGTGTTTACATTTAAAAAGAAAGGACAGATGGGTTGTAGAGAGTGTGTGTGGCTCAATGGGGACAAATTCAGGAATTCAGGATGAACGTCACTAAATAAAAACAGTCGCCCTCAGATGATTAACCATCACTACGGCATCACACATTACACCATTTACAGATGAGTGCAGATCCAAAAATAACGCTGTTTGATCTTATTCATCATCCGGTGTCATACTTTACGTCCTAATGACACTGAGTGTGGTTTTGGTCGTATAAATGATGCGTCAGGAAGCCTTTAAATATCACAAATAACTGCAGTTATTGTGTTGATGCCAAACATCTTAAGAGATAGTTTCTTGGCAGAGCTGGGTAAATATGGACGAGAAGCAGAGATTAGAAGAGTAAACATGCAGTGAGGCCCAGTTCAGCTGTTAGGAATAAAACAGTTACCATGCAGACGTTTATTTTCCAATAACAGCACTTCCTGTGCATTACAGTTTTTATTATTCTTATACGACAGCAATTTGCCATCATTAAACACTGACGGTCACTTTTCATCCATTTATAGTTACATTTAATGTTGTTTAACGTTCCAAAAAAAAAAAAAAAACATTTGTTCCTGTTGTCACTTACATTATAGCAGCTATAAACACTCGCTCCATCACCAGCCTCTCTTTTTCCTCCCTCTTTAAGTTAATGAGACAAAAAAATTCCAGCTCCCAAGTGAAACAGAAAAGTGATCACCCTATTGTCAGGAGATCGCAAGTTCGAATCCCAACAATGCCAAGGAGAGACAAGGGAGCAACATTAGCTGTGCTTTCAGGATGGGAGGGATGGAATACTCTATCTCCCCTGTCAATCACAGCAACACTAACAATCATGTCATGGGCGAGTCGGAAAACTTAACATGACAGCTTTCCTTCTGACTGTTACAAAGCACAAACGACCTTCCAAAAATGTTAAATAATCATCTCCTTACAGAAAACTTCACCATATCAACAGTGATATGTTTCTTAAAAACATTATTGTGGGGCATTTGCCATGTAAGCGGTTACTATAGAGACGAGGACATTAATATAAACCTTTGATTTGCACCTTCAGGATCGAGAATTCAACAGCATATAAAACACCTAGCCTATATTTGCATACTGGAACATGATTGGCTCTTATATTTTATGATGCAATAACATTCGCTTGTCACATTCAGCACTAACTTGAACTGACCTGTTTGTCATCTCAACATGTTTTTATAAAATTTTGAATGATTTTAAATTAAATCATGTCTTTGCCTATAATGATCACAGAGAAATAACTAGAACTGAACACAGATCTCTAAGTATATACACTAAATATAGAATTTTAATTAGAAATATAGGCCAGTACATGGAAAGAACTAGAAAACTAAAAAACACCAGAAAACACTGAAATTCTTTTATGTTTTATGCTGTGCTCTGGGCCACATTTCAATCTTCCAATATGATATGCTGTCTATAACGTTGGTGTACAGTAGGAAACAGGGAGAACAAATCTCTCCTCACTGCTTTACCCATGGGGGAAAAGAAGAGAGATTTTGAGAACGGATTTAAAATCTCTCTCTCTCTCTCTCTCTCTCTCTCTCTCTCTCGTCTTCTTTCCGAATCAAAGTAAGCAAAGACTTTTCTCCTTTTTTTCGCCTGTGGGGAAAAGGGGGTGGAGAAGGAGAAGTGGGTAGGGTGCTTAGTGTAAGGATGAACACACACACACACACACACACACACACCCTCAGTTGCAGTAAATCCTCTTCGAATTCTAAACTGAATTTCTGAATTTTAGAGGATTCCACCACATACTGAGAAACAAACAGAAGAGCTACACACATCAGAAACATTACATATTTACATTCATTCATTCGGCTGATGCTTCAAGTCAGTTGTATTTTATTTGTTTATCACTTTAAACAATAGACATTGTCACAAAGCGGCTTTGCAGAAATTCAGATGTAGATTTAATGCACAAAGGATCAAGCCAGAGGCCACAGTGATGAGGAAATACTCCCTGAGATGTCAAATGGAAGAAACCTGGAGAGGAACCAACCCATTTTCCTCTTGGTGACATTAGATTATAAATCATTACACTATAAGAGGAAAGCCTGGGATAAGCACAGGACATCCTTTATGATTACTTGCAAAGGGGACTTACAGGCCTGCCAAGCCCGAATCAGTCTGAGGTAGAAACTGTAGTGTGTATCTACAGGGTTTTACGGTAACCACCAGGTGTGTGGGGCAGAAAAGCTGCCGCCTGTCCGTTTTAGTTAAGATGTAGACTCTAGAAAAGTTCACATGAATAAAGGTAGGAAAGTTTGTAATAGAAAATTTACATTCTTTCTTTAAATTCTTGGAAAAAAGATGTTATGTACAGCACTTAACAAGATTTTTGGTTTTACATCTTAACATAAATGGATGAGCGGCAGCTTTTCTCCCTGAAAGTGCCTGGTGGTTACAGTAAAATCCCAAATATACGCACACTCCTGTTTCTACTGTTTCTGCTGTACTGTTTAAACACATCTGCACTGACTGATGCAGGACAGCAAACAGCATTTTTACTCACGTTCTAATTATCATGAGAATTATATTCATTTTTACAGTGTCAGAGTTAACACTTCATTATAGTCCTGTTTAGTCTTTTTTTATTTCATTTTTTTTTTCTCTTGGTCAAAAACGCACTTTTTTGACCTGAATATTTCAGTGGAATCCCTAATAAATATAGTTAGCTGACGTTAGCTTGAAATGTGTGCCTAATGTTATTATTGCTTTTTTTTATCACTTTAATGAACACAAAACATTCTCCATCTCCATGGCTGCATCTTTCAAATGGGAAAATCGAGACGAGCTGAGAGCATTGGTCAAAACATTACTAATGTCATATGGGGTGAAGGGGGCAGGGCTTCCAGCGGGTCAGATAATTCCTGCATTCCAGATATGTCAGTTGGCTCATCTGCCATTTTTGTTGGGGGGAAAAAAGAAGCTTTTTTTGCATGGTTTTGAGTTATAACTCATAGTAATGTACTCCGATGTTAAAATGCTGAGCTCCTACGCAAAATGTGTAATGGTTGGCAGGTCTGGGTAAGCACAGTCTCTAGCTCCACCCACATGTCCCTGTTTAGCACCAAAAGGGGAACCAAATTTGGTTGCTTATTTATGGTACGAGCCACTTGATAACGGCAATATCGACAAGAAAGCAATATAAAGCGCACACACACAGAAACACTGAGATATCGAGAACACCAAAACCAAATACAAGAGATTGGTCAGTATGTTCTGTGCAGTTCTTACACCCATGTGTGGCAATGATTGGTGTTTTTTCACCCATCCTATTAAGTGTTATCGAATATTCACCTCAGCCTCACATGATTCAAATCTTTTACTTCTTATTTCAGAAGTGTGTGTGTGTGTGTGTGTGGCTGGTGGGAATAAATCCATCTGTCCCAACTCCTCACACACCCCAACTCCTGTTTATTCACCAGAGCAGGACTATAAAGTTGACGTCAGCCATCGCCCTCGGATGACTAACCTTTACTACACCATCATACATGAGCTATTTAAGCTGCCTGGACAAAATGACACCATTTACAGATGAGTGCAGATCTAAAAATACAGCGTCATGCTTTATACCCTAGCGATGGTGGTTTGAGCTTTCTGACTGATGCCTTTAAATATATCAGTGACATCTAATTTTGGAAAAAGCCACAAATAGAGGAGAAATGACTGGAGAAAATTGTGTGCTCAGCTAAAAATAGTCCAATTCTTTCCAAAACTGAGTATGCAGTAAATAAGCATAAGTTTAGAGGCAGTGTTGTTTAAGTTTTTAATTTTAAATATAAAAATGAACATTTTTTTGCTAATTTGCAGCAATGTAACATATTAAAGATTGAATGTATTTTACAGAACATAATGTTTTAACAGTACCTATATAACGGTACCTACAGAAGACCTTTATAACACATTCATGAGCATTTTTATAATGTATTGCTAAAGAATTTGATCAAGACTGTAAATTTTTTTCTCATTTTAAAAATTACATTGATGTAAGTTGTAGTACTATGTGTACATAATGCTTCATAATATTACTATAGATACAAATTTGGTACTAATTTAGTTTAAGGGCATTAAAATCATTCATTTGGGCTTCATAAATGAATGAATTATTGGATGCTAGTTAAAGAATATTGACTTCAATGCTTCTTTTACTGTATTTATAAAGTAAATACAGTAAAATGCACCTCCCAAAAAGTGTTCATGTTACAGGTGGAAGGTTTATAGAATTTCTCAATTCTCAATATTTCATGAATGTGTTGCTAGTGATTTAGAGAAATTAATAACTTCATAAAAATAAGATAAAACACAACAAAACACATTTCATAAAATATCCAGTTGTAAAGTGTACACCCTTTATGAGGTGTGTTTTACTGTATCTAATTTTTATACATGAACATTTGAATTGTTTAGATTGTTCAGTATTTCAGTAGAAATAGTATTTGATGCATTTCATGCATGTGCTGTTAGTAATTAAGACAAATTAAAAAAATAAGAAAACACTGTGCCGATTGGGAGGTTCATATTCCATAGTGGAGATCGCAGGATTCAAAAAAATATCTAGGGCTGCACAGAGCTGCGTGACTGACAGCACGACAAAATAACATCAGAATAAGAAAAGCCCTGTGTTTCAGACACACCCACTTGTGAGTCACGCCAGTGAACGCTTAGCCATGTTTAAATTATTTAATTATTGTATGTTTGTAACATAGAGTGTTCAAATCAATTGAAAATGGAAACCTAAGGCACAAATTCAGGCCACTCTTATTTTTTGCTGTATTGAAAATGTATCATATCGAGACGCCACCGCTATCGAAATCATATCACATTTGAATTTTGTGTATTGTTACACCCCTAAACAGCAGAACCCCAAATGTTTTGCATTTTGCATTTAGTGCTTTCCAAGTCCCTCCATTCACGACATGCTGATTGTGCTTCAGTTTTCCCAGCAATCTCTTCAGCAATCTAGATACTAATTAAGCAGATCAAGAGAAATGTGAGAATGTGTTGAACAGCATCGAATGCACCAAACCATCTCCACACAGGAGATTATGTGATTATGGTAATCACCTTTGTAATATCATGCCAAAAAATTTACACATGGAAGAAGCGGTGTTAGAGGATTTTAAGAAAGGAAAAAAAAACAACCCCAAAACCTCACAATTGAATTAAAATGAAACCATGTGCTATTTTTTTTCCATTACTGAAGACATTGTTTCTTTGTGGTGTAGTTGTACATTTATTTTTACATTCCAGTTATTAGAGATATAAACCAGATTTATGGGAACAGAGCCACATCCTGCAGGTGGAGATGTAAATAAGAGATATATGGATTGGAAGGATAACTAAATTCACCTTTTTTGGTTCCGATTTATATCCAGCTTCACCATTTGCTTTAGTTTAACTCATTGTAGTCTCTAATGTTTGATGATCATTTAACAACCTGAGCACTGGGAGGATGAAATTGAGTCTTAAATTGCCTCTACAATGACTTGAATAGAAAAGTTTCTACAGAACCTACCACATGTGCAGGGTAAATTCGTGTGTATCTGCACTGGACATGTAGGAAATGTGGGAAATGTATCAAATGTATGGTCCAAACCTGTGTGAGAGGAGACGGGCCTCATCCCCTCCCACCTCGCTTTTATGCCAGGCTTTATTTTCAGCCTGCTGTTTAAAAATCCGAATAAGCTGCTCAAGCAAATCCAAATACAGAAATCTGAAGGTGAGTGTGGATTTAACTGAGTCTAATGTGACTACTGAGCGTGAGAGAGAGAGAGAGAGAGAGAGAGAGAGAGAGAGAGACAGACAGACAGAGAGAGAAAGTGAGAGAGAGGCATGAAGTGAAATTACTGTTACCACCAGGAAGTTTTTTTTTCCCCAATAGCAGTGCATCCCTAAGTGTTTTTTTCCCTCTTACTTTTCCTCTTATTTGCAGCAATCTGCAAATAAACGATTTTTACTAATTACAGAACAATGCATCATGCTTTTTATTCATTTACAGCTACACTTGATGTTGTGGAACATCTGCAAAAACAAGCTAATTTCTGTTATCACTTACGTTATAGCAGCTATAAACAGTCGTTCCTTCGAAGACTGTTCTGAAGACTTTCCCATGTCGGCAAACCTTACAGCTTTACTTCTGACTGTTAAAAAGCGGTGACAGAGAACACTCCTTTCATATCTTTGTGAATGAGTTGTTTCTATAGAAACAATTAATATAACCCTGGGATTTGAATTACAGCCAGAAAACCTGTCAACTTTCCAAGCTGCTGCTATGGAAAATGAAACAACACCTTCTGACCAATCAGAATTGAGATGTGAACAGGGCTATGGTGTAAGCTCATAACATGCTCATAAAGGCAAGTAGTGAAAAGTGGTGGCTCAGTAGTTCAAAGGTCATGAGTTCAAATCCCAGTAACACCATGCTATGGGGTCTTGAGCAAGATCAGTTATTAGCAGTTGTATCCTCTCTCACTTGTAAATCAGTTCCAATTAAAGTGTTAGCCATGTTAGCAAATGTCAGTGCCACTTTATTTTGCCATTATTTTGAGAACCCTGATTGGTCCAGTTCATGTGCTTTCCACTTTGGAATGAAAAAAATAAACACCAACAAATTGTAGCTGCATGTGTAAATCTTATGCTGTATAAATTAAATCTTTAGCATTAGTCGTACAGCTGGTGTGAGATGGAACTGTGAACGTGGTGCTGTGTGGTTTGAAAAAAAAAGACGATTTGAGTGGAAGAATGGTGCAGGCCTTATTGGCTCATCTGCATAGGCCGTTTGTTGTGATGTTGCCATAGCGCTTTCACAAACAAGGCAACATCTGCCGAGCAGCGCACGCACACAGAGGCGACGTTGTGTTGGGAGAACCGGGACGGCACAAACACCGCCGCTGTCGACCGTTTATAGAAAAGCTCGGGTGGGGAACACACTGGGGGATTCAGCGGGCCGATGGCGCAATGCAGCCAAGAATTTTATTGTACAACATCTGAGAGAACTACATGCTCAACATTGTTCTCTCAAGCGCAGTGTTCCCTCTAGCAACCCTAGAGTACTATTAACATTATTGAAAGGCTAAAATCTGAGAACAAATGGGATCTTCAAGGGTTCCTTGATACTCTGTTAGACACGTGGGTTAACTACACAGTATAATCTAAAAGGGTACTTCAGTTTGTTTCTTTTAAGGAACCTTGAAGATTTTATTTAGAAACCTTCAGAAGGGTTCGCTTTCAAAGAAGGTCTCGAGTAGAACCATTTCAGGAGCTAAAAATCTTTGTCTATCCAAAGAACCTCTGAGAAACCCCTACTTCATTCCCTATATGAAAGGGAAACCCTCTACGATTTGAAAACCCTAGAGAGTTCTAGAGTGAAACTTTATTATCCTAAAGCAGCTCTACTTGCAATTCTGTCCGAACAGAATGCACTTTGTTGTGTGGTTCTATATACAACCATTAGGTTCCTCCAGAGAGACAAGCTAAAGACCGCTTTAAAGTTTAGGACACTAAGAACCCTTAACTATTCAATGAAACCTGCAGGATCTTCCTCAATTTTTCAATTTCTCAATGATTCTCTGTGTAGAGTTCTACATAAAACTTTTAAGGTTTCCACAGAATGACAAGCTGAAGAACCTTTGTGGATGCAGGTTGCAGATCCAAACCGTTCTTTAAGTAAAGATTGTTTACCATCCTGAATCCACCCGAGGAGCCACTTTCTAACTGTTTCACAATTAATGTATTTAATGTCTGACCTGGTGTGAAAATAATTAATTTTACGAGATGCATTTTCTGTCACTTTGTAAATGTCAAGCATTAAGTGAGACATGAATAAAAAGTCTGAGGAGAAATATCAGTTGTAACATTCATTTACTCCAAGATGCAATAAAAATTTCAATAAAAATGTCACCCAGAACCTGTGTATGAGGACTAATCCACGCTTTCTCTCATTCTCCTTGTTACTTGACGGCACACAGCTCAGATAACTAGCGTGTCATGCTGAGGTGTTGAGTGACATTGCCATTTTTTTTTTGTCATAGTTGATTTCGCATCCCAGCGTCCTACGGGCAGCACGTCAACATCACCGAGGATGGAGGGAGGATGAAAGAGGAAGACGAGGTCACAGCTGATCGAGGGTTTTAGCTGTCCGACTTCTACAAGCACAAATAGACACAAGCTGAGGTGATGAGCTTTCTGATACAAACACTCCTGCTTTAAAAGGCTAATAAACTGAACCTTTCCTTGTCGTTGGGGTCTCTTACCTTTCGTAGCTTTAATATTAAGTTATTATAAAGTTACACTATATACACCTTTCCTTGTTGCTGGGGTCTCTTACCTTTCGTAGCTTTAATATTTCACCTTCTAACATGGATCTAGTGTACCTTTAAAGATTTAAGGTATATAATAGGACTTTTAAAGTTACACTATATGCACCTTTTCAGGTAAAAGATCTGTACTAAAGGTACAAAAAGTGCATGTTTGAGGTTAGAAAAGGTAAAGTACTGTTTAGTACCCTAACTTTTTTTTGGAGAAGGTATATTTGGAACTACTGTACAAAAACATTTATTTAAAAATACTTTTTAAATCTTATATATTAAAATACTCTTTGAAACACATTTAAAAAATACTATTTAAAAACAAAAATTTGTTTTAAAATACAGTTTTAAATCTTAGATTTAAAAATACTGTTTAAAATATTATTTAAAGTACTCTTCAAAACATACATTAAAAATGTATATTTATATTTTAAAGTATTCTTTAAAAACATCCATTGCACCACTGAAGATGAATTAATAAATAAATAACATTTAATGGAAGACAATTTCTTTGTCTTTATTTGAAATTTCACTTGGGTGTGCCAATTATTTTGCTACACATATTTCTGAGGGGAAATTCCATTTTAACAGGCAGGTACATAGTTTCCTCAGTTGCGTAAATGAAAAACAAATTATTGTGTGCAATATTTATTTGGGATTTGAAGGATAGCTAGTATTAGAGTTAGCATATTAGAGTTAGCACTACCATCCACAATAACCCAAACAGCAGCTGATCAGTGGCACAACTGATCTTCATAAATAATATACTATAATATTATAGTGTATAATATAAAATTATATAAAACTATACAAAATATAAACAATACAAGGCTGTTTGCATTACAGCCTGATTAGTGACTCTAGTCATTACTCAAATAGTCTCAGGTTCATTAAACACCTCAGGATGTAAGGTGAGTAATTCAGATGCGTGAGCCTGATGTAGGTCGACCCCTGACTCATGTCAAAGTGAATTAAGGAAGCAGGTGGCGTGATTTTTGAAAACCTGATTAGCTGTGATGGCCTCCGTGTGTCCGGACGGCTCGCCTCGTTAGCGCACGCCTGAGCGATCAGCTGTAATCTCATTGGCTAAGTGATGTGATTACTGAGCCTTGTGGTAATGTCGTTAAAGTGTCGTTAGCTTGCAGTGGTGTGCTGATTCATTCCGAAACTGAGATATTAATGCAAACGAAAACTTGCTGATACAATAGGAAGTGAGGGCTTACAGGTGAGTGCAAACGTTCCTGCCCCATTTTGTTAATGGGTTTAAAAATAAAAAATGTTTGTCAGTTTTATCCACAAAACAGTATTCCATGTTTGTTTAATAGTAAAAAAAAAAAAAAACAAAAACTCTTACATACTGTCTAATTAGCAAATTCAAAGGAAAAATCCACCCTGAAAAATCTGCATATTAATCTTTAGAATTAACATGTGATTCCCAACAGCATCTAACATTTATTTCTAATAAAATTCTGACTTACTCTTCTTTCATGCTTTATTTTCACTGGTTAACTGTTTCCTGAATTACCCACAATTCCATGCTGATAGCAGTGCCAGTGGGATCACTTCGTCTCTACCTGAAGAAAACGATGCAGCGGCACTTTAGTCCTTTAGTCTCTCCAGCTCTCTCACCTCCTCATCTTCCAAAGTAGATCATCTTCCAAAGCTTCAACTTTCATGCTAATACCACCGTCAACACCATCGCACTCATAGTCTTGTACATCGCTAACTAGCTACTTATACCTGCGTCATATTGCTATGCATTCTGGGGCTTTGAGTCCAGTTTTTACATCATCTCCACTACGTATATGTTTTATGAGTTCTCATTAATATGATGTTGAATGTCTCTGAAAAATGATGAGTGAGAAAAGCAGCTCTTATGGTTGAGATCATTTACATTTTTTCTCTTATTAAACTCCATTTTAACTGTGTGACATCAGCATGACACACAACCTCTAACTTCTCACAGAAATAATGAAAATACAGCACCAACCAACAAATTAGCACCAGCCTCACTGAACACATCATAAATATTTCGATATAAACACATTTAATGTGTTGCAGGATGGAGTTTTCCTTTAAGGTGCTTAATGAATTAGAGTACAAACAGCCTGGAACCGAAGCAGATCCAACTCGGTATCAGGAAAACACCTCGACCAAACCAGCTTGAGCCAGAGAAGGGGCGAAAACAGTGCCATAGTGAAAACCGTCATTTAGAAATAGAAGAAACACAAATACATGACCAAATAATGATGCAATAAAAATAATTTTAAAAAAGAGAGAGGGATTCTGGAAAAATCCAAACTATACCCAAGAGATTTGAAAAACTCCTTAAAGCCAACTGGCATAAAACTCTGCATTTATCATGTCGCATTTAAAAAAATTACTATATTTTATTGTTTTTATTATTTATTTATTTATTTATTTATTACAACTTTTGAACCACTGATGATTTAATATCTTTACATTAGCTTTAAATCTCTGGTTGATTTCATCATATCAAAGGAGGGTGTGCAAACTTTTTACACACATCTCTATCGAGTAAAAAAAAAATGAAGATACTTAACAACAATAATTAACACAATTAAAATCATTTAAATAATAAGCTGAGATGTTAAAGCATTAAATGACACTTGCACAGTTTTCTGATCATGATTTTGACATGCAGGTTCCTCAGTGCTAATCTAGTAGCTATAAACTTACCGTATATGTTAGCTACATTAGCGTTACAGAGCTAAAGACGAAACTTGAAACATCAACAGCTGTATTTGTGTTCAAAACTGTATATTTACTTGTTTATTATTTATTACACATTTACTCCTGCGTCTTTCTGGATGTCATCATCTCGCTCCTGTCTGTGTGTGTGTGAGTGGAATTCAGATTCCGAGGCAAACCGTGGGTCCGTGTCACCGTGATGTGATGTGATATGATATGATGTCTAGATGCATGTATGTGTTACTGTGTGTGTGTGTGTGTGTGTGCGCTCACACTGCGGAGGACAGACAGGTGCAGACAGTCCCTGTCAGAGTGTGTCAGAGTCACACAGCGCTGCTTCATTAATGCTGGAAATGAACACCGGCTGCGTCTGATTCGGAATGCGCACACACACACACACACACACACACACGCACGCGCACACGCACACGCACACACACAGGGTCAGTAAAGCTGGTCTCCATCTCACTCCTAATCTGACATTCTATTGGACAGATAGACAGATAAAAATAGGCTATATATTTAGGGCAGTGAGTTGTCTTGAATTTTGTGTTAGAAATTGCTTTTTAAACAATAGCAACATACAAGAGATTTGTAATATTGCTTAATATAGAGTACGAAAGTTTATACACCCTTTAGACAAAAAATAAACAGGGAAATGTAATTTCTTTATTGAACTAGACATTTACATCCGTTTTCCTTTCATCTTGACGTACAATATGTGTAGCAAATTTCCAGATGTCACACACTGCCTTCCTCATCCATTTATCAGTACAGTTAATGTCATGGAATATCTGGGAGTCAATTAGTTAGAGCTATACTTGTGTTATTGCAGCTATAAACATTCGTTCTTCACTAGCCTCTTGTTCTTCCTCTTTTTTAAACTTCATTCATTCATCTTCAGTAAGCGCTTTATCCTTGTTCAATGTTGTGATGGATCTGGAGTCTAAACCGGGCATGAGGTGGGAATACACCCGGGATGGGACACCAGTCTATTGCAGGGCACACACACACACACACACACACACACACACACACACACACACACACACACACAAAGAGGCAATTTAGCGTAGCCAATCCACATCCTCCTGACATATTTTAGGGAGGTGGGAGGAAACTGGAGAACCCAGAGGAAAGCCTCATGGACAGGGGAGAACATGTGAAGCTTCACACAGACAGTAACCCGAGCTCAGGATCAACCCGCGGACGCTGGAGCTGTGAGGTGGCAATGTGCATCACCATGCCACCCTCTTCCCTTTCATAGTTTTTGTTTTATTTTATTTTTATGACTCCTCCATTAGATTGTGGAGGAATTATGTTTTCAGGTTGTCCGTGCATCCATCTGACATTCTTTTAAGCGAGATATCTCAAGAGTGAGTGGTTGAATGTTCATGGTATTTATGGAACTGATCCACAGAGGGTCAAGAACACAACAAGGTCAACAAATAACAAGAAGTAGTACACTTTGGTGTCGAGTTTTACTTGTTTTTCTCTTCCTTTTTTTCTCTGTCCTTCTCTGAGGAGTGGTTTTAATAGTCCCAGAAATATAATTCAGGTCCTCATTGTCCTGTATAAAAAAGAAGAAGATTTAAGTGTTAATTATCCAGTGAACCCCTGCATTAAGTAAGCTTAATTCCATCCAGGACTGAAACAAAGTCCACAATGAGCAACATAAACTAATGCCTTAATTAAGGTGTTCTTTGGTTGTTTCAAGGTATGACGGTTCCCCTAACATGCACAACTATTTGCATTAGATAACATTAATAAAACCATCAACTTCAACACAATAAAACTATTAATCTACTAAAACTACTGAACTCACCCCTAACCCCAACCTGAACTCTATCTAACTTTTCATAGCCATTGAGTTCTATGTAATATTTGGTCAGAATTTTTGATATTAAACTCTTTTGAATGTGTTAAAGTGTTTTAGCAGGAAGATCAATGAATTAGGCGTTACAATAGTCTAGACGGGAAACTATGAAAGTCTGGATAACGGTTTCAGTGTAGGACAGTATGTAATCCTGTGTGCTCTCTATACTGATGAGATAATAAAAACTACAAACTCAGTGGTCTCTATGGAGAAGTGAGGACTTCTGTTCCGCAAAACGCAGATTCTGACTGCAATGAGAAGAACAGGGAAATTTCACTACTGCTATAAGAGCCATTTCCTTCTCACACTTGGCAAAATTGACAGAAAAACATGAAGCTGTAACAATGACAACAGACATGAGTTTGTTTGCCAAAAATGGATGTTGTGTTAATCCTGTAATATAAATATATAAAGCGGGGGTTCTTAAACTTTTTCGCAACCCAGATTTATTTTATGAACATAACTCAACATTTCATCTGGGACTTACTGAAATACTGTACTGAAATACTCTTACCGGTTTTGTCATAGACTATAGATTATCCTTGGTTGACTTTCTGTGTTTTGACCCCTCCCTATGGACTATGATTCTTGGTAGGCTTGCTACATAATGCCACTATTTTTTTTTTTATCTGTTTAGTACTCCAAATATCTGTATCTGTACTTGGATTCAAACTCAAAGTGGGTGTGGCCAAAGAATAAATCCTACCACTATGCCCCAGAAACCCTGAGGAAAACACTCAGATGTAGAAATGTCATTGCTGTTGAATTCTGGCTCTGACAGTTCCTCAACCTCAGCTACCTCACTCCACACATTTCCCCACAGTAACTGTCTAACAGTTTTAGTTGGTGCTATTTCCTGAAATATAAACATATGTAAACTAGTAGCCTAGTTTAATTCACCACGACCATGACCAGGCAGTTACTAAGGATGCAAGTGAACCTTTCTAGGGAGATTTTTCAAACAAACAAACAAACAAACAAAAAACGAATAGTGCACCTACAATCTATCCATTTTTGAGTTTACATACTTGCATCTTGCCTCTCACTGCATGTTACAGACTGTGCGTTTTTCTCATTTTGACTTATTTATTGTTGGTAAAAGTAGTTTTGCTATCAAGAATCACGATATTACACCTGGTATTGCCCACTCACTCACTCAATCCCTTTTAGTAACTGCTTTATCCTGGTCAGGGTCATTGTGGATCTGGAGCCTGTCCGGGGAAAACTGGGCACGAGGAGAGAACACCCTGGATGGAGCACCAGTCCATCACAGGGCTACATACAGACACATATTCATACACTCATTCATACCTAGGGGTAATTTAGCATTGCCAGTCCACCTACTGGCATGTGTTTGGGAGGTAGGAGGAAACCAGAGAACCTGGAGGAAACCCACACGGACATAGGCAGAACATAGACAGAAACTCCATACAGAAAGCATCCTGAGCTCTGTATTTAACTGGGGACCCTGGAACTGTGAGGTGGCAATGCCACCCACTGCACCACCCTGCCACCCCCTGGTAGTGTTACTGAAGTCAAAATGTTGGTATCGTGACAACCCTAAACTAAACGCAGAACAAATCTGACATCATAGATGTGTAGAACAATGTACACTTATAGACTGTATTATGGCAACATATAAAGTATACAGACTAACATGGTATCTAAGTGATAAACGAATCCAGAACTGAGCTCAGTTATAAGCCCTGTGTTGAAAAACAACCCGAAACCTACATATACATCTATAGGACACTACAGACTCGAAAAACTTTCTTGCTGCTTTGTTGGCCAAATACACATACAGACAACAATGTTTCATCAGCGTTAAAGGGCTCCTCATGTACAGCTGTTCAAATATGCCAAAATTTACTACTGCCTTTCATTAGATCCCTAATACTCTCCCCACAGGCTGCGAATCACACCGTGATCGATGTGCGTTGGAGATTTTGGTGCCAAACGGGCACACCCAGTCCTGGAAGTCCTTACACCACCACACACTCCGCCAGATGGGAGCACTGAAACACTTAGCCTGTTGCTTTACAGGGTTTCTTAGAAGAAAAAAAAAAAACACTGCAGACCCACAACGTAAACACAAGAGCAGCTGTCCACTTGAGCGCTTTTGTGTTTGAGCATAGAACAGACATCATACAACTAGCACAAAAGTAGTGCGTCTGCACTGAGCGATTAAGAAACTTTGAACCCGTGACCTTCATCCAAGTTCATGCGCTGCTTTTATTCTGCTTCCCGCACTCATAGAGGCTCTTAAAGCATATCAATTTGGATTCGAGGACACTTGGAACAGTGTGCTGCTGTTGGGTTTTTTTGTTATTAGTTTGGTTTGGTAACTAGGGTCTTTTCTGATTTATCCGACATGACACCATGATGCTGATTTATGTCTTTAAGAAAACATCTGGGGAATCTTAGGACATATTAGCATACTTTGAGTTCTTAGTGCACTTGGAAAGCTGTGTACACAAGCTGTGTGGATTTTTTTTTTCCAAATCAGAGTTAAGCTGTAGTCACATTTCTGATACATTTCCAATATGTGACCATGAGACTGTAATGATTCTTTTTTTTTTTTTTTTCACGCCACAATCACATCTCACTTCTGGCTCCTTTCCCTGCATCCACACATCTCTTGTGCCAGCAATAGCTGCAAAAAAAAAAAAAAAAAAAGCCAAAGAAAATACTCTGCATCTGGTCATTTTTCACCTCCTCATGCTGATCATGCACAGGTAGGCAGCAAAAATGATATTTTAGCAAGTGAAAATATCTTAATATGGGCAAATTTATCTAATATTTCTTATTATGAGATTATTATAAAACAAATATAAGACTATTCAACCTGTTTGTAGATACGTTTCACATTTTAAGCCTATGAAAAAGTATGAAAAAGTAGGACTAGCAACCTTCAGCTAGAAACAATGACAATTATTAGGAAATTAGGGAAATGAGGAAAACAGGGAAATTTACAACAAGAGGCAGTGTAGAAATACAGGATAAATACATTTTAGACTTAAAACCACAAGGCTAATGGTTAATAAGACTATAAAGAGAGTCTGTCATCAGTCTATCATCTGAAAAGTTTTTACAGTTCTTTTGTATCTGGATTCATTTTTGTAATAAATCTTAATATTTGTTTAATAAAGCTATGGGGCTCTAAAAATGTTCATAAAAGAGGCAGCAAGCTAAATAAAGACAAATTAAGTGTACATGTACGTTGAGTCAATAGGATTTTAGTCTTGTTTTCACTTGTTTTCACAATCACTCAATCTAATTACTCATTACAAAAAAAAAAATGCTGAGTGGGGTTTAGTGTATCAGGTTTCTCTGATATCCAGTCTCAGTAAGCAAAGGTGTAGAAAACAGTACAACATTCACACATGATTTTACCAAGGAGAAGGAAATTACCAAGTTACAAAGGAAGGATACAATTAGGAAATAATTGACTCATACACTCTAAAAAGATATGAGTCAGTATTTAACCAGAAAACACTGCCTGCTTGGGAGAAACAGGATTTCTCATACGTCAACCAAACCCTAACCTGAAGCCTGTTTTATCCCAATATAATCCAAACAGACTGTAGGCTCAAACAGGAAACAGATTATATCCTCAAACACCCTTTATCCTTATACCTCTTAGTCACATGCTTAGTCCTTAAACAGGTTTTCTGCTTGTAACACAAACAAATTTTATCCTCAAACCAATTTAATCCTCATACCTCAAACAGTGTTTACCTTATATCTGAAACAAGCTTTATGCTCATACCTCAAACATTAATGCTCATACATGCTTTATCCTTATACCTCAAACAGGTTTTACCATCAGTGTTTCTTCTCATACCTCAAACAAGCTTCATCCTCGTACCTCAAACAGGTTTTATTATCCTCATACCTCAAACAAGCTTCATCCTCGTACCTCAAACAGGTTTTATTATCCTCATACCTCAATCAAGCTTCATCCTCGTACCTCAAACAGGTTTTATTATCCTCATACCTCAAACAGGTTTTATTATCCTTGTACCTCAATCAAGCTTCATCCTTGTACCTCAATCAAGCTTCATCCTTGTACCTCAAACAGGTTTTATTGTCCTCATACCTCAAACAAGCTTCATCCTTGTACCTCAAACAGGCTTCTTCCTTGTACCTCAATCAAGCTTCATCCTTGTACCTCAAACAGGTTTTATTATCCTCGTACCTCAAACAGGTTTTATTATCCTCGTACCTCAAACAGGTTTTATTATCCTCGTACCTCAAACAGGTTTTATTATCCTCATACCTCAAACAGGTTTTATTATCCTCATACCTCAAACAGGCTTCATCCTCGTACCTCAAACAGGTTTTATTATCCTTGTACCTCAATCAAGCTTCATCCTTGTACCTCAAACAGGTTTTATTATCCTCGTACCTCAAACAGGTTTTATTATCCTCGTACCTCAAACAGGTTTTATTATCCTCGTACCTCAAACAGGTTTTATTATCCTCATACCTCAAACAGGTTTTATTATCCTCGTACCTCAAACGGGCTTCATCCTCATACCTCAAACAGGTTTTATTATCCTCGTACCTCAAACAAGCTTCATCCTCGTACCTCAAACAGGTTTTATTATCCTCGTACCTCAAACAACAGGCTTCATCCTTGTACCTCAAACAGGTTTTATTATCCTTGTACCTCAATCAAGCTTCATCCTTGTACCTCAAACAGGTTTTATTATCCTCGTACCTCAAACAGGTTTTATTATCCTCATACCTCAAACAGGTTTTATTATCCTCGTACCTCAAACAACAGGCTTCATCCTTGTACCTCAAACAGGTTTTATTATCCTCGTACCTCAAACAGGTTTTATCATCCTTGTACCTCAAACGGGCTTCATCCTCATACCTCAAAAAGCTTTTATCATCATTCAACAGGTTTCATTCTCAGACCTGAAGCAGGCTTTAATCTCATACCATGGTCTTAATTCGTGATGGGATTTCACTCATACCTGTATAGTTTGCTTTCAAGCCCACTGCTTGCTTTAAAGAAGATTTATTCTAATTGTTTTCTACAGGCTTATCATAAAAAAAATCTGAAATTCACTGAAATATATATTAACTGAAATATCAGTGAATATACAGCTTTTAGCTTAGAACAATAACCATCTTAGAATGACTAACAAGTGTGTTTAATAGTGGATAAAGGAAGTTATTAGGTGTAATGAGCATAGAGTATACACGTCTTTTATACAACAGAATATCAGGTATAGAAGCAAAGCTCCAGAAAGCAAATCATTGTTCCTTATAAATAACTGTGCAAACTGAGATCCTTGACACTATGAGGAGCCAAAAAAATGATACAACATACTGAATTGTTAATTAAAGGCACTAAAAAGAACAGTACATGTCTTGCAGAGACGTTTTTTTCCCAGTAAGGCCTGAAATGTTTTCTTCACGATGGTGATTAACACCAGACTCCTCAGCTAACAAACCGTCGCTCCTTGAATATGACATTTGGATATGACAGATAAACACACATGGCCACTTGGAGTGGAGTCATTCTTCAACTGCGATTTTTGAAAAAAAAATCAAACTAACAAAACAGGACCAAATATTCAGAACAAGAAAATCTCTTATCCGCTGCTCTCAGGCACCGTGCTGCTCTGCTGATTCCTGCAGTAAACTTCAGTAATTCCCGTACCGAAATTGTTCCTCTCTGTGATTGTGTGCTGATTATCTTAACATCAGTGGCCATGAAAAGAAATAAGTGTTCTAGTAAGTTGGCCTGAATAGACCTGATTGACCATTTAGGACCACTTCAGGCAGTAGTAAAAGGCATTTCCAATCTTTTTTTAAACAGGCCTACAATCTTATAGCAACCTATAGCAGGTTGCTATGGTTACATCGAGATTTGTGACCTGAATGCAAGCAGGAGCTTGAGGAGGAACTGGAATAAGAGGTGTAATTGTGAGTGAGTAAAATCCTTGCGAAAAACTAATTGTAAAAGGCAGGTTTTTTTCCTTGTAATCATCAGAGTAATCATCACAGTGAGGACTCAAAAGTTAAGCAAGTAAATCTTTTTTTACAAGACTCTGACTGCATATAAATAGAGCCTCCAACTACAGACTCCAACTACTAGGCTCCCCCCACAATAACAGTAATTACGGAAGGACCTTTAGCTGATTTTATTACGTTCTCCCAGTGGCTGGCTATGACACAGTACTGTGCTAATCTCTGTTGGTGTTATCAGTTGTACACGACTTGAGGAGGGAGTTATTAGCACTAGGTGATGTCTCTGGTTTAATATCAGGATCATTGGTCTTTCACTGGACAACACGTTCCTTTCTTAAAGATTAATCTGTATTTCTGAGGTAACGTAGTAACTTAATTTTTAACTGCAACCTTGATTTCATATTATACAACAGAGCTGTTGAATTCTTGAATCTGATTGCTCAGAAGGTATTGAATAATCTTCTGTAATAGGAGCTCTGACAGTAGTTCCGGCTGTAAGCCACATCACAGGTTTATATTAATGTGCTTGTTTGAAAATCATTTCACTGTTTTTATTTAACAAAGAAAAACATATCATGGTTGATATGACGTCTTCTGTTAGGAGTGTTTAATTAACATTTATGGAAGGAGTCTCCAGTGTCAGCACTTTGTAACAGTTTTCCACGACTGTATAGAGGACTCTGTGGATTGCTTTTTATTCGTAAAATGACAAGATGTGTTTTTTGTCTTAACTTCAAGAGAGAGAAAAAAGAGACGCTGATGAGAGAATGACAGTTTAGAGCTGCTATGATGTGCGGTAACAGGAACGAACTTGTTTGATGGATATTCCACAACATTAAATTAAACTGTAAACGGATGAAAAGTGTGAAGTTCATAAAAAATTTAAAAAAAGTAATCATTGGCAAAATGCTGTGGTATAAGAGGAATAAAACAATTTGCTGTTACTGGAATGAAAATAAGCGTGGGGTGGTAATAGGAACTCTGTTGTTGATTATTTTCCTACCTTATAATAGCCCCGAAAAATGATATTGTAAAATTTTAATTTTATTGCTCCATTTCCAAGACCTTACTGCTGTAAAAGTAAAATATCTAAATGTCTATAATCTAAAGAGCATTTCTAAGCTGAGTGACTCTGAACCTGAGCTAACTGCAAGGTTAAAGAACAGAAAATGACCCATCGAGTTTCCTCTTTGGTGAGAGGCCACAGGAAGTTGTTCACGATGAGGCTTCTCTAGTGGTATGTGACATAAGTTTCTTGGTCTCGCTGAAAGCCACAAAACTGACCAAGAAGAAACAAAGCTTTATATATTATATATATATATATATATATATATATATATATATATATATATATATATATATATATATATATATATAAATAAAGAGATTATCATCATGAAGCAATGAAATGTAATATATAAATAAGAAATATATATAAAAATTCAGAAATAATATTTTAATTGGAAAATTGGTCTTTGTCATACAATCTTTACTAGCACTTTCATATATATGCCTAAAGCTTACCTTCCTAGGTCTTCTGCATTTAATAACGCATCATTTGCAGTCCCATTATGATCAGGAATTTGTACTTCACTAAAGATTTAGGTGTTTGGTGGAGCTTTTATTATTATCTTGTAAGACATGCAAGGTCTATCTGGCAGTGTATCTCATCTGAATTTAGTATTAGAAGTTGGGAATGCCTGAATTTTTATCTACAGTGTAAGTTTTGGTGGTGCAGGATGACATAGCCTCAAACAAAATTAAGCTGAGAGGCTATCACACTTATATTTATGCTATAGGCTACTATCTAGTGAATTTTTAGACATTTTGAGCAGTTTTAGACACCATTGTATACCCAGGCTTTATACACTGTACACCCAGCATGTGTGTTTGCCAAAGAGCTAATATCATTAACCAGGGTTGCCAGGTTTATAATACACAAAACACCTGAAACTAGCCCAGAAAATTCAGGCATTGGAAAAGGGAATCAATATTTTCTTTTTTTTCCCTCAGCCTTTACATGGTAAACAAGGTCACCATGGTGCACACGCATTTCTGATGTGTGGACATTATCCACTCCATAATCCCGCTTTCCATCTCCCAATCTTTGCAGTATATCTTACATTGGAAATGGTTCTGTATATCATAGACACACTGTCTGCATTTATACTGTATGCCTTTTTTTGTGAAAATTAATAGACTTAATTTCAATCATTTGCTATAAAACAAGATCTTGGTGGTTTTTAAACTTGACCAATTTGGCAACATTGTCATTAACTGTCCTGTCTGATCAATGGAAAGTTGGCTTATATCTGTCAAAAAGCAGCATTTAAAATATAATAAACACTTTACTATAATAATAATAATATAAAAGATAACTTCTATTTCAACAGAATTTAGATTGTATGGAGTTGTGAAGGAAGATTAACATTTTGTCAAGCAGCAGACTGTCAGGTTGCAGTTGTGATGCTTTAAATCAGGGAAACAATCCAAAATATGACACAAGGCCAAGGTCAAAAACAAGCAGAGATTCAGGTGATCAGCAAACAACATAAACTAAACATAATCAGAGACCAGAGTCACTAGAACCAAGATAATAACAGCTTGGTAGGTCAGACAATGCTACATTACTTCACAACGAGTGAGTGTTTGTGAGTCCTTTATATAGTGATGGCTGTGATTGGAGACAGGTGTGCATGATCAGTAGTCCAATGACTGTGACAATGGGCTGTTTAGTCTGTGGCAGCCATGTTTGTAGGCTGCAGTGTGTTCTGGGAAATGGAGTCCGGCGCTGAATCTGGTGCTGACATGACACATTTGTTGAACGGGTCATATATATCGTGGGGCTCTACCTGCCACTGAGGACGAGCCACCACTGGTAGCCATACTGTGTATGTATAGAAATTGTAGAAGACACGTGAGGAGATATGAGGAGAAATGAGACATTTCAGTACTTTGTAAAGACATTTCTTAAAAGTACTTGCGTTAGAATTCTGGTACAGTACATAAAAGTTTAATTTAAAAAAGTTAAATTAAAAAAAAGCATTGATGGAAGGACAGAAGGACAAGGACAGATGAGAACAGAAGACAAGGATAGCAGATAATAAAGGAAAATCACTGAGCCTGAAATAAGGCTGAGGCAAAGCCTGGAGCTCGGGTTTTAATAGAGCGGCAAGGCGATGCTGAGAGATGTGTCTGCCATCACATTGTTTCTCTGCCCAGGGTTCACCTCCTCGGGCCCTATTAAAAAGATGAAGGCTGATCGTGGAGAGTTGTGGTTCACGTTGTGACACGTCGGTGGAAGGATTCCGGGTTTTCTGAACTGTCCAACTGCATGCTGTCACCTAATATTACCAGCACAGGTAGAAAGACAGAGGCAGAATGGACAGTATGGGGCAAATACGGTCCACTCCTTCAGCAGACAGAAGCCTCGGAGTGTCACTGTTCAAAATCTTCAAACTGCTTGTTAAAACTTCTAACAGACTTTTGGAAAAAAGAGAGACAACTTGGGCAAATAGTATTACTTCAATACTAGCTCATTTATTTATTTTTTATTTTAAGGGAAAAAAAAAGTTTTGTTTTAGCAACAGAGCACTGTTGCTAGCAACTGGGAAATTACAGGCACTGCGCATAAGCTAGCTAATTATAAGGATAATATTTTAGCTAGCTAGCAGATACTTGTTAAGTCTTTTATTCAGACAATATAAAGGCATAGTGACAGTAGAAATGCGATAAAAACATCTGGAATATCAACATTTCCCTCACATGTGTTGGTAAATTATCAAGAAAAGATTCCACAAGACTAAAAATTCCATTCTTAGCTAACCATTACCTGCTAGCTTTCATAGGTTATGCTAATTGATAAACATCAATGTTGTGTCACAAACTCACATCTATCATTAAAAAAATCAACCTCTAAAGGAAGTCAAACTACCAAAAGAGAGGTTATGCAACAAGGAATGAGCAGATTTAGTATTCGTTAAATTTGTAGACCCATTAGCATTAATTGCGCTAACATCATCATTTTCAATCATTTACATAGCTGCTGTCATGTGGCAATTCATGGAACGCTTGATAGCTCCTGATTCAGAGACATGATTCGATAAAGCCTCCTGAGAAATTCTAATGTGTACAGTGTAAACCCATATGAGGATGGGTTCTCTGTTGAGTCTGGTTCCTCTCAAGGTTTCTTCCTATCACCATCTCAGGGAGTTTTTCCTTGCCACCGTCGCCCTGCTTGCTCATCAGAGACGTCACACACACACACTTCACTTTACTTTTGTTTGTGTAAAGCTGCTTTGAGACAATGACCTTTGTAAAAAAGCGCTATACAAATAAAAATGAATTGAAATTGAATTAATGAGCGAATGAGTGATTTAAAAGTGTTTCGTATGAATGAAGTCATGAGAAAAGCTACACCCACAAGCACTTTCCATAAAACTAGCCTGAACCTTAGATGACTACACTCTTATCATAACTTTTCATATTAGTCTGTTTGTGCTAATTTTTAAGAATTTGCAGTTCCTGTGTATTTAGAGAGATTTCCCACACTGCTTATCTCTGTGGCTGAAATGACCACGAAATGAAAGATTAATTCGCTCTGCCGCATATTTCTCATGATTCATACACATACACACATACACACACACACACATACAGAAAGGGAAAGAGAAAGAACCCAAATCTTCCACGCGGTGGTTAAAATAATGAAGACAGGGACGTTGTAGTGCTTCAGTCATCGCCTCAGTGTGCTGGATAGAACTAGGACAGCTGTACACTCGACTGTGGCTAATTCCACAAAAAAAGCACAGCACAATAAATATACAGAAGTGAGATGAAGGGGAAAAGGGAAACAAAAAGCGAAGGAGGGAGGAAGTGTGAAACCAAAGGGAAAGACACACTGTGTTGGAGGATTTAATTGAATTTTTCTGCGCTACAAAGGAAAGGATTTGCACCACAAATAGATAGATTTAACCTCTGGTGAGAACATGTTGAGCACACTCCACTAAATCTTTACCAGGTTGCTGTGTGTTCAAGACAAAACACTCGCTTTGAGTGTGAGCTTTGCTAATCGGAGTGTGGAAAGCAACGGAGACGCTCTAGATTTGTGCATTGAAATTGAGCTTTCAATTTGACTTTCCTTTGTAGAAGTCTCTAGGAAGTGGTCAAATTAAACACACACACACAAAAAAATTCAAGGTATTTAAAATGACAGTGGGGTTTGGGGTGTTAGGTGCGTATCCCATGTGTATTTTCATGATTGGCTTCACCACTGTGCTGGGCGGTAGTGAGGCAATTTTATTTATTTATTTTTTTCCAAAATACAGCCAGGTCCATAAGTATTTGGACAATGACACAATTTTGTAAGTTTGCCTCTGTACACCACCACAGTGGATTTGAAATGAAGCACTCAAGATGTGATTGAAGTGTAGGCTTTCAGCTTTAATTCAAGTGGTTTAGCAAAAAATATTGCATTAATCATTTAGGAATTAAAGCCTTTTTTTACAGAGTCCCTCCATTTTCACAGGCTCAAAAGTAAGTAGACAGTTGACTGATAAGCAGTTTCATGGCCAGATGTGGCCTGTTTCCTCATTAATTGATGACAGATTAAGGAGATAAAAGGTCTGGAGTTGATACCAAGCGTTGAATTTGCATTTGGTAGCTGTTCATGAGAACTCTCAATATGCAGTCCAAAGAGGTGTCGATGCAAGTGAAGGAGGCCATCATTAGGCTGAAAAAACAAAACAGACCATTCAGGGAGATAGCAGAAACATTAGGAGTGGCCAAATCAACAATTTGGTACATTCTGAAAAAGAAGGAAGGCACTGGCGAGCTCAGCAACACCAAAAGGCCTGGAAGACCATGGAAGACAACTAAAGTGGATGATTGCAGAATTCTTTACGTGGTGAAGAAAAACCCCTTCACAACATCTAGCCAAGTCAAGAACACTCTGGAAGAGGTGTGCGTATCATTGTCAAAGTCTACAATCAAGAGACACCTTCATGAATGTAAATGCAGATGGTTTACCTCAAGATGCAAACCACTGGTAACACGCAAGAACAGAAAGACCAGATTAGACTTTGCTAAAAAAACCTCTAAAAAAAAGCCTGACCAGTTCTGATGCAAGATTAACTTGTACTAGAATGATGGGAAGTGAAGAGTATGGAAAAAGAAAAGAAGAGCTCATGATCCAAAGCATACCACATCATCTGTCAAACATGGTGGAGGCAGTGTTATGGCATGGGAAATGTATGGCTGACAATGGAACTGGGTCATTGGTGTTTATTGATGATGTGACTGCTGATAGAAGTAGCAGGATGAATTCTGAAGTGTATAGACCTATACTTTCTGCTCAGGTTCAGTCAAATGCTGCAAAACTGATAGGACGGAGCTTCACAGTACAGATGGATAATGACCCAAAACATAGCACAAAAGTAACCCAACTTGGGCATTTTTCTTTATGACAAAGAAATTAAATGTTCTTAAATATCCGATGATCTCAACCCAATAGAGCATGCTTTTCACTTATTGAAGACAAAACTGAAGGCAGAAAGACCCACAAACAAGCAGCAACTGAAGGCGGCTGCAGTAATGGCCTGGCAAAGCATCTCAAGGGACGAAACTCAGCATTTGATGATGTCCATGAGTTCCAGACTTCAGGCAGTCATTGACTGCAAAGGATTTGTATCCAAGTATAAAAAACAATCCTAATATTTATGATATTGTTGGTTTGTCCAATTACTTTTGAGCCTGTCAAAATGGAGGGACTCTGTAAAAAATGTCTGTAATTCCTAAAAAGTTAATGTAATATTTTTGGAACTGCAAGCCTTTCAAATATAATATTACTGCAAGTTATATACTGTATATAATTGTGTATGTGATAAATAAAAATCTTGAATCTTGATTCTTGAAAATACTATAGTTTATAATATTACGCTCACCAAAAGTCAGAGACCCGTTAAAAAGTATTAGTCAAAACTGAAGATTAATGAGTATTAGTCAGTAATACCTGGTATAAGTCAGAGAAGCAACTCAGCATGATACTATCACCACCATGCTTCACCTTGTGCATATTTTTCTCATGGTGATGAACAGCGTTCTTTATTTTTTTATTTGTAGTATTGATTTTTTCCCCCCAATTCAATATGGCATTTTATCTTAATTAAACCCATTTCAGTTCCAGGTTGTAGCAGTACAAAAGTTAGAAAATTAAAGGAGATGAATATTTATGTATGGGAATTGTCTCCAATTCATTTTGGGAAAACTGGGTTTTTGTGCACTAACTCCAAGCCCTGGCTGTTTAGATTAACCAAAAAAAAAAAAAAAAAAAATCATCCCTTGGCTTCTAAATGCAATCATTGTAATTTTTAATGCAATCATTGTAATTTTTTTGAAACCCCAACCCTTTAGGGGTCATAAACCAAACAGCAGCATGGCTTCATATTTAAAACAAAAGGCTAATGCAAATAATGAAGGCTTTAGGGCTAATAATGTGTACTAGCAGGTTGCATTATGAGACAGTGGCTGCAGAGCTAGCACTGTTTCCCCCCAAGCCTCATTAGACCTCATGCTAATGTGGACTTAGCAAGGTGCAGCCGGTGTGAGGTGACCTTGGTCCATGGCGGGGAGGTGAGAGTGGTGTGTTGATGCAGACCCTTGTCTGAAATCATTCCCACTATCCCTCTCGCTTCACGTGGAGGGCAATTACGGTGCTAACCTATCTGACAGTGCTGGAGAAATGTCAAAGGAAATGATCATCGAGGCAGGCAGCTCGGAGTTTTGACATTCTCCGAGCGTAATGCGTGGGTCCAGCACTCACAAATAGATGCAGCGCTACCTTGGTTTAAATGTCACCACCAGCCAGGGGGCTGAACAGGACTCACTGACTTAACAACACAGTCCCAGAGGGACACATGAAGCTTTTTAACAGAAATTCGGTTTAGGATTGGGTAGGAACTGCATGCGTTTTATATATTTTAGGGCATTGCTAACTGTATGATCCCCAAAATTTAAGATTCTTTAAAGATTCCATGACTTCTCTTATTAATTTAAAATTATTATTCCTAGCATAGGCTACTGAAAATTTTCATTTGAATAGAGTGTATTTCACCAAACCTGGCTTGTCTTTCTTTGTTTATCTACACAAATGCCAGCAAATATACCATCTTGTGTAACTTTCTGGACGCTACAGGTTAACAGCATTAATGCTGCATTCAACTAAAGGTTTTCCCCCCAATTTTCCAAACTCAGACTTGGTAAAAACAGCAGCATCAACAACAACAACAAAACACCCCCTCAACTTGGAATTCCTACTTGGGAACTCAGGAACTCATCAGCAAGTGACGTTAAATCAATATGGCCGCTCACATCATCAACAGTAAACAAAGCAGCACTTCTTACATTAAATGAGTTATACTGTCACTTTAGATCTATCAACATACAGACATATTCACTGTTGCATTCTTGTTTTTTCCCCCCATTTTGTATCTTGAAGGCACAGAAGTGTAATTTCATGAGCAAACATAAGCACAGCTGGCTGGCTAGCTACAAGCAATAGCTAATTGGAATTTAAATCTCAGCTTGCATTGTGACTTTCTTAGCCACTGTTAACCATCAGAACCTGTCAAAACATACCCAAACAATCAAAACTATATTGTTCATCACTAACAATATGAAGGATAGTGAGTTAGCCTTTCTAGCTATATAGCTAAGTTTTTAGGTACAACATCATTCTCTAATCATTCTGGTTCTGTATATTTTCTCTACATATCAAGTAAAAATTTTCTTTGAGGAGCCTGCATATACAATACAGTAGTAATCTGCCTGTCTTGGACACCCGGGTTAGAGATCTGTCAACCTCTGTTCTGAATTTAACGTTGTGATAAATGACTTAAACACCACTTAGTATACTCAGCCGTTCAGCCGAATCAGACGTTCATGAGAAGATAGTTTGTGTTCCCTTTAAAAATAAGAATATGTAGCATACTTGCCATTTGAGGCAAATATATGTTGATTTCCTTCCCTGTAAGGCAATTAGCATCATACATCAATTATGTCAAATATATTTTACATGGCTAATCAACTAATCGCGTACAATTTCTCTCTGAATTTTTTTTTGATGCATGTCTTTCATGTGTTTCTCCTAACAAAGTGGATGAAGGGATGAAGGAGAAGAAGGAGGCCACACAGCAGGGATGAGTGGAGGCCGTTTCTACGGCGGTTGCCGTGGCCAGCGGAGTGACGTGCGTGTGCACATGCCGGTCCGTATGCTGTGTGGTAGGAGACAGAACGGCCGCGGCCCCCTCTTCACTCGCATCATACTATTCCCAACATGAACTTTCACGGTCCTCCATCCACTCACTGAGTCACTGCAAGCAAGTACGTCAATCAGCGCTGGTGCAAAAGCAAACAAGCCTCTCTCTCTCCCTCTCTCTCGCTCTCTCTCTCTCACTCACTCTCTCTCTCTCTGTCTTTTATTTTCCTTCTATCTCTAGCTCATCTCTGATTTTTCTTGCTTTTTCTCCCTCCCAATTTTGTCCAATTCTCTGTCCAATTCTTCTCATAGATCTCTCCTGTGTCCTGGTTTCGCTCTTCAATGATCATTGCTTTAAATTCATTATCATCAAGGGCAGCATAAACTTTCTTCCTTTTCATCACACTGTAGGATTTTTATTTTTTCTAGATCATGGCTGCTGACAAAAAAGTGTCCATATTCATTATGTACAGGGTCTTTTTTTTTTTTTTTGCAAACAAGCTGAGGAAGTTTGACTCACTGCAAACTCTGGCATCACGGAGTCATTCATAAGTCTCTGGAGTCATCTCTCGCCGTCTCGCTCCTGTGTATAAACAGAAACCACCGGACTGTTAACATCCCCTCGTGGTGGCTAACCACAATCATTTCATACATGCCTCAAATGGCTGAGCTACTGAATCAGCGTCCATCAGGCTGCTGCGCTCTAATTCCAGGTCCTGGAGCAGTTTCCTACAAATCGACTCATTGTCTAATCCTGTATTTAAACAATACATCTGATTTATGGTCAGTAGAAAATGACCAGGTTTGTAAACGACGGTGAATCATTCAACTTCCTGGCACGTCTGTGTTGATCTTGGATCAGGTCCATCCATTGACTGTGTTTCCCTCTGAGCAGAAATGCTCAAAGTCAACTAGTTTCAAATTAGAACTTTTTATTTTATTTTTATAAGCATGACTTTTTAATGCGTTGATCTTGTGGTGAGTAGGGTAACGTCTAAAAGTCGTCCAAAAAAGTCCACTAGGATGAACTGTTTAAACAAAATCAGTTATAAGGATATGGTAAAGTTTTGACAAATTTGGTCAAAGTATTTAAAAACACACAGTTGAATCCAAACTTTTGCACACTCTTAGGCCGAAATGAAGGACATCTGTCTTCAGTAAGTATCCTGATCAGGGTGGTAATAGATCTGGAGCCTATCCCAGGAACACTGGGTGTGAGACGAGAATATACAATGGATGAGATGCCAGTCATTCATTCATTCATTCATTTTCAGTAAGCACTTCATCCTGGTCATGATAGTCCTGGATCCAGATCCTATCCCAGGAAAACTGGGTTTGAAATAGTTTCATTTAGTGCGATAGTTTTCATTCATTGATCTTCAGAAAGCTCTTTATCCTGGTCAGAATCACGGTGGATCCATAGTCTATCCCAGAAACACTTTGTGAGGTGGGAATACACCCTGGATGGAACGCCAGTCCAAGGGCACCATACATACACATTCACACACCCATTCACACCTAGGGGTAATTTAACATAGTCAGTCCACATATTGGCATGTTTCTGGAGGTAGGGGGGAAACCAGAGAACTTCAAGAGAACCCATACAGACACATGGAGAACATGGGAAACTCCACACAGACAGTAACCTGAGCTCAGGATCGAACCGGGTCACAAGTTTCTTAACATGAGATTAATATTCTCTAATAACATGTATATCGTTCCTTTGCTTTTATAACTGCCTATAATCTCACTAGTTATCCTTGGAACAGATTATTACCACAACGAATTACCACAACAATTTGTACAACACATCATATAGTTTATAGTTTATCCATTTATAGTTACATTTAATGTTGAGGAATAAGTTAGTTCCTGTTATCACTTACATTATAGCAGCTATGAAAAGGCATTTTGTTTGTTTGTTTGTTTTTTTGGTTGTTCTTGAAGTTAATAAGACAAAGAAATGCAGCTTGTCATTTTACTAAGAAACTGGAAATGCAAACTACTTTGTCCTGAAGACTTTCCTGTGGTGGAAAACCTCCTGACCATTACAAAGCACTGACAATGTAACATCTACTAACAGAAAACCTCTTCATATAAAAGATTATGCTTTTTTTTGTTAAATTTTTAAAATTTGTTTGTTATTAAATTTGTTTGTTATTGTTATCAGTGAAGTGAGCTGTTGCTGTAGACATGATTATGTATTAGAATGAGCGCATTAATATGAATTAATTTAAATTACTCAGACTGGATGACTTCTGAGCACTGAGTGTGATATTATCATAGATTGCTTCTAACCCTATCACTAGACTGGAAGTGAAATGAGCCTAGATATACAAGTGAACAAACAGATTTACACTTCACGTCCATGTTTGTTTCATAGCTGCACATGTCTTAGTGTAGCAATAAACGTCTCTGTAAAGCTTTTCAAACATCAGCGAATCAGCGTGTGCTTCCTCGGCCCTGCTTCTCATAAACCAGAGCAAGTCCAATTTTCCCACGTGGCTTCTCGCGGGCTGCAATATTACAACTGAGCATGTGGGATCGAGCCGCATGGCATTTAATTAAATCGTTACTGTTCATGTCTCATAACAAGCTGCGGATATGACTCAAGCGGCTGCGTTCATGTGGCAATTATTTCATATCAGAGCGTGCTGATTATAAGTGTGATTAGGTTGATTAAGGGTTTTTCTTAATCAAGTAATTGTACTCGGGAAATAGTAATTAAAGGTGCACAGAGCTTTGCTGTTACCTATCTCTCCTCTCACAAGACATTATTTCATCAGATTTACTTTTTCTGAAAGGAATACTCTGTTCTGTTAGCATGGAGCTAACTGTGATGGAGGGATTAGGTAGAGATAAAGAAAAAGAATGGTTTACACAATGCTTAAAAAATCCAAGCTATAGAAACAGCTTAAATGTAAAGAAAGGAAAGAAAGAAAGATAGAAAAATGGAAAGAAAGAAACAAACAAATGAGAGAAAGAACCGACAGAAATAAATAAATAAATAAAGAAAGAAAGAAAGAAAGAAAGAACAAAACAAACTAGAAAACAAAAGCAAGAAGGAAACAAACAAATGAAGGAAAGAAAGAAAGAAAGAAAGAAAGAAAGAAACAAAGAAACAAAGAAACAAACAAAAGAAAGAAAAAAGAACGAAACAAACAAATAAATGAAACAAGACAAGACACAAACAAATAAACAAAAGCAAGCAAGAAAAAAAACTAACAAAAGAAAGAAAAAGAAACAAACAAGCAAGAAAGAAAGATTTAAAAAGATTAAAAAAGATTAAAAACAAACAAAAGAGAAAAACAAACAAGGAAACAAACAAAAGGATGAAAGAAAAGAAAGAAAGAAGCAAAAGTAAGCAAGCAAGAAACAAATAGAAACAAACAAACAAAGAAAAAAGAAACAAACAAGCAAACAAAAGCAAGCAAGAACGATTTAAAAAAGATTAAAAAAACAAACAAAAGAAAGAAAGAAAGGATTTGATAAGAGAAATTTGAAAATATTTCTTTCCAAAATTTTACATTTACATTTATGGCATTTGGCAGACGCCAAATGGCTTAACTAAAGAAAGAAAAAAACAAAGAAAGAACCAAAGAAACAAGGAAACAAACAAAAGCAAGTCAGAAAGAAACAAGAAAGAAGGAAACAAAATCAAGCAAGCAATAAACAAACAATAGAAACAAACAAACAAAAGAAAGCAAGCAATCCTTAAAAAAGCAATCCATTCAAAAAAACAAAAGAAAGAAAGAAAGAAACAAACAAACAAAAGAAAGCAAGCAAGCAAGAAACAATCAAAAGAAAGAAAGAAAGAAGCAAACAAACAAAAGAAAGATAGATAGATAGATAGATAGATAGATAGAAACAAAAAAGAAAGAAACAAACATATAAACAAAAGAAACAAACAAACAAAAGAAAGAAATAAACAAACAAGCAAAAACAAAGAAAGCAAGAAAGATTTAAAAATATTTTTAAAAAGAAAGAAAGAAAGAAAGGATATTTTTAAGAGCAATTTCAAAACATTTCTTTCGAAAATGGCTTCTTCTTAACTTTGTGGTTTTTACCAACAGTATGCCATTTATTATAATTATTATTATTATTATTATTATTATAATTATTATTATTATTATAAGTATAATATTCTAAGAGTATATTATATTATAATAGTAGTAGTAGTATAATAAAGAAAGAAAGAAAGAAGGAAGGAAGGGTATATTATAGAAAATTACTCAACATGTCCTGGCCGGTCAGAACGGAGGATTCAGCAGCGCGGTGGTATAAAAGTTTTATGGTTCACTCTTCTGTGTTGTAAGATGTTTTTTGTAATTCGGAGAGCTGAGTATATTATAGAGTGTATACGGTGAATAAAAGCCTGAGCTGAGTGAATCCAGGGCTGATAAATGATCAGTGTAAGTCAGCGGTTCTCCCAGAGGCCTGGCGCTGTTAAACACACATCAGCAGCCAGGAGCTAAATGTCACTTATCATATAATATATGGAGGAGGGAGAAAGGGGGATCAGGGCATATGTAACTGTGATAGTTCTCCTCTATATCCGTCTCTCCCTCTCCCCTCTCTCCCCACCCCTCTCTCTCTCATCCCTCTCTCTCTCTCTCTCTCTCTCTCTCTCTCTCTCTCTATCTATCTATCTCTCTCTCCCTCTCTCTCTCTCTCTCCTCATCTCTGAGTGAGTCAGTGTCTCTCCAGCCCACCTACTATGAGTCAGTCTCCCACTCGCCGGACAGCCTCGGCCAATCAGAGGCCTCGCTTCTGCTACTGCTGCCGTCAGAACCCCGGTGATGGAGGCGCGTGTGCGCACACACACACACACACACACTCCTCTACCAGTGAGTGAGAGATGAAGGAATGAGGGGTGTGAAAGGTTTCGGAGAGGGAAAAAGTGAGCACATGATCTCAGTATGGCTCTGTACATAACTGCCAGTGTGTGTGTCTGTGTGTGTGTGTTGTATTGAAAGTGGCAATGCTAGAAAGTAAGAAAGTAATTAAACTTATCAGACACACACTTCAGCCTCGTTTTAAGGGTGAAAAGCAGTAGCAGATGAAAGTATTTAAGGTTACAGTAAAGTTAGCTGAATGTGTGTGAAAGGTTTTTTTCTTTTTTTTTTAACCTTTCCTTCTTACGAAGTTATGAGCCCTTAATTTGTGTGAATTTGTTCATTTGTGATTTTAATGCATCCACTGTTTGTGCTTAACGTTAATTACTTCACGACATGACTTTTAAGCAACTAGCTTTATCGCATAAGCTGGGAAACGACTGAGGCTAATGATTTCGCTAACGAGAGCATGGGCAGGCAATGTAAAGGTATAGTGACAATGAAAACAAGATTGAAATATAAACATTTACTTCAGACATGCTGGTAAATTATCAAGGAAAGTTTGTATTATTAGTCTTCCTTTTACACTACAGTGTATTATTTCTAAATATTAATTAAATAAAGAATAAAACATGACAGGGTGGTGTGATGCGGCCTGACTTGGAAAGTGGAGTTATTTTCCAATAACAGTGCATCTCAAAGTGTTTTATTCCTCTTATACCACAGAAATTCAATAATGATTACAATTTCTAATTTATTAAAAAATGACATCATAATTTTTACATTTATGGCATTTTGGCAGACGCCCTTATCCAGAGCAACTTACAATTATCTCATTTATACAGCTGAGCAGTCGAGGGTTAAGGGCCTTGCTCAAGGGCCCAGCAGTGGCAGCTTGGTGGTACTGGGATTTGAACTCTCAACCTTCCGAACAGAAGTCCAATGTCTTAACCACTGAGCTACCACTTCCCATTTTTAAACATTTGCTCGAAACAAGTTAGTTCCTGTTCTTGCTTACGTTATAGCAGCTATAAACTGTCGTTCCCTCACTAGCTTCTTTTTTCTCTCTTTCTTGAAGTTAATACGACAAAACAATGAAGCTTGTCATGTTACCGAGAAACTTCTGTCCAGAAGCCTTTCCCGTAGCCGAGCACTGACACTGGAGACTCCTTAATGTATAAATATAAAATAAAAGTCTTCTTCCAGAAAACTTCACCGTATATACTGAATATATTTTTTTGAGTAACAACACATTTTAAAAAATGTTTATTAGCCTTAGTTTAATTAGCGCATCCACCATACAAGTCCTTGTGAATTAGCTGTTACTATAGAAACAACAACATATTAGAACAAGCACATTAAATAAACCTATCATTTGAATTAAAACTGCGACTGCTGTCAGTGCTGCTGTTAGAGAAAATTAATCAACACCTTCAAACCCGTCAGAATTAAAAAAAAAATTTAAAAAATCAACAGCGATATGGTATAAATACAGTATTTTTAGTATATTTCTGGCAAACTCTATGACTGATGGACACACTCTTGTTGTGGTCAGTTTGTTGAGAGTTATAAACCTTGGCTACAGATCTGTCCTCCATCAGTTCTTAACCTTAATGTAGCTGCCATGCAGTAAATGGATTTCTGTACTTTTCTCACTTCTTTGATATCTTCTGAGTCCTTTCATTAAAGTGCCTTAGTCATCTCAGATTTTCTCCTGAGGTGATGAAGTAAAAGCTTTTGTTGAGCTTGGTTGTTTGAGAAGACATCCATCGTCTGTTGCTTGTCTAGCCATGGATTTATTTAATTATGAAGAAAATCTTTGCAATACATAAAACCTATTATTAACTTATACTAAATGTTGCCCTGATGTGGATCGGAGAGCCATGCTGCATGGTCCAGCACATTAAACAGCTTAGTTATAGCTTAGTGATAACTGACATTGAACCATTCAACTTTATGGGAGATGGGATTTGAGATATAAGAAACATGTAAGAAATAAAACACTTGGGAGTCTGCTGTTATAGAAAAATAATCAATGATGGCGAGGTGTGATGCGGTCTGACAAAAAGCAAAGTTGCAGTTACCACCTTGAAGTGAAACAGAACATCCCGAAGTGTGTAATTCCTCTTAATTTGCCAACGATTACAACTTTTAATTTATTAATAAATGACGTCATCAATTTTACATGTTTATAGTTACGTTAAATGTTGTGGAACATCCAGAAAACAAGTTATGTCCTGTTATCAGTAATGTTACAGCATCCATAAACAACCAATCATATCACAGTCGCAATATTTAACTCCATCCAAATATTATCCATTTGAAGTGATTTTATATGAAGATAATCATATGAAAAGATACAACAGCTAAGCTGGACCATCTTGCTAACCTTAAAGTCACTTTAAACTTTATAGAATGTGTTTTTTATGTTTAAATCCTTTCGGATGGTTTCATTCGAGCGCACTCATAAAAGAAAACTTAGCGGTTTTGCAGTTATGAAGTTGTGTCCACTCCCTCTGATACATCACCGTTTCTATAGTAACAGCGTAAGTAAATTTCAGTGCTTTGTAACGGGTAAAGCTGTTCCTTTATGTTTTTCCACCATGGAAAAGTCTTGAGGACAGAGGAGTTTATGCTTTCTGGTTTCTGGTTTCTTTATAGCTACTGTAATGTAACTTGTTTCGTAGACATTCGGCAACATTAAATGTAACAATAAACGGATAAAAAGTGATGTGTGTCTTTCTTTAAATAATTACACTTAAATTACATTTCATGAACAGAAATCGATAAAGTGTGTAGTTCATTAATTATTTGTAAAATGTGTAGTACATTAATTATTTGCAAATTGTAATAGTTGACAAGTTGTTGTGGTGTAAGAGGAATAAAACCTTTCAGGACATGCTCTTATAGGAATATAATCAGTTTTAGGGTTGAACAGTAACTCAGAGTTGCATCAGGCTGCATGACGCCATCATTGATTATTTTCCTATAACATCTCGATTTGTAAACAGGGGTACACAAACACACACATTATATATATATATATATATATATATATATATATATATATATATATATATATATATATATATATATATATATATACACACACACCAATCAGCCATAACATTAAAACCACCTGCCTATTATTGTGTAGCTCTCCCATGTGCCACCAAAACAGCTCTGACCCGTCGAGGCATGGACTCCACAAGACCTCTGAAGGTGTGCTGTGGTATCTGGCAGGAAGACATTAGCAGCAGATCCTTTAAGTCCCGTAAGTTGCGAGGTGGAGCCTCCATGGATCAGACGTGTTTGTCCAGCACATCCCACAGAAGCTCAATCGGATTGAGATCTGGGGAATTTGGATGCCAAGTCAACACCCTGAACTCTTTGTCATGTTCCTCAAACCATTCCTGAACCATTTTTGCAGTGTGGCAGGGCGCATTATCCTGCTGAAAGAGGCCACTGCCATTAGGGAATATCGTTGGCATGAAGGGGTGTACTTGGTCTGCAACAATGTTTAGGTAGATGATGCATGTCAAAATAGCATGCCAGGACCCAAGGTTTCCCAGCAGAACATTGCCCAGAGCATCACACTGCCTCCGCCAGCTTGCCTTCTTCCAATAGTGCATCTTTTCCCCCCGGTAAGCGATGCACATGCACCCGGCCGTCCACATGATGCAAAAGAAAATGTGATGTGACCAGGCCACCAATGTGCCCATTGTAGGAGCTTTCGACAGTGGACAGGGGACAGCATGGGCACTCTGCCCAGTCTGTGGCTACGCAGCCCCATACATAGCCAGCATTAACTTTTTCTGCAATTTGTGCTACAGTAGCTCTTCTGTGGGATTGGACCAGACGGGCATCGGTGAGCCTTGGGCGCCCATGACCCTGTCGCCGGTTCACCAATTCTCCTTCCTTGGACCACTTTTGGTAGGTACTAACCACTGCGTACCAGGAACACCCCACAAGCCCTGCTGTTTTGGAGATGTTCTGACCTGGTCATGTAGCCATCACAATGTGGTCCTTGTCAAAGTCGCTCAGATACTTATGCTTGCCCATTTTTCCTACTTCCAACACATCAACTTCAAGAACTGACTGTTATTCACATCATATATATACACATATCATACATCACCTGTCAGTGGTTGTAATGTTATGGCTGTGTATATATATATATATATGTATATGTATAGTCAGATCCGGATGTATTTGGACAATGACAGAGTTTTTGTGATTTTGCCTTTATACACCACCACAATGGATTTGAAATAAAACAATTTACCATTTAGGAATTACAGCCATTTTCAACAAAGTACCTCCATTTTCAGGGGCTCAAAAGTATTTGGACAAAGTGACATAATTGTAAATATAACCATAATTTTAATACTTGGATGAAAATCCTTTGCAGTCAATGACTGCCTGAAGTCTGGAGCCCATGTTCTCAAAACTGAGAACATCATTTATCTGCTTCATTTGTCTTGAAGTAATGAGGGAATGGCCCGCACCTGGTCAATTAACTACTTGTCAGTCAATTGTCCAAATACCTTTGAGCTCCTGAAAATGGAGGTACTTTGTTGAAAATGGCTGTAATTCCTAAATGGTAAATGCCATATTTTTGTGGAACCTCTTAAAATAAAGCTGAAAGTCTACACTTCGATCACATCTTGATTGTTTTATTTCAAATCCATTGTGGTGGTGTATAAAGGCAAAAATCACAAAAACTCCGTCATTGTCCAAGTACTTCCAGACCTGACTGTGTGTGTGTGTGTGTGTATATATATATATATATATATATATATATATATGGGGCTGAGTATATATACATATGTGTGTGTGTATATAATCAGATGAGACTAGAGCTAATCTGGAGAATTTATATATATATATATATATATATATATATATATATATATATATATATATATATATATATATATATATATATATATATATATAAAATATAATATAAATTCTCCAGCATAGCTCTAGTCTCATCTGATCCTGGAGCTCCGCTGAGAGACAGACACAGGAGAGGAGAACTGTTATGGATTAGTCTAAGTGTAGTGAGATGTTCTCCCGTTGTGAATGATTCATCAACCGAGAGCCCGATTCTCATCTCTGATGTGCATCTAAGCCTGGAGGCGAAGGTCTGCCTTTACAGCAAGGTACAGAGCTTAAATGGAGTTCAGAACAACTCCAGCTGTATAGGAAGCTCATGATTTGGGGTGAGGTCAGAAGAGGAATGAACTCTGGAAAAAGAAAAACCCATGATTTGTTCACTCTTCCGGCTAGTTTCCTTTTGAAGGCATTCCCGAGGATTTGTGGAGGCTTCGAGCCTAAAAGCTTTTTTAGGAGCTACGTCTTTAACCTCGTTGGTATAAAGGCAATCGTTACGACCTTAAAAACCACTCGAGTGTATTAAAAAAAGAGAGACAAACTACAGAGAGAGAGAAAGAGAGAAAGAGAGGGGGAAGATTGGACGTGTAGGTCCTACTCGCACAGTAGCGGAAACCTGGGCAAATCTCTCAGCTCTGATTCATCTCCTCTGGACACTGGTGACGCTAAAAACTTCCTTCCTACTTGCTAGAACTCGCATTTATCACCAGTAAAAATGGAATGAGTCATTAGCACATATGTCAGCGTTCGACTGTTGATGATTTCAAAACTAGCTCTGAGTCTGAAATGTATTGTGATCTGAAGTCAGCAACCAACAAAAACAAGAAAAAAAACCCATCTGATATTCTTAAACCTGTGGTGGAGATGTATTTTATAGTGTGGCTTCCTGTGTCTTTTTAATCATTTCATGCTAGAATTGTAATGCTGAGAAGTTTGCACTTTATATCTCCATTAACTTGTCAACATGGCAACATTATGAGACAACACAGAGGGAAGAGTGAACTGCATGTAATATTTGTGCATATGAATCATTTTTCCTGTTAAATAAAGACTCTTTAAAGAAAAAAAAATGCTTGTCTTGTCAACTGGGTTTCGTTTGGATCTGAGATGAATGAAAGTGATCGTGGGGCCAGCTTTAGGGTGTGTGTGTGTGTGTGTGTGTGTGTGTTATGTGAACAAGTTTTTATATTGGTGTTCAATTGTCCCCACAAGTATAGGAAAAAGTCAGAGTTATATCTTACTTTGTGAGGACATTTGGCTGGACCCCACAAGGAAATCTTTACAAGAACTGCATCTTTTATTTTATTTTAAAAACCAAAAGAACCAAACGATTTCTTTACGGTTACTGAGGTTAAGGTTAGAGTTAGATTCAGGTGCAGCATAATATTAATTAGCTGCATTCAGCATGAATAATTATGTCACAAGGTCATCAAAAGGACAGTATGACAAGTATGTGTGTGTGTGTGTGTGTGTGTGTGTGTGTGTGTGCGCGCACAGAGGAATGATACTAGCAGAATTAGTCATACGTGGAAAGAGAGGAAATTTTTTAGGGGCATTACTCTGAGGGTGGCTTGGGGCACTTAAATGATATCGAAACACACATGTTAGTTTTACTATCTTTGTGGGGACCTTTTTATTTCTGTATTACTGTTGATATGTTTACACTTAACTTTAACCCTAACCTCAGTAACCAAATCTATGTATGTTTTCTTTATTTTTTCCAGTAAAATTTGTAATAGAAGTGAATTGTTTCCAGAGGACCAGCCAAGTAACAAAAAAATTTGAGTAATTCTTGGTCCTTATATGACTAATTTCATTGAAATATCTTACGTGAAGTAAATATGTGACACAAAAGGAGAGAAACGCTGGCTAATTTATGCAACAGGTCACTATTATAGATGTTAAAATGTTGATCTGTTATCACTTTAAGCACTTAATTCCCTTGAGTGCTAATTTTAAACTAGCTACACTTCATGTATGGTTTAGGACAGACAACTGGACAAAAAGAAGCTTAGTCCTGATACGAGTGGGAAAATTGTGTGAAATTGTAGCTTGGGTTGTGCACGTGTGTGTGTGTATTGTCCTGGAACATGTGGCTTTGATCCATTCCCTGCGAATGGAAGTGGATCCTTGTTAACCAAAAGTGTTTCTGAGGAGGTGAGATCAACCAGCCTGGGCTGGAGTGCATTAAAGAGATAGTTCATGACATCATGTGGGTATCTAATCACACACACACGTATCAACAAACAACAGAATACAAAGCTCACAAGGTCAGAATGCTAAAAGGTATGTACAGCTAAGACCAGAAGGTTTCCTCAGAAGGGATTTGTTTTGATCCGAAATTGGCCTGCCGTTTCCATTAGCTCTACACGGGCAGATCAGAACAGCTAAAAGGGAGAGGCTGGCATCTTTTGGAAAGCGAGACCGGAAAACAGGATGGTGAGAGCCACAGAGACGGGGGAGCTTATTCACCCTGGAAACAAATGACTTCATCAGACGCTAATTCAATTTAGGAAGCTTAAATTTAGCACGTTCGTCATAGTGCATGACACGAGCCAAAAAAAAAAAAAAAAATCCCAGAAAGCAGGGCGGACAGGTCGGAGATTTGGGACGTGTAGGAGATGAAATAGTTTGAAGGATTGAGAAAGAATGTGAGAGAGGAGAAAGAAAACAAAGTGCTTTTCCCAGTGAACGGTGTGAGTGGGTTGTGTGGGTGGGTCATTCTGGTCTGTCCGTATTGTCAGCATGACAGTTGGCAGAAATCTCCTGCTGGAGGAAATGCTGCAAATCGAGACCAGCTTCTTCCCGTTGCAAAGGCGTCAGTCTTATATCACTGTCAGATAAATTCTCACTTACAGACGCTGAAGGAAAAAAAGCAGCGCTCACTTGTTGATATGATTTCACTTGTTGATAGCAACAAGGAACCTGAGCCACAAGGGATGGAGAGATTAAACAGAGAAAAAGGGTTTTCAGTGGGCACACATTCACCTGCACAGACACACACACAAACACACACATACACACACATGGACACTAGGAATGTACCTGAATACAAAGACATTATTTGGTTGAACGGGTAATGTGTTCTAAACGAATACAAATTCTGATATGGATACATTTATATTTTGGGAAATGAAACCACATAAATTCGAAAGAAAATATTGGGGGCAGGTACAAACAAACATAATAATCACATGAGACCAGTTATGAACTCGAGTGATGTAGCTGAGGTTGAGGAACTGTCACAGTGCCGACATTTCTACGTCTGAGGTTTTTCCATTGTTTCAAAACCTTTCCGTTTAGGCCACACCCACTTTGGGTATAAATCACAATACAGATACAGATATGAATATCAGGAGCACTAAGCAGAGACAGATACAGATAATGGCATGCTGTTACAAACTTAAAACCCGCACGCACACACAGACGCACACACACACACACACACACACACAACGCACACACACACACAAACACACACACACAGATGATTGCATTCCAAGCTGACCTTTAGGGAAGTCATAAACAGTGTAACAAGCTGACAGAACAGAGTCTCTACAGATATTAAGCTTTCATAGTGCGTCATTCCTCGGCTTTATGAATGTGACTGATAGTTGGAAGTGAAACTTAAAGCTTTAAAACAAAAAAAGGAGCCATGGATTCATTTAGTAAACACGTGCACCATGACAACACAAAGAAGAAATGGAGCTGAGGGACCTACAAGGTTCCAGATCTCCTCTGATCAGACTTCTTGAGACTTTCCCTCCCTTCATCAACTGATTTTTCCAGGCTTCATGGGATTTGGCTAGAGCTCTCCATGAGGGTGTGTTTGAGCTCCTCGTGTTCCTATGTGTTATATAGCTGCGAACATGCATATGGGTTTCACCTCGCTCATATTCTAAGGAAACAAGTGGGAACTGTTCTTGTAAGGTTCCTAGAGTTACGCACACACTCTGACCCACACACTGTCACTGGGCATCTGCCTCGACGGCGTGGGCGTCTTGGACGTCCAGGCTCAAACAGAACCCCACCCACCTCTTCATGCCAGATGGGCAGAAAGGGCATAAAAGAGTGAATACAGACTTGGTGGCCAGACTTGAAGTGCCCAAACCGGGCGGCACCGATTAAACCTTCGCCCACTCGCTGGCTCCCACGGACTCGCAGGCCACAGCCACGAAGAAGACGGCCAGCAAGGTCTGGGAAGGGCCGCTGCTTTTGCGTCAGGCTCTTGGCTGTGACTGAGTGGGTTTCTGTCGAAACGGTACTGTATTGGATCATGTGGCTTGACCTGGAAGCACTAAAGGGCCTGCTTTCCCAGAAGTTAAGTGTTAGTGCCTCAGGATGATTTCTAACTCACTCTGCTGTTAGCAATCTGTGGACCGTGACGCTTCAGGACAAGCATGCCCGGGATAAGATCAGCTTGGCACTGCTGAAAGAAAGCAAACTTGTTTGAATGCCCTTGTGCAATTACTTACTGTGTCAGTGTGCTAGCATGTCAGAGATTTCACCATGGCTTCCAGGCAATGCTTATTGCCATCTACTGTCATTTATAGACTAACTGCTTCCTGATTAGGGTGTGGATCACTTTTAAGAATCTTTGGTATTTCTTTGCCAAACTACATTCTTGTACCACTTTTAATGGCTCTACACCAAACTGTACCATTGATTCTTGCTGGTCAAAATCACATCTTCTCCACCATTAGTATGAGTTCTTCTGCTGGGGAAAGTTGTTTAAAGCACATAACTAGACATGGCAGCACAGCAGTATGGTAGAGTTGCCATCTCACAGCTCCAGGGTCCAATCCTGAGCTGGGGTTACTGTCTATGTGGAGTTCCACATGTTCTCTTCATGTACATGTGGGTTTCCTTCTAGTGTCCAAAAATAAACTGCTGGGTGGTGTATTGGTGTGTAGGTGTACTGGCTACTCTAGGTGTCAGTGTGTGTATGGAGTCCCCTACAGGGTGTATTCCCACCTCACACCCAGTGTGCGTAATCCTGGATAAACAGGAAACAGGATAACGAAGGTGAATGAATGTTTCTTTTGATACATTTGAGATATGTTGATGTATTTGATGTATTTTTTTGTCCATTCCTGGTCATATCATACTTTTTTTTTTAGGATTCACAGAGGCCAAGAAATATCACTTCATTAGGCTCAAGTCAAAGGAACTCGGACAGATTTCAGAAGAATCTTTCAGCTGCCTTTTTGGATCAGACAAAGATGAAGAAAAGCAAAGAGAGACAACGAGGAAATTAGAAAAGAGAGAACGAGAGTGGAAAAGAGGAAAAGCAGGGTCAGAGAGGTCACATGCACATGTGCGCGCACACACACACACACACACACACACACACACGCACAGACAGGCATAACATAATGAAACTGTCACTAGGCACATCCGATTGCAGAATAAAATTTCTTGGCAGAAGTCCATCACCTGAGGGATAGAGATAAAAAAAACCATCATGCAGCAACATGAGAGCTCCGATTTAGCAAGACAAGCAGAAGATGTGTGTCAGGACCTGGTCATCCTGTAAAAGCCTGTATGATCAGTGACATTTCAGATATTATGTTCATTCTACTTGGTTTAGCTAATCAAGAGTACATTACTCTCCCTTCATCAAACCTAATATTAAACAATTAAATACAACCTGAGTGTCTTTTGTAATCATACATAAATAAATATATATTTTTTAAATAGTGGATTCTTTGAGTGGTGTCATTCTTTGATATGATCACAGTATCCTTATGTTTAAAAAATTAGGAATATTTAATATATAAAAGCTAAAACAAAACTCTTTAATAACCCAAGATTTGTGAAAATCTTGAGAGTCTTCAGGCTGTTGTTGATTTTTGTGTATCCTGTTGTCTCGCTAAAGACGTCGCAGAACAAAGAAGGATGATGATATGCTGGTACACGGTGTTTAACTCTGATAAGAAAATCTGAAATTTACTATCACAATGTACCGGTAATGTTATGCTATCACTAATCGGTATAGATAATGACATAAAAAAAATCTAGTTGCATCAAATTCCTTGAAATGGGGTCAACTGATTTTTCAATCTGCTTAATAATTCTGCTTTAAAGAACATTGTAGCAGCTTCTCTATCCATGAAGATCGGTACTTGTACTATTAATCTCTCTGTCGCTAATGTTGTAACCTGAAGTGATATTTTTCATAGCAGATGGGAGGAGATGCCTGTGTGTGTATGTGTGTGTTTTAACTCAGAGGTATGACCTGTATATTGGGACTCAGACACTGTGTGAAATTCTTGGTGTTTTGTGTGAAGTATGACTAAACATCCATTCCTATAGAGGGATGATGTGCTACTTTCAGGAATCGCTGTAAAGAAAAAAAACCCATCACCTAAAACAAGAAACTACACTCACCATCCACTTTAATAGGAACAGCTGTTCACCCGCTTATTTGTGCAGTTACCCAATCAGCCAATCATGTGGCAGCAGCACAATTGATAAAATCATGCAGATACAGGTGAAGAGCCTCAGTTAATGTTCACGTCAAACATCAGAATGGAGAAAAAGTCTGATCTCTGTGTCTTTAACCGTGACATGGTTGTTGGTGCCAGATGGGCTGGTTTGAGTATTTCAGAAACTGCTGATCTCCTGGGATTTTCACACATAACAGTCTCTAGAGTTTACACAGAATAGTGCAAAAACATCCTGTGAGCAGAGTGTCTGCAGGAAGAAACATCTTATTGATGAGAGAGATCAGAGAAGAATGACCGAACAGGAAGTCTATAGTAACACAAAAACAAATCACTCTTTACAACCATGGTGAGCAGAAAAGCATCTCGGAAAGCACAACACATCAAACTACAGCAGCAGAAGACCACACCAGGTTCCACACCTGTCACTCAAGAACAGAAATGTGAGGTTATCATGGACACAGACTCACCTGGTCACCTGGTCTTTTTCTGGTCCGCAACGGTCCAGTTTCGGTGAGTCTTTGCCGACGATAGCCTTAGATTCTTGTTCTTGGCTGGCAGGAGTGAAACCCAGTGTGGTCTTCTGCTGTTGTAGCCCAAAGGTTTGAAGTTTTGTGCTTGCTGAGATAGTTTTCTGCTCATCGCAATTGTAAAAATGATTATTTGAGTTACTATATCCTTCCTGGCAGCTCGAACCAATCTGGCAATTTTCCTCTGACCTCTCTCATCAACAAGGCATTTCCACCCACAGAACTGACGCTCACTCGTTTTTTGTTTTTCCACCATTATGAGTAAACTCTAGAGACTGTTGTATGTGAAAATCCCAGGAGATCAGCAGTTTCTGAAACTCAAACCAGCCTATCTTGCACCAACAACCATGCCACGGTTAAAGTCACAGAGATCACATTTTTTCTTCATTCGGATGTTTGATGTGAACATAAACTGAGGCTCTTGACCTGTATCTGCATGATTTTATGCACTGTGCCGCTTCCACATGACTGACTGATTGGATAACTGCGTAAATGTCTTTAGGAATATAAATGTATACATTGGACTCTTTAGATATCTCACACTCTCATGCACACTTTGGGTTTAGGTTCCAGCTTTGACCTCTGAGACTGCGCAGTTGGGAAGAATAATGCTGCGTTCGAGGCAAAGTTAAAAGTTGTAATTCCCCTCCTACAGCCCATGAAACCCACCGCAAACATCCCCTCAACTTGAAATTTCAACTCATCAACTGGGGGTAGTCTTCTCACCTACCAATTCCTTCCCTGTTTATGGAATGACGTCAAATCAGCATGGACGTGCACACTGCGAACAGTGTCAAGTTCCCCTTCTCTACTTTTAAAATACATTATAACAGTATTGGCATTAGAGCAGTTCATATACAGACACTGTACTTGGTTAAATCTATAACACTGGCCAGACTAATCACTGTTCTGAGAAGGTAGAGTTATCACTTAGGTTAGCCAGTTAGCTTGTTGCTAAACTACTTGCTATTGTCTGCTATTGTTGCTGTGCTGCAACTGCAGTCCAAAATGTTGGATGAATGTTTAGTAAGTTCACTGTAATACAGAACCAATAGCCACTCAGGTCTGTAACAACTGTTAAAGTGCAGTTAAAGCAGCTTTTTATGAATGCAGCATAAGCACATAGGAGGCAAAACAACGTCTTCGCTGAATAAATATAGCTTTTGCTGCCATCATGTGGTGAAATTAATGTTGCACATTGCCACATGTCAGAAACCAAGCATTTAAAGTCATTTTACATTGTTTTGTTTTAAAGTGTTTTAAGGTAAATTGAGCAATCACATATTATTTATACAGAGCCTCTGAGGTGTTTCTTTTTTTTATAATGTGGTCATGAATTAATATATTAAGTTTCTTGAGATCTATATTTTGTGGCCACCAAAATGGCAACTACGGTATTTTAATGAGTGAGAAATCAGCTGAATTAGACCACTGAGGCCACAGGAACCTAAGCATGAATTTTTTTTTTTTTTTATAATCTCCAACATAAAGTCATAGTGGAGTCACTGGTGTACCATTATATGCAAATTCTCAAAGCAAACAGTCATTTTCCCATCAATATATTCAATACATGTATTCATGGCCACGCCTTATTAAAATATCCACCATTTTTTTTGTTTTTGAAGCTACACTATATGGCCAAAAGTTTGTGGACACCTGACCATGAGTGCCATGAGTGCATCTGTGCTTGTTGAACGTCCTGTTCCAAAGGCATGGCATTAATATTTTTTTCCCCTCGTTTTGTTGCTATAAAAGTCTCTACTCTTCCACTAGATTTTGGAATGTTGCTTGGGGATTTTGCTCATTCGCCCACAAGAGCATTAGTGAGGTCAGGCACTGACATTGGATGAGGAGCCCAGGGGCGCAGTCAGCGTTCCTATTTATCCTGAAGGGGTTTGATGGGTTTAATGTTGATGCTCTGTGCAGGACACTCAGGTTCTTCCATTTCAACTTTGACAAACAATGTCTTCATGGAGCTCAGGGGCATTGTCATGCTGGATCAGGTTTGGCCCTCTTAGTTCCAGTGAAGGGAAACTGACAATCATGTGCCTCCAACTTTGTGGCAACAGTTTGGGAAAATCTGTTGGGGGTATATGGGGGTCATGGTCAGATGTCCACATACTTTTGGACATGTAGGGTATTTTTGAGGCTAATGTAGCTATCAATTAAGCTATCAATTAAGGGAAGCTCATAGCTACGACTGTAGCTTCAGACAAACAGCATGTCTTAATTGTCTCACAAGCTCCCAAAGACATTTGGCTTTTTAACCCCATTGTACACATTATTAGCAGATTCATTAAATAGCAGAATAAGTCTGTATCACAAATGAAGACACAAATCAAATCAGAATTATAAGAAAATGCAACGTGCAAACTTTAACCATAACAACACTCGCTAGCTTCTTATAGGATTACATGAAAAACGTGCACTGGCAGATCAAAATAAAAAAATTTAAAAATAAAATAAAATAACCCACCAAGTGTACAGGATTCCTACACTGCTGTGTAAGAAATGAAAATAGACAGTGTTGCAGATACTTTATTTGTAATTGCTTGTTCAAGTTCTCAATCCTGTGGTTGTCTCAGAGTCAAGGCACAGCACGTTGTGCAAAAGATCCACAGCTCCATGCACTTCGTTTCTAACACCAGGATAGTAGATGAGAGATATTAAGAGCATAATTTCACATTTCACTTGAATTCTGTGGCTCTGTGGCATGGTTACTGTGTAGATCTATAACATTTGGTATGGCTTAGGAAACAACAGAATAACATTTTCATCGAATGTGCACATTAGGCACACGCTTTAATGTAACATTGGACATGAGGATTATTTATAATTATGCCTATAGAAAGTCCTGTTTATAATCATATTCGTACTGCCTTATGAACACAGGTGTACGTACACAGCTTACCCGTCTCCAGAGAAAACCTCCAGCTGTCAGCAGAGTAAATGTTATGAGTAGTCAGAAAAAGTAATTTGCAAAACACTGGATTATGCTTTATCTCTAAAATAAATAGCATTTACAAAAATATTTATGAGCAAATTTGCCTTTAAGGGTTAGTGTTCATATGGGTGACTTAAAACCTACATAAGCCCATTCTGAAAGAACTGACATAACACTATATACTGTAGTTATAAAGGCTTACTCCAACAGCTGTCACATAGACTGCTTTCAGTAATTATGATAATAAAGAGTTGACATAACACCTGCATTATGTGACACAAAGCTATGTTGTCATAAGGCTGTTATAATACTTTCCAGGCTGACTTGCAAAGAGAGTGTGATAACAGCAAAACAAAACAATTTAAGGCCAGAGAAAATACACATAGTGCTGTTATTTTTTTGTCATAACATTGTTGTAAGTCTTCATTAAACTCTCAGAATCAGTCAAATTATGCTTGTGTTACTTGAGGGCCAGAGAAAATATACATAGCGGGATCATTATGGTGTCATAACAATGGTATAAGTCTTAATTAGACTATTATAAATATCTAAATTATTTTTCAGCAAAATCTTAAAAGTATTAAGTTTGATTTAATTAAGGGCCAGAGAAAATATACATGGTTCTGTCATTACAGTGTCATAACAGTGTTATAAGTCGTAATTAGAAAATTAGCTAACTTACGTTCACTTTCGTTAACGGCCACGGAAATTATACACAATAACTCTGTCATTATCATGCCATAGCACTGCTATAAGTCGTCATTAAACTGTTATACTCACTTTATGTAGGGGCCAGAGGAAATATTGCTGTCACCTTGCTGTCATTACAGTGTCATAGGATTGTTATAAGTCTTAATAAAATCTCATTCACCTTACTTCAGAGCTAGAAAATACACGTGTGTGTATTTACTGTGTCACAACATTGTTATAAGTCTTATAAATGCTCATACTCACTCAGTATACCAAACTCACTGTATCTCTGTCACTACCATGTCACAAGGCTGTTATAAATCTTCATTAAAAATCTTGAAAACAGTATAATTACATTTGCTTTACTTAGGAGCCAGAGAAAATGTGCACAGCTCTATCATTATGGTGTCATTATATTGCTATAAGTCACATAGGTGCCAGCGGTAATACATGACTGTTATTACAGTGTCATAGCACTGCCCTAAGTACTCTTATAATACTTATAACCAGAAATATAACAAATACAGCGGTCAAAGTCAACTGTCATGGCTTTCCAATGCAAATCAGTCGTAACACTACTGTATGTCAACAAAAATCTATGTCACTTGACTTAGGTGTTATGTCACCTTGACATAAAGCAGTTCTGACTAAACTGAATAACGCAGTCGAAGAGCTGATGCCGGCTGTTATGTACTGAGGCTTTATAAACCTTTGGGTAGACATATGGTGGATGTCACGAAGGGGTTATGTAGGTGTCATGCAGCCCTATGAACACTGGGCTTAAATAAAGCGTTTCCCTTTATGCCTGTTGTAAAGGTCAACCACATCATCAGATTCAGCATGAAGCCCACAATGAGAAAGTTTGAATACAATCTGAAGAAAACAAAAATTCCATAAACATTAAATGTTAGAACTGTCTCCCATTTGACAATGATTTAACTGCGAATTAGCGAAATATCAATGAAACTCTGAGTTTCTACACGTTCTGAAACAGAAGGGATTTTTACCCAAACCTATAAATAAAGTCTGTTTATATGGAAACTCACAGCTGGTCATAATTCGGGAGGATTCTTTTTTTTTTTTTTTTTCCTGTGCTGTTCTGGTTTCCCCCAGTGCCCATCTGTGCATTTCGCTCGAAAGCAGTCGCATCTTCTGTGGAAGCACACTTTCCATTTTGCTTCACGCACTGACGGAAAGATGACTTTTCTTTACCCGCAATGCTCTGCCTACGCATTAATAGATCACAGCTTAGCCTTTTATTTATATATCGGAAATCTGTTCGTGGCCCAGTTCCAGATGCAGTGCAAGAACTTTCATAGCCAAAGATAAAAATGTAAGAGCCGGCTATGGTTTTTTATACTGAATCTCTAAATTGGCATGGATTTACACATTTTATTTAGTCCGTTTTCCCATAATATAGGTTTATTTTCTTCATCATGATCTCAAGAAGCAAAAAAACATTGTGTATGTGGAAAAAAAAAATCACTGGATATGAGTAATCAGGAAATTAATTAACAAAATATTGGATTATCCCTTAATTTACAAAAATAATTACGATCAAGTTGCATTTAGCTGTAACACTTTAAAAATAGTGTTTATAAGGCTACGTAAAATCTTCATAAGCCCTTTTGGACATAGTGGACATATACTTGTCTATAGTTATGTTATAAATTTATAATGTTGCCTATAGTTGTGTAAGAATAATCCAACAAACACTGTGCTGGTCAAGTTTGACATAAAGTTTGACATAAAGTTTGACTTAAAGTTGACGTGAGACTTTATTTTGAAAAAGTAAAACGATAAATAGCTCATGTTGATATCATGAAAAATAGGAATACTTATAAATTTATAAAGTACCTTATCAAATATTTATGTATGATGTTATGAATGAGTTCATGACATCATTGTTATAAAGTATAAGTTGTAACAAAATGACACAATTACAAAATAATAATGATGTTTTCTAAAGGAAAAGTTTCACATTGAAACTTTGTGATATTTTTGTTACTGCTGGAAGAAATCATCTGCCATTGTGTGATAATGACAAACAACTAAATATCATGACAAAGTAAATAAAAATGAACATATAATTAAGTAAAATTGGATGAAATATAATATGTAAATCCATGGCATTTAGGTTTTTCATAGTTTTAACCACTGAGTTTCAGAAATAAAAAAAAAGGCTCGAATTCAAAATACTACACACAGGTTTAGGAGGTTTAGTTACTGAAATGTTTTCAGAAATAATCATGACTGGTTCAGGGTTGCTCTTAAAAAGTCAAAAATCACTGTTATTGAATGAGATCTTCTGTTTAACTCTTAAAGCGGTAGTTTGTAATTATTAAAATCTTTTCTAGACCTAGAATAATCTATAATATCTATAATACAGATATTATATAATATCTACTATAGATATTATACAATATCTATACTATATAATATGTATAATGTAGTTTTAAAGATAGCTTAGTAAAACTGTGGTTGTGGTCAATTCTGAAGTGATCAGGACAGGAACCTGCTCCCTATAAAGGCTACAACGATCATACGGCTCCCTCTAGAGGGGTTGAAAGAAATAACGATTCTGAACACAATTTAAGCAAAATTCTCAAAACTGTAGCTATTTTAATGTCGCACAATAGCTGATACTTTTTGGATCATACTTACGATCCCATTTTGTAATAACGGAGAAATGAATTAAGCAGCAATTACGTCCTCATGCCGTTACAGTTTCAGTTCACAGTTACAGTTCCCTTAGCCTGATTCTGAAAAGTGAGCTAATCAACAATCACAAATAATTACAGCTATGGGACGTTACATTTTTTTTAAAAAGTGGTTTTTAATCCTTTTAGTCACAATTTGTTATTACAAAATGAAATGTTTATGTTTTGTACTTAAACCTGAATCATATTTATAGGTAAATCAGGAGCACAGAGTCCATGACCATTTGGAAGAGGCTTTTAAATTAAATACTTTTCTTCACTTCACTAAAATGGCTGCAGCCGAAGTCCTCTATGTAGCTTTCATCACTTCAGAATTACACCAGCAAGCGTTTAGCAATATTACTATACACGGAATCTGACTTCTTGTTGTATATCTTTTTTTATATTTCCATTTTTCTGGCCCTGAAATAAGCTCCGCCCCCAGCTACAATAGAGCAGTACTGTTCTGCTACTCTTCCTTAAAAGGCAAATCTATAAGAGGTGTATGTTTCAAAGAGGGTGGGGTCAGCTTTTTTCATCTCAGTAAAATGGCTCTAAAGATTACAAACTGCCCGTTTAAACACATGACTGATTTCTAGTAATATTAAAACCAGCATGTTGTTAGAGCTACTGTAACTAACATAGGAGGCAGGCAAATTAGCATCGAGCAGGGGAGAATTTATTTTAGTTTATTAAACTTTGTTTCGATAAATATAAATTATACACAAACGTAAAAAGTAATAACGATTTGAATTAGTGAGCTAGCTAACGTTAGCTTTTTGTTCGACATTAACCAAGCTCATATTTCAGTGATGCCAATATCTTACTCAGTGCTTAACTAATGTTAGCTTAACCACAAAGTAGTTCGCTAACATCACTAGCTTTGTTTTGTTTGGCCACTCGAGCCAGCCAATCACGATCATTTCTACTGAAAAAACAAACAATCAAACAAAAAAAAACTAAACCTCCTGTGTGTAGTATGTATTTCATATTACAAGGACAGAAGCTCCACCTGACCTCAGTTATTTAAGCTGAATATTATACGACACACACACACACACACACACTCAGTGATAAAACTGTAAACGCTTTAGAACTGATCACAGCTAGGGGTCGTGCTCAGCCGGCTAGCCTCTGCGTCACCACCTCCCTGTACATGATAGAGATGTAGATGAAGAGGAGGAGGATGACGAAGAAGTCGTCCATGAAGCCGAGCAGGCCGAACAGAGCCTCGGGGATGAAGTCAAGCGGAGAGGCTAGGTAGGTCAGCGCCCCCACCAGGCACAGCAGGATCCGGATCCGGAACATCCAGAAGAGTCCGCCGACGGAGAACATCTCCCTGAAGGCATGGCGGAGGAGAGTCGGGACGTCACGCAAACGGTCCAGGAGCTACACGACACACACAGGGAAAGAGAGAGCAGAATCAACACACATATTCTGTTTTTTAGTATTTCTCCCCAATTCCCACCCACCATCCAGCTCTCGCCAACCGAATCCAGCCAAACGCATCTTATCGAACTGCTGCTCATGCTGCATCACAGGGCAAAGCGATATCTGCCCTCTTCCGCATACATGAGCTCACAGACATCTACGACTGGCTAGAGTCACTGTGTTTATCTACACAATATTCTTAACCAGAGCTGGGAATGGATGTACGATTGTGTCTCACTGTAACTTTTCAAATAATTTTCATCTATTTTTAACTGTTAGCTATATGTTGTTCCGAACATCAATTGATTTTTATATTTCTGTTTTATTTCTGCTTTGGACATCTTGTGTTTTTTTTTTCCCCCAGATCGTAATAAATAAATAATTGAAAGAAATACCATCCATCGATCCAACAATTATTCTATCTATCCCTCTATCTATCCATGTATCTATGAATGCATGAATATACAAACATATAATACAGCTTTTTTCCTCCACATGCCACAAATTCACAGTAAAAGTTTTAATATATAAACAGGCACTTATTATACAGTATCATTGCTGGCATTGTATCAGTGTTTTTATTCACTATTTATAAACACATTTGTATCAAGAATGCTTAACATCCTTTATACCACTGATGAATTCTGTCGGAGGGTGTTGATTATTTTTCTGTAACAGCAGCTCTGACAGTAGTTCCAGTGCTCGTTTTAAGTTTGTCATTTCTATAGTAACAACGTACACAAGGACTTGTGTGGCGAATTCTCCATATAATCTAAGGCTAATAAGAAGCAAATTAAAAATGTGTTGTTTAGCAAAGAAAAACCTATATTTGTTGATTGTAATAAGATGTTTATTTAACATTTATTGAATGAGTCTCCAGTGTCGGTTCTTTGTAACTGTCAGAAAATTTTCCTCCACAGGAAAGTTTTCCAGAATCTTCTCTGTATGACGTAAGTGTTAACAGGAACTAAGCTGTCATGTAACTATAAATGGATAAAAAAGTATGACATGTCGTTGAGTAATAAATTAAAAATAGTTATGTAAACTCATGGAGACTCACAGATCTGGGCTGTCCTGAGAATCTGCGGTTGTAATCGTTGACGTCATTGAGGATCTGGTTCGCATCCGGCTGTCCGTCTCGCGTCCGAGCGCTCTGCTCCGTGCCCCGGAAAAGCGGGAACAGCAGGGTCACCTGAGGGCAGATGTTGGTATCCAAGTGAGGCAGAAAATTATACAAGGATGCAAGCACAAAGCCAGGCAGTTACATGGAATTTAAATCTGCACAGTACTGAGATTTGCCCTCACAACCTTCCGGTTACTGGAAGTGAACTTTAACCACAAAGCTCAACTCCTAACTGGTTTCTGCGAGGATCCTGGATATGAATTTAAACTGTAGAATTTGTCATCTTACTATTTGTCTACAGATGGGACAGCTTATGGCTCCGAGCCATGTGCCATAGCGCCAGTATGCAATAATACAGGAACCTGTGGAACACAGATAATACACAGATCAGTACAAGATGAGAATCTGAGCACGGCTCGAATTTCCGACCTTTCCGTCAGATTCATGTGTATTTCTAAAGAACAGCTGATCAAAATGCTGCATTAAGCTGCTTTCACACTTGCCTTTTTTTTTTTTTTAAAGACAAAGCACCAGTTTATTCTGTAACAGTAACAACGCTCTTACCAGTTCTAGCTACTATCAGCCAACTAAGTATTATTATTAGTAGTAGCAATAAAGCTAAAATAATGATTGATAATGAGGTTGTTTGCCTTCGCTGTATCTTTGAAGGGAGAAAGTCAAGAGAGCTTGAGCTGGTTGTGCGACCTGATTGTATACAGCTACAATTAAAGTGGGACTTCACATCACGTACTGGTGAATATCTCAAAAAATAGACATTCTGTTATTTTTAGTTACACTGCAACCTTTTAATACTGTCAGTGAAATATTTGCGTAATGTCGTAAAATTTGCTCACTGACTGTAAGACTTCCTTCAGGCGCTGTTGGTTTTTGATGCTTGGCCCCCTAAGCTGCGACCTGATTGGTCAGGAGCTTGATGTTACATCACACTTTTCTGAAAGGTTGAACTTGTTTTAACATTGAACATTCCACCGTTATCCAAAAAAAATTTAAGCGGCATACATAACTTTTGAAAACTTCTCACAGAGTTACATGTAAAACACGGGCTAGTGGTTGAAAAACTACGCTAAGTGTGAAAGCAGCCTAAGATGGTCATGTTAAAGGAAAAAAAATTTGCCAAAAAATCTAATTCACACAACTTTCCACTTAGAACAAATGTAATCAATCAGACAAGCTATGTTTTGTGTCTGGTGTTTACGTCTTTAGTTTTGCGTTGGAACCATAAAGCTAATGGAGCTAACAAATAATAGAAGTCTGTCTCACCAAAAAATGAATTCTTTTAAATATCTGCCTCAACCAGCACCCAGGGATGTCATTCTTTAGTGATGTCACACATCCAAATTACCTGCTGATGTGGTTTAGGACACTGTGAGACTTACTGTAACCTGTACACATGAACTAACCTTCAGTGTAGCTGAATGGTGTAAGGTTATGTGGGCGGCCATTCTGGACAACCAGAAATCACTAATTTTATATAGTTTCTATATAACTATAGTTCCACTTGAACCTAAATGTATACATACGAGCCATTATGTAGCTTGTATATGAAGATTTGTATATATTAGCATAATTTATCTGGGGTGAGACTTCCATCACAAATGATATATAAGAGGTCAGGAGGAATGATGGATGAGTGGGAGGCTCTCACCACAGAAGAGGTGACCGCAGTTAGTCTCCACGGGGAGAACAGCCTGCTGGAGACACACTGGACAGGACATGTCTGAGTAGTACTGATGCCTCGGCGTTGGTGATGCTGTTTCCTGAAAGAGAGGAAAGAGAGAAAGAGAGTTATATTAGAAGAATGACTCCACTAATGAAGAAAAAGAGAAGATGCATGTCTTCAATATATGTATGGAATGCCATTTCTGGTAAAAAGCTGTCTAAGGTCTGTGCACTATGGCCCTAATTTAAAGATCTGCACATGCTACACAAGTCAACAAAGGATCGCATCTTTCACATGAGCAAAATAGCACTGCCACAGCAAAATTTAAAAAATTATATTTAAAGGCACAATCGCTTACATTTAAAATGTTAATATTTAGACCTGTAATAATCATATAATTTCATATAAATCTCTCTCATATAACTGTAATTCACAATTTTGCATGCAATTAATCTGACTAATTGTTTTATATTAGGTTCCGTTTTTTAAATATTTTTTCTGACCCAGAATTTAGCTCCGCCCCCAAGCTGGAACACTGCTGCTCATCTCATCTTATTCTCTTTAAAAGGCAGCTCACAAGGCATACACACTTTGAGCAGAATGGGTGGGGTCAGTGTTTGTTAGGGTTTTTACTGCAATTGTGATTCACTTTTCAGGCAGCAGAGGGCACTAAAAAGACAAACTGTCCCTTTAACAGAGTGTCACAAACAAACAGCACCCCATTTAAAGAAAATGAAAAAGGTAAATAATGGTTTTAATGGTAAATGATGGTTTCAGTGTAAACCAAAATAATGACTTAACAAGAAGAGTCAAGAAAATTGAACAAATTGATGGATAATTAGATTCCCTGTGAGCTACTAGTTACTCTGAGAAACACTTGAGTCAGTGTTTATATTTATATATATGTGTGTGTGTATATATATATATATATATATATATAAAAAAGCACTGACAATGCCGTAATGTCATATAACACATTAGGGCTGCTTTTTTTCTGACAGCGTTCCTTGTTAGATCTGGTTTCGACTAAACAAGGAGGACGGGTTCCCCTTTTAAATCTCGGTTCCTCTCAACATTTCTTCCTAATCGGATAAAGGTTTTTTCCCTCTTCCTTGCTCCTTGATCCTGAATTTCTTAAAGCTATTTTGCAAAGATGGCATTTTTTTTTTTTTAAAGAAATACCCCACTGACCAATCAAACGTGCACAAATCCCCCTTACTCTAAATGTAGCCGAGACACATTTGGTTTCGCTGATTTCTGCTTCTTTCATTTTGTCTTGGAGCTATGTGAGAGTAATAGAAATAAGCAACTATTACATTTCGTAATATCATATTTTACATTTTATAAAATACCACTAATAGCCTGCATATAGAAATTTCACTTCAGAATGGAGCTGTATCATCATTTGTTTCACGTCTAGCATTGTGCTACACAAGGAACGTTCCTGAAAAACAGTGTGTACTTTTCCAGCTGTATATGGTTGAAATAACAATAAAAGCCACTTGACTTGAAAAAGGGGGCGGAGCCTAGAAACAAGGAGGCTAATAGACAGAAAAGGATTACGGTGGGGTTTTGGTCAGTTTTATGGATTTCTATAAGCCAATATTTGTCCTAAACCATATTTCAGTTCTAGGTTGTATCACAACAAAATGATGAAAAGGACATGGGGGGTGAAAACTTATGCACTGTATATTAAAATGAACACTAAGTGATTCCTCACAGACCTGCTCTGTCTGTAGCTGCTGTCGAACTGCTCGCACGTGCTCCTGATTCTCCGGGTGGATCCTCTGCTGCTCATTCCTGACACACACACACACACACACACACATAGAGAGAGAGAGAGACAGAGAGAGAGACAGAGAGTGAGACAGACAGAGAAGGCAAATAGTGAATTTGGGCTCAGCGATTTTAAAACGCACACAGGCAAACAGCCAAGAAGATGTAAGGTGTGTGTGTGTATGTATACAAGTGTGTGAACCTGCACAGCAGTGTAGCCAGACAAGCCAGGAACGTCACACACAGGACGACCACAAACAGCACTGGGTCACTGACACCTTCGATAAGGGAGTGCTCATCTGGGATGGAAGGATTTGCATCCGGACAGTCGGGGTTTTCCATTCCACCTGCTCATAGCCTGCTCACTTCTCAACATTACAGCAAAAAAAACAAAACAAAACAAACAAAATCAGAGATCAGTCTACTGAATATACTTCCAGGGTGGAAATATTACACTGAAATTAAAGGTATGGGTATTAAAAATGAAAGGGAAAGAACTGTAGGTGTAAACTGAAACTAGAAGGGTTGTGTGTCAGCTTGTGTTTTTCCCCCAACACTGTCTCCCACTTTTTGCACAATTCAAATCACACGAAAGGATCCATCAACCATATTTTCATCAGCATGTCATGATTTTAATGAATCATTCTAGACAAATTCCCTTTCTTTCCAGCACAGTAGGATATACTTTTCACCTCTGGTAGTTCACTAATAATAATAATAATAACAGCAACAACAACAATTATTATGAATACCATTATTATTATTATTATTATTATTAGTAGTAGTAGTAGTAGTAATAATAATGATAATAGTAAGTATAAAATATCATACAAAATTACATTCAAATATTTGTAATTATAATTTAACATTTTTATATAATAAAATATAATAAAAATATGTGCCCTCCTCCAAAATTACTTAATAATGTATACATTATCATGTACATGCATCTGAGATATTTATATATATATATATATATATATATGTATGTATACATAGAGTTCATAGTAAGTGATATTCACAACAGCTAATATCTAATAGCTAATGAACACCGCATTTGGCGTTAATGTATTTAATAAATAACACACACAGACACACACACACAGACTCATGTCCTGTATTTAACACTTACATGAGTTCATAACAATCCGCTGGTCAAATGAAATTATGCCTCCAACACACTCAACAACCAAGCAGACATGTAAACTATCAAACGCCACCGGCCGCGATACAAATACATCCCTTTTCCTTGTGTAATGCACTACCTAGGGTGTATAAATCATAATGTCATACCGTGAGTAGTGCTCCTAAATAGGGGATGAAAAGCGATTTGAAATTCAACCAATCGCAATTCGCCAGGAAGTCACTTCCGCATTTTTTCTCCGGTCCACCTTTTCTTAGTAGTTCGTTGCGTTTGCCTGTTTTAGTTTCCGTTTAAAATTTGTTACGGTGCAATAAAAAATTTGTTTATCATTGGCTTAATTTTGTACACACTTTTAGTTATTGAATAAAAGTACATTCTATATTGTTGCATAGATTAGGATTTATATCGTTTATACATTTTTATCAGGAGTTTATCTGGCTGCTTTTGCAGGGTGGCATTCTCAGGACCCTAGCTAACAGAGAAAAAAAAACACCAGACAACGTTATTTTCCAAACCCGTATTTGAGTAAATCCCGCCTTCTGTGATGGGATTGGCTAGTAATTTGGACTCGATGATTATGTAATATCTGATTGGATAGAATCAACCATTCGTAGTGAAGAAGGCGGGATTTGTTGAAAACGGGTGGGAGAAAAAAGTAAGACGAATAGCTGTAGCTTCGCCGGTGGAGCGGTTGCGTGTGTCTCCACGTATTTGTTCATAAGAAAACGGTTTTATTGTGTTTTTATTTGATTGTGTGATTCGATAACGGAACTGGGACGTGGTAAGACGCGTTTAAATCGCTTGGAGTGACCGGTTATACGTCGTGATATCTGTGTTTTTGGTGATCAGATCGATCAGACTGTTTTTTGGGGGCAGAAAACACGTCCTGTCTGGGTTTTGATAAAGTAACAGGTGGATAGCGGTGTGGATTAAAAGCTGCTGCGATGAGCCATTTGGACGCAGTGGATCGAGTCGAGCTGTGTGAGAGTCTCCTAACATGGGTGAGAAATCAGTGCTCTGTGTGTGTGTGTGTGTGTGTGTGTGTGTGTGTGTGTAAAGGCTTTATGTGTCATTTTCAGTAAAACAGAGAAAGTGGTCGAGAAGAGAAACCAGGAATCTTAAAGGAAAACTCCACCCTTTAACACATTACACATGATTCTACTGAAATATTTGTGTTGTGTTCAGAGATTGTGGTTCTGATGTCTTGGATTGTGTAATATTTTCGTTATTGCCGTGAGAAGTTAAATGTTGTGTGCCCTGCTGACGTCACAGGGTGACTTTTTTAAATTTCTAGTGTAGTTACAATCTCCAACATAATTGATAACAGTCAAGAGCTTCTTTTCTTCCTCACCATTTTCCAGCGACGTTCAACGGCGTATTAACGTGAAATCCGACATATAATATAGCGGAGACTTAACATCCCAGAATGCAGTGCAGCTGAGTTATAGTACATACTGCGTTCATGACCAAGTAATGGTGGACGAACGTTTTTGGCCGCAGCTACTTGCTGTATTTAGTTGCCTCGCTCAGTGAATCTACAGCAGTGAAAAGGGAGAAACGATGTCAGGACTTGTAAACATATTGTGAAATGTCCAAATTTGAACCCAATTTATTTAAAAATCATTCAACCCTAAGTACAGGTTGTGGTGTCACTTCTCATTCCTGACCTAAACAACTGCTTAAAGCACCACGCGATCTCCCAGTGCATCCCCTAAAGGTCACGGGGTCAGCTCGGGTGGTAGAGGCGAGTGCTTGTTCTGGTCTGATGAGTGAAACCCGAGTGTGCCAGCGGACCATATGCTGTTACATCATAACTGAGGAGACAGACGGAGTGCCAGAGTCCTCATCATGGTCCGTGCCAGGTGAAGGGGAACTAGCTGAGCCAGGCCTGTTACCAAATACTTCACTGCTTCATTGCAAGTGGCAATTTAGCACTGGGAAGGGTACGAATGTGGACTCGTAATTCAGCGCTAGCTGACTCATTGGTCAGGATCCATTGGTCAGGATCCATTGGTCCTCGTCTCTGAGGCTTTTACCCGTGTTGTTGCCTGTTGTAACCAGAGCATCACTGGTCAAATTTGGGAAACACTGGAATAACACACGAAGGGCCATGCTGTTATTGGAAAACAATCCATGTCTGGGTGACGTGATGCATCCTGCCTCAAAGCAGAGTCACTGGTACCACCATGATGTGGGTTATTTTCCTTTAACAGCACGACCTGCAGTTTTATTAATGAACGACTCGTCACACTTTTTTAACATTATATAGTTACATTTAACGCTAATGTTATTTAACATCCACAAAACAAGTTAGTTCCTGTTCTGGCTTACGTTATAGCAGCTATAAACTGTTGTTCTCTTACCAACCTTTCTTTTTTTCTCTCTCAAAGACAAAAAAAAGCAGCTTGTCATGTTACCAAGAAACCGGAAAGCACAAAGTCCTGAAGACTTTCCTGTGGCGGAAAAACTGACACTGGAGACTCCTTCATCTCCTTACAGAATACTTCACCATATCATTGGTTATAGGTTCTTTTTTTTGGTTAAATAACAGCACGTTTTTAAATTTGTTCTTTAGATTATGTACCAGTGTATCAGCTGTTAATGAGGAAATGATAATGTTTTAGAATGAGCGCTTTCATAAAATCATTTGTATCATTTATAGTACAGCTGGAGCTACTATCAGAGCTGCTGTTATTGGAAATTAATCAAAACCTTCTGATTTGAGAATTCAGTATGCAGTAAACAGGATGTTGTGGGTTTGCCACCTTTCATGTGGTTGTCTGGTTAGGTCAGCTGATGAAGTGTGTATGGATCTCAAGCTTAACCCTTTGGCTTTGTGAAAGTCGTTGGTTTAGTGGTAGCTCAGTGGAACGTTCGTTGCTGATGATCACAAGGTTGTTTATTCAAATCCCAGGACTCGCAGGATCTTTGTAGAACCTTAAGCAAGGCCCCATGACCCCCATCCTCACCACGGTACTCTATTACAGCTGATCCTGTGCTAAAAAATGGGTGAAGGAATGTTTACCGGTCTTCAATGAATCCATTCGATTGAAGCCTGGGACCAAACAACAGAAAGTAATCAGAAGCCTTAATCTTTTAAAGTCTTGTGATTATAGTCACAATAGCAGTTTGGGCAGCAGTTGCGGTCGAACTGGTTACAGAAGACTTTGGGTTAAATTGGAGATGCGCAGAAACACAGACAAAAATATTGTTGAACAACTGTACAACCATCACATCGTGTTGAAACACGTTGAGCAAAATGAAGACATCAGTCAGAATAACGTCTTTTCTTGCAGTTTGGTGCCATGAAAGAACAACATAGCTACTAGCCAAATATTAGCGAAAAGCTTGCGTTTGGTCGTGATTTGCAAACACGGTAGTTGTTGTTCGATCTAATGTGTCCTCTTCCTGGGAATTCGAGAACTCCAGGACATGCTTGTGCTTGAGTGTGAGAATTTCCACTGCCTCTGCCTCTATTTTATTTTATTTTATTAATCTAAACTAGTCACAGAGTCGGTATAGAAATGGAAAACCCGGACACGTCAGGCTGCAGATAAGAAGTAAGGAGCCCACTGGACCGAAGCATCACTGCAGGAATGCAAGTCCTGACACATACACTCGTAAAAGAAAGTCAGACTGATGACACACTGCTGCTGCTGTCATTGTAGAGAAGGACAGAGCTGACTGAAGTGCCTCAGCCAGCGAGGCAGAGTTGCAGCATTAATACTGACTCAAGAATTACGTTCATAAGACAGCCATGTACTTGACGAAAACAGTTGACATAAAGGGTAATAATGCTGCTTTGCATTACTGCATGTATACAAACTCATATACAGTGATGTATATTAGCACTGTTAAATTCTTGATTCTGATTATGCTAATTCATTTTCTATAACAGCAGCTTGTTCTAATATGTTATTGTTTCTATAGTAACAACATACACGCAGACTTATATAATGGACACTCCATAGAAACGGATAAAAACGTGTAATTGTTGATTGTTGATGGTAATGTTTTCAATGATTTACGGAAGGAGTCTCCAGTGTCAATCTGAGGTAAAGCTGTAAGTAAGTTTTCTGCCACAGAACATTAAATGTTACTATAAATGGATAAAAAGTACGTTGTTCTTTAAATAAATAGAAACACCTGTCATCATTGGCATATTTTTTGGAATAAGTGTAATAAAGCACTTCAGGGCATGCTGTTATAGAAGAATAATCCATCCTGTCACACCACCTTGTTGATTATTTTCCTATAACAGCACGCTCCTGTCCTGTTTTATTCCTTACATTTATAAATAGTTACACGTAGCTATAACGGCAGTTTCCGTGATTGTTTTTTTTTTCTGTCCCAAATTCTGGAAGATCCAGGTGGAAGGCACTGCACTTTCCTGGATCTGTCTGTACTTACACTGGGTCTGAATTATACAACAGTTAGCCTAGTTCTTGTCCACTAATTTGATTGGTCGAGAAGTGATCAGGGGTGCTTATATTGACTGTAACTGCATTCGTTATATTCTTTTTTTTTTTTTTTTTCTCCGAATTTCTGGCAGTTGAATACTGTTTTTTTTTAATTCATGTTTTTTTAAAATTTGCATAAAAGTACAGGAAGTAGACGTAAAGTACTGTGTGTGAGACGTAGTTGTTTACATGCTACTTCGCTGCTTTAAAATAATTGGTAGCAGTATTACCCTGATATTGTGACATTTGTCTTATTTCTCTAATTAGAAACATTTGTGCATGTTAAATATTTTTTTTACTTGAGCAGGCAGCCAGAAGATGGACAAAGAGGTGGAACAAACTCAACAACACAGATATTTAATGATAAGCATTCCTCCAGCTTGTATTTATTTATTTATTTATTTATTTAGATAGTAGAGAGTACAGATCCTGTTTCTGAGCCTCTCAAATTTGTGTTAAAGTTCGCCTGGGCGAGCTTCACACGAAGAGAAATGAATCGGGAAACTCTCGTCCCTCATTATTCAAGTTAATCTGCTTTTTTCCTGGAAGAATATTAATCTTGTACGCTCCAGGCTTGCGTACAGCCGGCTGCAGTAGGAGGTAGTCAATTTCTTTCTAACAGTGTAAATGACTTTATGAAATGATGTACGCACTTGCGACTATGCTGAAGTATAAATCAGCCTTTAGTAGACTTACAGAATTATCTTCTACTCATCACTATCTTCTCTGTTGACCTACTCGCCACCCACGGCATTGAAATAAACATCCTGCTTCCTGACAAAATCTAAAATATGGCTGTTCGTTTTGTATTACCCATTTGTGTCAGAGCTGGGATATGTCTGATCCTATGCAGTAAAAGTCAATAACTTGCTGTTGAAGTGACAGACTGACGCAGTGACCTCTCCTCTCGCTTGCGGCTGAGCTGTGAATGTGGCTGACAGTAAGAGCTTTCTTCTGAGAAACGAAAAGAGGAAGTTTTGCCGTGATTGGAGTGCTGTGGCCTGCTGCTTGATCTGCTTTAGTAATATCCAAACTTAAGCAGACATTTATATAATGTTTATGGAAGGAGTCTCCAGTGTCAGCGCTTTGTCGGAGTCAGAGTTAAAGCTGTAACTTGACCTTCTACAAAAACAAATGAGTTTGCACTTTGCAGACTGTTTAGAGCTGCTGTAATGTCAGTGATATCAGGACTGAATGTTCCAAAACATTAAATGTAACTATAAACAGATAAAAAGTGAGGTGTTGTTCTTATAATAAATAAAAAAATTAATTGTTGGCAAATTCCTGTTGTGTAAGAGGAATAAAACACTTCAGGATGTGTTATTGGTATTGGAAACTAATCAACCTGTCATCACATCTGTCATCACACCACTGCATTGTTGATTATTTTCCTGTAACTGCACATCCTGCCATCCATGTAGTGTATAAACATGGTGTTTATTTTTCATTTCTTGATGGTGTTGCAGTGTGGTCACTTCAACAGAAATAATTATTAATTGAAGGCATGGACTATTGTGATTAAAAAAGTAAACTGCAGTGATTTGCAAATGAGTGTTAAACAGTAACGTGCGCCACTTTGTAGTCCTCCATGTTATACACCGAATCCCATCCAGGCGTGCTGACTCCACTTTTCTCTCACACTCCTGCGCCAGGGAATCCCAGCATTCCTCTCGCTTCAGGCTTGTGATGTGACCTGCACACACCCGACTCGCGTGAAGACGTCTGGCTGCTGCTTTTGCTCTCCGGAAATAATGTGGCCAGCTCTCATTCCTCACATAGCTGCTAGGCGACATGCCAAAGCAAACCTGCTGATCTGAGCAGCTTACACACCAGCTGTTGTAGCAGATGTGAACCAGAAGGTTTAAGTGTGTGTAGCCATGTCGTAATAAACCCTCGAACCTACCGTAAATACGTGATATAGGACGAATAAAAACATCTCGAAAACTGGCCCTGATTTTAATTAGCATTATGTAAATAAATGTTGTATGGCTTTTTAATTTCTTATTTTTTTATTTTCAGATTTTTATTTAAACTATTAGCTGTGATGTGTTCATCCACTTGTTTTATAAAAAAAAGCTGTTTCTTCTTTACCTCAGCTCACTCGCTTAGCGTCAGTCTCCTTTACCTCAGCTCACTCGCTTAGCTTCAGTCTTTACCTCAGCTCACTCGCGTAGCGTCAGTCTCCTTTACCTCAGCTCACTCGCTTAGCGTCAGTCTCCTTTACCTCAGCTCACTCGCTTAGCTTCAGTCTTTACCTCAGCTCACTCGCTTAGCGTCAGTCTCCTTTACCTCAGCTCACTCGCTTAGCTTCAGTCTTTACCTCAGCTCACTCGCGTAGCGTCAGTCTCCTTTACCTCAGCTCACTCGCTTAGCTTCAGTCTTCTTTACCTCAGCTCACTCGTCAGTCTCCTTTACCTCAGCTCACTCAGTTAGCTTCAAATCCTACTTTACCTCAGCTCACTCGCTTAGCGTCAGTCTCCTTTACCTCAGCTCGCTCGCTTAGCGTCAGTCTTTACCTCAGCTCACTCGCTTAGCGTCAGTCTCCTTTACCTCAGCTCACTCGCTTAGCTTCAGTCTTTACCTCAGCTCACTCGCTTAACGTCAGTCTCCTTTACCTCAGCTCACTCGCTTAGCTTCAGTCTTTACCTCAGCTCACTCGCTTAACGTCAGTCTCCTTTACCTCAGCTCACTCGCTTAGCGTCAGTCTCCTTTACCTCAGCTCGCTCGCTTAGCGTCAGTCTCCTTTACCTCAGCTCACTCGCTTAGCTTCAGTCTTTACCTCAGCTCACTCGCTTAACGTCAGTCTCCTTTACCTCAGCTCACTCGCTTAGCGTCAGTCTTCTTTACCTCAGCTCACTCGTCAGTCTCCTTTACCTCAGCTCACTCAGTTAGCTTCAAATCCTACTTTACCTCAGCTCACTCGCTTAGCGTCAGTCTCCTTTACCTCAGCTCGCTCGCTTAGCGTCAGTCTTCTTTACCTCAGCTCGCTCTCTTAGCGTCAGTCTCCTTTACCTCAGCTCGCTCGCTTAGCGTCAGTCTCCTTTACCTCAGCTCGCTCGCTTAGCGTCAGTCCCCTTTACCTCAGCTCACTCGCTTAGCGTCAGTCTCCTTTACCTCAGCTCGCTCGCTTAGCGTCAGTCTCCTTTACCTCAGCTCGCTCGCTTAGCGTCAGTCCCCTTTACCTCAGCTCGCTCGCTTAGCGTCAGTCTTCTTTACCTCAGCTCACTCGCTTAACGTCAGTCTCCTTTACCTCAGCTCACTCGCTTAGCTTCAGTCTTTACCTCAGCTCACTCGCTTAGCGTCAGTCCCCTTTACCTCAGCTCACTCGCTTAGCGTCAGTCCCCTTTACCTCAGCTCACTCAGTTAGCTTCAAATCCTACTTTACCTCAGCTCGCTCGCTTAGCGTCAGTCTTCTTTACCTCAGCTCACTTGGTTAGCGTCAACATCCTTTACCTCAGCTCACTCGGTTAGTATTATTTAACAGTAATCACAAGAGTTTTAATCATATTTTTGAATAGTATTTTTGCCTGAAATGCTCCATTATGTGGTACTTCATATTCTGCCAACAAAATGATCTTAAATTGATTGTGAATTGACACATAAGGATTATTTCAGAACACATTCTTCCCATTTTGGCTCTACGTTTATAGGAGTCGCCAGCTGCTCTCTTCACTTCCCGAATCTTCTGTTTCCTCGTACTGAGGGAAGGTCGGGGTGTGCACTTCCTCTGAAGGATCACTGACTTCACCATTCTTCTGTGGTGTTTCAGTGAAGGTTCACAGAGTGCTCAGAGGACCAGAGCTCCTTGTATTTTTCTAATAAATCCATTATTAATTCGGTGCAGTTGTCTGGATGAAGTGTGGATTAGTGTTCTGAATCACAAGCAGAGGATTGCGATTGAAGCAGTTTGTTAAGTAAACATATAACGGAGTGTGTGTCATGGTGTGATTTATTCTCAGCAGGCAGTTTGTGCGTGTAGTCAGGGTTGGATTTCGTAACCAGCATGTGAGGGCTAAAATTAAACTCACTGAGGTTTCTGTGTAAAAGTGAATTGGGGGACGATTCTGGATCAATTCATAATAAACATTGGACAGTATTAAAATGATGATTTTTAAATATCATTGTATGTCGTACGTTAAATTATTGGGCTCAGTTTATAACCTTCATCCTGATGTGCTTGTTGATAATGTGTATTAATGTGTATTAACGTACCACAACTTTGAGTTTGTGTGTGTTAATTAACGCAGTCTTTGTTTGTTAACGCCGTGTTTCGTGCATTGGGTTGTGAATGCTTATTAATGCACCAGTGAAATGCAAATGTTTATTATTGAATTAATGAGATGTGAAAGTTTATTAACACACCATTGGGTTGTGAATGCTTATTAATGCACCATTGGGTTGTGAATGCTTATTAATGAGCCACTGGGGTGTGAATACTTATTAACGCACCATTGGTCTATGATTGCTGATTAACGCACCATTGGGTTGTGAATGCTTATTAATGCACCAGTGAAATGCAAATGTTTATTATTGAATTAATGAGATGTGAAAGTTTATTAACACACCATTGGGGTTCGAATGCTTATTAACACACCACTGGGTTGTGAATTCTTATTAACACACCACTGGGCTGTGATTGCTTATTAACGCACCATTGCGTTGTGAATGCTTATTAATGCACCACTGGGTTGTGAATGCTTATTAACGCACCATTGGGCTGTGAATGCTTATTAACACACCATTGGGCTGTGAATGCTTATTAATGCACCATTGGGTTGTGAATGCTTATTAATGCACCATTGGGTTGTGAATGCTTATTAACGCACCATTGGGCTGTGAATGCTTATTAACACACCATTGGGTTGTGAATGCTTATTAATGCACCATTGGGTTGTGAATGCTTATTAATGCACCAGTGAAATGCAAATGTTTATTATCGAATTAATGAGATGGGAAAGTTTATTAACACACCATTGGGTTGTGAATGCTTATTAATGCACCATTGGGTTGTGAATGCTTATTAATGAGCCACTGGGGTGTGAATACTTATTAACGCACCATTGGTCTATGATTGCTGATTAACGCACCATTGGGTTGTGAATGCTTATTAATGCACCGTTGGGTTGTGAATGCTTATTAATGCACCACTGGGCTTTGAATGCTTATTAATGAGCCACTGGGGTGTGAATACTTATTAATGAGCCATTGGGGTGTGAATGCTTATTAATGCACCACTGGGCTGTGAATGCTTATTAATGCACCACTGGGCTGTGAATGCTTATTAACGCACCATTGGGCTGTGAATGCTTATTAACACACCATTGGGTTGTGAATGCTTATTAACGCACCATTGGGTTGTGAATGCTTATTAATGCACCATTGGGTTGTGAATGCTTGTTAAAGCACCATTGGGTTGTGAATGCTTGTTAAAGCACCATTGGGTTGTGAATGCTTATTAATGCACCATTGGGTTGTGAATGCTTATTAATGCACCAGTGAAATGCAAATGTTTATTATCGAATTAATGAGATGGGAAAGTTTATTAACACACCATTGGGTTGTGAATGCTTATTAATGCACCATTGGGTTGTGAATGCTTATTAATGAGCCACTGGGGTGTGAATACTTATTAACGCACCATTGGTCTATGATTGCTGATTAACGCACCATTGGGTTGTGAATGCTTATTAATGCACCGTTGGGTTGTGAATGCTTATTAATGCACCACTGGGCTTTGAATGCTTATTAATGAGCCACTGGGGTGTGAATACTTATTAATGAGCCATTGGGGTGTGAATGCTTATTAATGCACCACTGGGCTGTGAATGCTTATTAATGCACCACTGGGCTGTGAATGCTTATTAACGCACCATTGGGCTGTGAATGCTTATTAACGCACCATTGGGTTGTGAATGGTTATTAATGTACCGTTGGGTTGTGAATGCTTATTAATGCACCACTGGGCTGTGAATGCTTATTAATGCACCACTGGGCTGTGAATGCTTATTAACACACCATTGGGCTATGATTGCTGATTAACGCACCATTGGGTTGTGAATGGTTATTAATGTACCGTTGGGTTGTGAATGCTTATTAATGCACCACTGGGCTGTGAATGCTTATTAATGAGCCACTGGGGTGTGAATACTTATTAATGAGCCATTGGGGTGTGAATGCTTATTAACGCACCACTGGGCTGTGAATGCTTATTAATGAGCCATTGGGGTGTGTATGCTTATTAAAGCACCATTGGGTTGTGAATACTTATTAATGAGCCATTGGGATGTTAATGCTTATTAACGTGCCATTGTGATGGGAGTACTTATTATTGTTCCTCTGAGTCGTGAATGCTGCTGAGTGTACCCATGGGGACGCGATTGTTTATTAACGCTCCACTGGGTTGCGAATGCGTATTAACGCACCATTGTTTTGTGAGTGCTTCTTACACACCTTTCGGTTGTGAATGCTTGATGCACACACCCTATTGCATTGTAAATATCTTTACAACATACACACCATTAGTCGCTAGTGCTTAGCATACCATTGGTGTGTCTAGTGTTTCATTAAACCTGTTTTACTCTGCGTGTGTACTGCTCTGAGAACTGTTTGACATTTCGGCTGAGGTTTGATGCTACAGTTCCTGAGGAAACTCCTGAGTCAGCACTTCAGCTCCAGCACGTGTGATGGACCAAAAACGAACAGACAACATGTTGGAAATGACATAAGCAACATGAGCTCATTAGTCACGTCAGATCTTCTTATAGGAGTAATCCACATGTGCACGCAACAGATTAATGATTACGGGCTAAGTGTGTATTAACTAGAGACTAGAGACAAGTGCTCAGAATAAGGTCATTTACTGTTATTGTTGAGAAGTGACGAGTCAAAAGAATGACACACATGCTCATGTAGCGACTGGAAAACACACCTTCCCAGTTTGGCAGTTCATGCTTTATTGTATTTCTGACATAAAAAAAATGACAAAACAGCCAAAACATGACTACAGTGGCACTAGTAAGCTGTTACACCACGTTCCAATTATGTGGGTTTTTTTGGTCCTAGTTATTTTTAGGAACATGATACCAACAGGAACTGATGTACCATCATAAACAACATCAATTCTGTTATATTACTCATCCTGCGTAAGGCATTGTTGTGCATTTTAATAACATCAGCCTCACTTTAACTGTTATTCATTCTAATCAGCTCTCAAGGTGATTCAGAAATAAACTAGAACTGTGTTTTTGTTTCCCCATGTGCAGTGAGTAACACGTTGAACGAAGCGATTTAGGACACGACTAGCACTATGGGAGGAGGAGGTTAAAGTTTAGGGGAAGTGTGAAGTAGCTGTTGTAGTTGTTCTGAGATGTTCTCTTAAAGTGGAGGGTTTGGGAAACAAGCTATTTTTTGTAGCACGTATACAAAAGTTTGTGCGTGTGTGTGTGCGTGTGTGTGTGTGTGTGAGAGAGAGAGAGATAGAGAGGCTGGGGTTGACCTGAATGACGGAGAGGAAATAGTGAGTGGGATTAGTGAGGAAGAGAGTATGACGCTGACGTGTCATGCTGCTGTGTTTACGGAAGCAGACAGAGGAGACGCTGCTTCACATCACATCTTATAAAAGACAGGAAGAGAAAGCGAGAGAGAGAGAGAGAGAGAGGGAGAGCGCAGCTGTGTTTACACTCAGTGATGTGTTTGGGTCGAAGCCTAATATTGACGCCTGGTGCACATTTTAGGTCAGATTTTTTAAGGTGTTGGTTGCAAAATATTCAATGGAACCCCCACATATGGGTGGATGATATGACAAAAATGTCATAGCACAATATTTGAAGGCATTTCTACGCCACGCAATATGTATCACGGTCTGATTTTGCTCACAAACTGCCAGCAAGACAGTAGAGTTGCGTTTAAAAAATAAAACCTGTTCAATGATGCTTTATCTGATGTGTATATTTTTAAAAAAAAATATTATTTCTAATTGATAAATCAATATTTGACACTGAAAACAAGCAAAACATTAATATCTGTGAAAATTCTAACACTGAAAATTTTCTAAAGATTAAGTGCAGCATTTTGACATCGTGTCAGCTGCGTCCAGTTAGCTTGTAATTAAATGTATTTAAAAAAAACAAACAAAAAATAGCTATGATGATATTGACGATATCTCTGAAAAGCATATTGTGTCATAATTTATAACAATATCGATCTTATATCGTCATATCGCCCAGCCCTACCCCAAACCTCACAAAATAGCCACTCTGATGTGACAATATTTTATAGTAATAAAATAAAAACACGTGAAGAACAGTTTTACAACCATGACTGCTTTTAACAGGCGACGGTGTGGTGGTTATTTGCACGAACTATGTGAGGATAGTGTGTGTAAAGCTAATACTCCTTTACCCGAGGTGTGGGAGGAAGGATTATTATTTAGTTACATTTTCCGCACTTTCCGGTTTCTCGATCGCATGACAGGCTGCTTTAATGTAAGAAAACTCGTTTCACAAACGTTCCACAACATTAAATGTAACTTGAAACGGATAAAAATAGTCATTCCTGTGGTAAAATGGGGATTTTAGTTGTTTATTTAGAAAATGAATGATTTGTTGGCTTTCTGTAACGTGTAAATTCTGCCCTGGCTGTAACATCTGGATAAACACTCACACACACACACACACACATCACACTTTCACTGTTGCGACTATGATTTCACGTTATCTAGCATTGTGTGTGTGTGTGTGTGTGTGTGTCTGTTTGTGTGTGTGTTCTTTTCTAAGATGCCAGGATGCAAAAACAAGAGTTAAAAAAAATGACCGAATTCCACTTTCCTCTGAAATCTCCTTTTCAGATCCAGACGTTTGGTGTGGAAGCGCCGTGCAAAACAGTGGAAGACCTGACGAGTGGCGTGGTCATGGCTCAAGTTCTGCAGAAAATGTGAGATGCGCACACACACACACACACACACACACACAAAATATTACACACACTCAGGGCATGACCTAACCTGAATGGCCCACCCACATCTCTGCTGAGTGTGTTGTGTGTTCCACTGAAGCCAGTTGACACACACACACACACACTTCTCAGATGCTGAATCGTCTGAACTGTCTTTTTTTTTTCTCGTCCTCAGAGACATAGCGTACTTCAGCGACAGCTGGATAAGCCGCATCAAGTCTGAAGTGGGTGATAATTGGAGGTTAAAGGTGAATAAGCGCTCTGGGGTTTGCGCTTCGTTAGCGTGATGTGAGAAAGTGTCCTGCTCAGTGTAGTGCACGCTTTCCCTTTTTTCACACTGTTTATTTCCTTCTTTTCCAGATCAGTAACCTAAAGAAAATATTAAAAGGCATTTTGGATTACAACCATGAGGTAGGAACATGTTCACATTTCCAGTAAATATTATATGTGGCCTTACAGTGAGGGAATGAGTGCACACTTTCTGGCTCAAAGTGTCCCTAACTAGGGAGCTGCCTCCTGATTGGAACATAATTCATACATCTTTCTTTTTCTGTCTTTCTCTCTATCTCTATGTGTCTCTCTCTCACTGTCTCTCTACCTCACTCCTTCTGGGTGTCTCTCTCACCCTGTTTCATTCTCTCTCTCTCTCTCTCTCTCTCTCTCTCTCTCTCACTGTCTCTCTACCTCACTCCTTCTGGCTGTCTCTCTCTCTCTCTCTCTCTCTCTCTCTCACTCTCTCTCTATGCGTCTCTCTCTTTCACTGTCTCTCTACCTCACTCCTGGCTGTCTCTCTCACCCCGTTTCATTCTCTCTCTCTCTCTCTGTCTCTCACACTGTCTCATTCTCTCTCTCTCTCCCCCTCTCTCTCTCTCTATGCGTCTTTCTCTCTCACTGTTTCTCTACCTCACTCCTTCTGGCTGTCTCTCTCTCTCTCTCACTGTCTCTCTACCTCACTCCTTCTGGGTGTCTCTCACACTGTCTCCTTCTCTCTCTCTCTCTCTCTGTCTCTCACCCCATTTCATTCTCTCTCTCACTGTCTCTCTACCTCACTCCTTCTGGGTGTCTCTCACACTGTCTCCTTCTCTCTCTCTCTCTCTCTCTCTGTCTCTCACCCCATTTCATTCTCTCTCTCACTGTCTCTCTACCTCACTCCTTCTGGCTGTCTCTCTCACACTGTCTCATTCGCTCTCTCTCTCTCTCTCTCTCTCTCTCTTTCTTTTGATCACTCTCTCCATCTCTCACACACACTGTCTCTCTCTCTCCCTCTCTTTCTCTCATTCTTGCTTTCTCTGCCTCTTTGTCTCTCTGACACTCTGTCTCTCTCGTTTTGTCGTGCTCTTTCAATCCGTGTCTCTCTCTCCATCTCTTGTCCAGGTTCTGGGACAGCAGATTAATGACTTCACCCTGCCTGATGTCAATCTGATCGGGGAGCACTCGGACGCAGGCGAGCTCGGCCGCATGCTGCAGCTGATACTCGGCTGCGCTGTCAACTGTGAACAGAAGCAAGGTGTGTGTGTGTGTGTGTGTGTGGCCTGTTCCTTCACACTCTGCTGATAAGTTCAGATGTACAGTATTGTGCAAGTGTTGACACGCCCCCCCTTTTTCTACATCAAGCAACAAGAGTCATTTGGCCAAAACGTTTGGTGAACGCATGTTTCTGCAGATTGTGGTAACCACCAAAAATTTAAACACGAGCTCTTAAACATTTAAATATGGATTTTTGCCTTGAATGCATAATACTTCATATTTGAGCAGTATGTGAAGAGTGAAATTCGTTTAGATAGCCATAAAGTAAACACACTCTACATTTAAACCTGACTCGCTTTATGGACATCTTCTAGAGTACATCCAGACCATCATGATGATGGAGGAGTCCGTGCAGCATGTCGTCATGACAGCCATTCAGGAGGTAACATTAACACCGCCCACAGTCCGCACTGACCCTGCATTTATTAACGCCAGTGTGCTCATTTTCAACGTATTTGTTTCTGTGTTTTGTAGCTGATGAGCAAAGAGACACCAGTTGCGGCAGGAAATGACTCCTACGCTGATCTGGACAGGCAGGTAAGTTTCGTTTTATTTATTACGATCTTTTTTCTTTCTATCTAGCAAACTGTATCTCATTGCGCTTCCATCTTCTTCAGAACCCAGTTTAACGTTTTCTTCTCCTCACAGCACTTTCAAATTCATTCTTCTGGTTAGATTGTGTTCGAAATAGAAGAAGGAAATAAGGGGAACTTGGGTATAGAAAAAAGTGTGACCTAATTTAAGCTTTTAAATGAGATCATAATATTATATTGTTAGGGGTCCAAGCACTCGGTACTGGAAGGTTCCATCGATCAGCCTAAAGTTTTTTTTTTTTTTTTCTTTCCAGTATGTTCCCTTTTGTCTTATTAAGCTTGAACACTGTACAGAACCTGTACTGTGAGTGCAGTAATGTTTAACATGTCAAGGTAAATGAGTGCTTGGACCCCTTATTTAAGCTTCATAATTAGACCTCGATATTGTTAGGGGTCCAAGCACTTAATACTGGAAGAGTTTTACACTCCAAACAAGGTTCCATCAAACACCCGAAAGTGTTCTTTCATTTTTTAATGTTCCAGAATGTTCCATTTTAGTCATCTTTAACACTATAAAGAACCTTTGAGCGTAGTGCAATGCTGGGTTATTTGTTTTGCTTGGACCCCAGTGATCGCTACTCATCACTATATCGCTGTATTTTAAACTGATAATGTCTCGTTATTTATCTCGTCTGTGCTCTCAGCTGAAGAAGACGGTGGAGGAGCTGAACGATGCTCTGGCTTCTAAAGAGGAGATCGCTCAGCGCTGCCACGAGCTGGACATGCAGGTAAACATCTCCGCTCAGTAAGCATCAGCTTGCTCTAAACTCCATTAGATGTCGTTTTAAATGGCTTTGCTTCTTTGGTTTTGAATATGCTCAGTTTTATCTTGCATTTTTTTTTTATTTGATTTTTAGTTCCTTAAAGGATAACTCCAGCATTTTTAATCTCTGTCCACTGCAGACCCGTCAATATTTATGCATTTTGCATAGGAACTCACATTTTTAATATCGGAGTACGCTGCTATGAGTTATCAAAAATACACAAAAATAGCAGTCTTCTTCCTCCGCCCTTGTCCTCCATCCATAACAACAAGACATGAGCTAACTGACGTGAATCTTGAATGATAGACAGTTGCTCAGGTGTTTTGATCTCTCCAATATTAACTCACCTAGAAGCCCCGCCCCCTTTTTCTCCATCTCTCATTAGTAATCGCATGTTTCGAATTTCCAGCTTGAATGCTGCAGCGTCGCTTTCTCTCAGGGTGAATGGAGAATGTTTTGAATTCATTAATGTGAAATAAAATCAATCGACGTATGTTTGGATTAGTTAACATTTGACAATTATTAACGTATGTTTATTAGGAATACCACCAGAAAAACAAACAAAAAAAAACAAGGCACTTTTTGTCAAAGAGGAAAAAAATGGAACCTACAAAGAAGTGTAAAACCTAACACTTTACAAACAATTTTAAAGGTAATGACAATTAAAAAGTGAATAAAAATGCTGTTAGCTCTCCTGCGTCAGTCAGAACAGACGGTTTTTTAAGCCGAGCATTCAAGCCTATCGGTGTAGAAACTGAAGTGCGCGTATATACGGAGTTGTACGGTTTTTTGGGGGATAAAAAGCTGCTGCTTATCTGTTTTACTTCAAATGTAAACACTTTTTGCTATATGTAAGTCACTTTCTAAGTGTCTACATCTTAACTAAAACACATTAGCGCCAGCTTTTTTCCTCCCAACCACCCGGTGGTTACAGTAAAACCCTGTATATATGCACACTACAGTTTCTGACTTGAAGTGATTTGTGAGAGGGCTATGTAGGAAGTCATACAGTCATGTCGAGTATGGCTGATGTTGATGAAGCTCTTCTGTCATGATTACCTCTTAGGTCTCCAGGCAATGTAAACCTGTCCTAAACGGGTTTTCTGCCCTTTTCTAAGAGACACGTCAGGCTTTTTTGTGGTAATCTCGCACTCCATATGCTACAGATACAGTGGATAAAGATTAGACTGAAGAATGTTGTCCTGTTCCTTTAAGGTTTCCTTGAAGAGTTCCTTTAAGTTTTTAAGATTTGTAGAAACATGGCTATAGAAGCGCTGCAGCTTCTGTTGCAGATTATTTTCAGACACACATCTCTACTTTCACTCAGACCTCTAAAGTTTGTCCTTACAGTAAACCCAGGAGGTGACGATTTAGTGCAGCGCTTCTCTCTAGCTCAGAGCCGAGGTCGGTAAGCCTCGAGCTCTGCGTCGCATCCCAGCCGTCGGCCATGTTGTAAAGTTTAGGAAATGTATTTCCACATGTTTGTTTCTTTGTTCTCTTCTTTTTCCCCCCTTCTCTATCTTTTCTTTTCTGACCCTCTGCCTTGCTTTGAAGGCGTACCTCGTCCAAGAGGAGCGTGATAGGCTGAGATTAGAGTTTATTGAACTAGAGGAGAGGGTAATGTTCCTCCCTTTTTTTCTCTCCTCCTGCTCTTTTTCACTCACCTGTTATCCAGAGTTTGCACCTCGCTTCCTATAACATCCCTCAGTAGTAGGCAAACTCTCTAGTGTGTGTGTGTGTGCGTGTGTGTGTGTGTGTGTGTGCGTGCGCGTGTGTGTGCTGCTTCTTAGTGCCACTAGTGTCGCTTCACAAACTAATCTCACCCTCACCTGTGTGCGAATGCCCCTGGGTTCCCATGGCAACAGCAGACTGTGCTTACCCATGAGTCTTTGCAGTGATCACGGGCATCACAGGTTGTGTTGTCAGTCCCATGAGCCAGATATTTTCAATAGTTTTGAAACTATTTCTAGGATCAGGATTAAAATATCTACTGTACTTTCCAGGGACTAAGATGGCACATTGTACTTTTTATCCTTTTATAGTTACATTTCATATTTTGGAAGATTTAACACAAGTTATCATTTGTGTTATAGCCGCTTTAAACAGTTGCTCCGTCACCAGCGTCTGTTTCTTATCTGACTCTTGACTTCATTAAGAGCGAAAGTCTTAATGTTAAAAAACATAATGTTATGTAATGATGTAATGACACTGGAGACTCCTTCCATAAATAAATCCCTGTCTTTTTACAGAAAACATCTTTGTTCCTTTTCTTTGTTTTTTTTTTTTTTTGTTAAATAACAACACATTAAAAAAAAAAAAAAAAAAGTTAATTTTTAGGTTTAGATTGTGTCAAGCACCTGTTATACAAGTCCCCATGAATGAGCTGTTACTATAGAAATTATTTTATAAATCTAAATTTTGATGCTTTGTTTTGAAATTTTATATCAAGTTGAATTAAATTTGTGTTCCACTATTTAAGTTAGTATGTAAGGCATTAAAACTTGAAATTCAATTTTAGAATGAAATATAAGACACACGAAATTTTGAATTCAGATCATGTCCTGTATGATCGACTACATTATGCGGTCAGTGGAAAATTTGCAACTATTTAAGTTTATTTAAAAAAAAAAAAAACCCTTTAAATGGCTTCTGCGTGTAAATCTGCAGGCTGTGACTGTTTCCTTCTCCTCCTGTTTTCACCGTGTGGAGTGAAACTTCATGATTGCCGTGTTGCGAGCACATTACCTCCACGTTAATCTGCATGAAATCCTACTGACGTCTTCTTCCCATTTTTTCAGACATTTTGTGCTTGCTTTTTGTTTTAACTTTGGTTTTGTGTTTTAAACGATTAACCATAAAATCACTGATTATTATATGATAATGTGTTATATCTGTATACATAAATTTTAAAATGTAGTTAGAATAAATATATACTTCAGTCCAGACAGAATGATAGACATGTAAAGTGTGTACTTCTTTTTGTTAGACTGGATGCAGCCTGTAATTCTGTTTATTAATGACTTCTTAATGTTGCGGGATGATTCTTGACGTTCTCTTGTGTGCGCTTGCTCTCTCTCTCTCTCTCTCTGTCTCTCTCTCTCTCTCTCTCTCTTTCCCTCTCCCTCCATCAGGTGGCGGCTCTGCAGGAGGAGAAGAGCAGCCTGCTTGCTGAGAATCAGGTCCTGATGGAGCGTCTCAACCAGTCCGACTCCATCGAGGACTTGAACAGCCCGGCCGGGAGGCGGCACCTCCAGCTTCAAGCACAGCTGGAGCAGCTGCAGGAGGAGACGTTTAGGTGAGAGACGGAGATAGAAGTCTGAGCTAAAAGAGTTGTTTACCTCCTGCGACTTGGAAATGAGTCGTTTCTATGGAAACACACACGCTCACTGGTTAAATAACTCTCAACATGGCTGTATTACACAGAACCCGCCCCCTGGCCTACATCTGGCCTACACACTGATGTACGTGCAGATGTAGGGCTAAACGAGAGATCTGTGCTGTATGATTTCTGCCAAACTCCACGCACACTTTGGCTAACGCTAATACTAGCTAATACGGCTTGTTGCGACAGGCTGAGCGAGTGGGATCTCTCTCATCTGAGCTGGGAGTATCATGCTCTGCCCTTCCCGCTGGCTCCCGAGGGCCTCAGCCCCATTCAGGCCCTGCCCCAGTGGAGGTAACTGCAGCTAGCATGGGCACAGAGGGCACACGGGGCATAGACACCCACCCTCTCACTGGGGCACTTCACGGGCTCCGGGGGATGTTGATGGAGCTGACAGTCGTCTGTTTTTCGCACTTGGGTCACAGCTGGTCCACGTTCGCTTGGATATGTGCTCAGATTCACCACGTCTATTTTATTTTATTTTATTTGAGCACAATGGCGTTGGAGAAATGTTTGCTCTCAGCTTTCCTTCGGACACGGTTTAACTGTCTCATGATCGTGTGTGTGTTTGTGTGTGTGTATATGTGCCAGGCTCGAGGCGGCTAAAGACGACTACCGTATTCGCTGTGAGGAGCTGGAGAAGGAGCTCCTGGAGGTCAAAGGTCAGAACGAGGAGCTGACGTCTCTGGCTGACGAAGCTCAGTCCCTCAAAGATGAAATGGACGTCCTGAGGTGAGACACCGGCATGGATTCTGAGGTCATGACCCTGGACTGAGGACATGGATCACTATCTCTCAGCTGTCTGTCTTTTCATTTGTTTTTATCTCTGTCCCTTTGCCTCAATCTCTGTCTGCTTTCTTCTCCATCTACATCTCTCGATCTCTCTCCCTCTCTATCTCCTTTTCTATCTGTCTGTCTCTCTCTCTGTCTGTCTCTTTCAGAATCCTCATTGTCTGTTGTTTTTTTTTCTGTCTCTCTGTCTTTCTCTCTGTCTGTTTCTTTCTGATTCCTTTTCCCCTTTCTCTTGGTCTGTGTCTTTCTTCATCTGTCTGTCTTTCTGTCCCTTTGCCTTATTGTCTTGTTTCCTTCGCTGTCTTCATCTGTCTCTGTGTTTTCCGTTGTCTGTCTGTCTTTTTCTCTGCCTGTCTCTTTTTGTCTGTTTCTCTGTTTGCTTTTCTATCTGTCTATCTCTCTGTCTCTTTTCTGTGTTGGTCTGTCTGTCTTTTCCTCTGTCTGTCTTTCTGTCTGTCTGTCCCTTCCATCTCTTTTTTTTTTTTTTTTTCATCTTGGTCTGTATTTTTCATCATCTGTCTTCCTCTCCATTCCTTTGCCTCCCTGTCTGCTGGTGTATTTCTTCTTTCTGTCTCTCTCTCTCTCCATCTTCATTCTGTCTGTCTGTCTGTCTCTCTCTGTGCCTCTGTGTGTAGATCTTTCTCCTCCTGTCTCTCATTATGTCTGCACTGTGTGTCTCTCGTCCTGCAGACACTCGTCTGATAAGGTGGCGAAGTTGGAGGCGCAGGTGGAGTCGTATAAGAAGAAGCTGGAGGATCTGGGGGATCTGCGCAGGCAGGTGAAGCTGCTGGAGGAGAAGAACACCAGCTACATGCAGAACACCGTGAGCCTGGAGGAGGAGCTACGCAAAGCTAACACGGCCCGCGCCCAGCTGGAGACCTACAAGAGACAGGTCCACACACACACACACACACACACACACACACACACACACACACACAAACAGAGTGCTGGGAGGAGGATGTGGGTCAGCAAACCACATTCATTAAATTATCCTTCAGTACAGTTTATCCTTGATCACACTCCGCATGCCTCATATCTCTCGAGTTAACGAGGATGGGTTCTGTAGGTGGTCGAGCTCCAGAACCGGTTGTCCGAGGAATCCAAGAAAGCCGACAAGATGGAGTTTGAGAGCAAGCGACTGAAGGAGAAGGTGGATTCGCTTCAGAAGGAGAAAGACGTAAGGCTGATTCATCTCTCAGAACATTTCTATGCAGAATATTTAATGGATTAATTAGTTGTCAGTCAGAGTGAACATTAAGAGCTGTCTCAGAGTAATAATAAAGTGTGAGTGTGTTTAGAGAGAATAAATACTGCCCTGAGGGCGTTCAGTGGCCATTACAGTGGGCTGAAGGTTGTGCTAGCTTCCAGGATTTCTGCAGCCTGGAAAAGATAATAAATGCCTGTGCTGTGACGTAGCGAGTCAGGAAGCACCTGCAGAGATGAGCTGATTACACTGATTACATGTGAACATGCCGGGAGATAGCCGTTTGCCCCAGGAATGAGCATCAGATGCGTTTTTTTCTTTCCTTTCTTTTCTTCCTTTCTTGTTTTGCTCTTTCTGTCCTGCTGAGCCTCTTCCTGTGCTATTATCACACACAGACACACACACTTTTCCTGTTCTGTCTTTTGCTTTTGTTTCGGTTTTTTTTTCTCCGCTCATCCTTTATTCGCTCTTTAAACCACTGGGTCTGTTAATGTGAAACTAAGCAGTTCAACTCTAACAAATTTATGGGAAAGGATTTAGATCTGGATGCTTGAATTCAAGCTGAAGACAAAAAATAAATTGCTAGAGAACAAAATGTCATTAGAGAGCAGAAAAAGGAGAACATTACAGAACAAAAATGATATTAGAGACCAGAAAAAGGAGAACATTACAGAACTAAATGTCATTAGAGAGCAGAAAAAAGAGAACATTACAGAACTAAATGTTAGAGAGCCTGCATTTGCATTCAGGAACATGATTGGCTCTTGTGTGTTATGATGTAATAACTCTTGAATGTGTCACTTTTACAGTTACACGTTTTCCTCATTAATATTCTTAAGTCTTGGGTAAGGATACATTTAAGATAGGGTTTGTAATGTAAACGTGGTAATGGTGAAGTGTGTGTGTGTGTGTGTGTGTGTATTTGAGTATGTGAATATATTTGTGTGTGTGTGTCTCTGCAGCGGATGAGGACGGAGCGCGACTCTCTGAAGGAGACGATCGAGGAGCTGCGGTGTGTTCAGGCCCAGGAGGGTCAGCTCACCTCAGGTCCGAAACAGTTTACAATAAATTATGCTGCATTACAGGTGGACATGAATGGTGTGGAGTGTGTGTGTGTGTGTGTGTGTGTGTGTGTGTATTTGCCATATTTAATGTGTGTGTTTGTGTGTGTGTGTGTCAGTAGGTCTGGTTCCACTGGGCAGCAGCGAGGCCTCGGATTCACTTGCGGCAGAAATTGTGACCCCAGAGATCCGGTATGTTCCACCCTATTGATTCTCCTTATACCAGAAACACACACACACACACACACACACACATACACACACACTTTATGACTTCTACAAGTTTACACAATAAGTGTGCATGCTTGCTGATTAATCCAAACTTGTGCTCCATATACACTTGCATACAACTAAGAAAGGTGTTCATACTGTGTGTGTGTGTGTGTGTGTGTGTGTGTGTGTGTGTGTGTGTGTGTGTGTGTAGGGAGCGATTGATCCGTCTGCAGCATGAGAACAAGATGCTGAAGCTGAATCAGGAGGGATCGGACAACGAGCAGATCGCGCTTCTCAAGAGTCTGCTGGAGGACGCAAACGCCAGGAAGAACGAGCTGGAGACGGAGAACAGGTTTCTCTCTCTCTCTCTCTCTCTCTCTCTCTCTCTCTCTCTCTCTCTCTCTCTCTCTCTCTCTCTCTCTCACACACACACACACACACACACACACACACACACACACACACACACACACACACACACACACACACACACACACACACACACCGGTAAACAAGGACAATTGTTACAGCAGTCATTGTACCATTCCTAGTGCAACAAAACACAATAAATACATAACAGTACATAGGAATAAAATAAATACTCCATATGTTATATTTGTTACTGTATGTAAAGACATTTTCGTGATGCATTTAGCTTCTGACATGTTGTGAGGTGTGAGGAAGCTGGAGAACACAGAGGGACATTGGGCGAAGATGCAAAACTCTAGACGGACACTAACCCGAGCTCGGGATCAAATCATGGAGCTGCGCTGCTTTCGTACAATATCTACAATACGTGATCTTTCTATTTCTCTCTCTCTCTCCCCCCCTCTCTCTCGCGCTCTCTCTCAGGTTGGTGAATCAGAGGCTTTTGGCTGGTCAGAGTCAGGTGGAGGAGCTGCAGAAGAGTTTACAGGAGCAGGGCTCGAAAGCAGACGATGTGAGTAACACTCCTGATGTTTCACATTTCTCAGGAAATCACCAAGCGTCCTGTTGTCCTGTGAGTCCGTCTTTTCCAGAGTGCTTTCAGCTGCTCTATGGCGTGATGGACTTTCCATCGCTCCGTCAGACCTTTCACTGACTTGACTGAAGTGATGGAATTGGCTGCAAAAGATTATTTAATAGTAATGTACAGCGCATTTGTTCAAGTCCAACGGAGTCACTCCGTCTCTCTCACCTTCCAAAACTAAATCTTAGCAGACATTTCACTTTAATCCCTCTTTAACAAGAGAAGCGTGTGTTTCATCTAGAAGTCGCTCAGTAGCTGCTGATTGTTTGCATCGTTACTCACCTGATTTGTTTTCTCTCCATCACTAACACAGTCACTTTGCTTTTTTTTTTTTTAAACGTACTCTGCATGTGTGTATAAAACACTTACATCTGAATTTTAGTTTGAATTTAAATTTGAATGTCAGTGAGCCTGTAATTTAATTTATAAACAGAGTGAGCGTTCACAATATGGCAATATGACGATATGATATTATGCCACGGTGGGCTTTTCTGAGATATCATGATCTATGTGTAGAAAAGTTTTTTCATCATATTCACTATACTGTACATGCTCACTACATAGAGTATAACCTAATGCACAATATAATAGCACAATTTAGCAGAATTTAAGAATGATAATATTATAAGAAGGATGCTATAAATTGTATGTATGAAGCTACATATTTAGCTGTAAAATGGTAGGAAATCTGTTTCAGTACTTACGCTAGGTTGACTACAAGTAGATTTTAAAAGGTTTGAACTACTCGAAAGTTATATTTGGTTATATTTTGCGTTTAAATACATAAACGTATGCAAACAGTGACATCGTAAAGTTCTCAGTTCGGCTTATGACACCATTTGAGCGTATCATGCCGTTGGCTTCGCTGTTCATTCTGTTTAGAGGTTAAAGGTCATCTGTCCCTCCATGAGCGTCTCTCTTCGTCCTTTAATTTGGTTCTCTCTTGACTTCATCCATTCCACCCCCTCTCTCTCTCTCTCCCTCTCTCTTATTGCGGACAGGCCTGTCTCAACTCGAGCCCTCTTTTCTCTCTCTCACACTCACTCCTTCCTCAGGCGATTGTAAGTACAGCATGCAGCCACTTTGTTGCTCTTTTCCTCTGTCTCTTGCTTCGTGGTGCAGCAAGCATGCTGATGCTAAGACACACCCATAGAGCAGCTGCATGATGAGTGTTTACTGTTTCAAGCTCCAGTCAGGAAGCATTAGGCACATTGGCATTTCCATATCCAACTTTTGGAAATTTTAACATTCAACAAGCTACTGTTATTATTATTATTGTAGAAGACTATAAATCATAAATTCATTAGCAAGTCCAGTGGACAAGATGATGCTCCAGTGTGCTGCCCAGTCCTGTGTTTTGGTTGCCTGGAAATCCAATTGGTTAAACGAATGGTAGCTAAACGAATGGTAGCTAAACGAATGGTAGCTAAATGGATGGTAGCTAAACGAATGGTAGCTAACTGAATGAGTGTATAAATTTTTGGAGAGAGGACAAATTTCTATAACCATACTATTATTCTCATCCAAAAAGTTTGTCAGTTAGCACATCGTGTTTGAGTTGTGGTGTTCTGTCCACATGATGTAAGCATAAACATTTGAGTCTGGACAGCTTTTTTAAAAATCTCTCTCAATGCGTTTAACTACGTACGAGGTGACGTATCATACGCATTGAGCCTGCAGGAGAGTTATGTAACGACTATGGCTCAGTTTCATCAGTTTTTCCTCATACTGGCATATTCCAGATTTTTAAAAGACAGTCACCGGTGCACCCCGGATATAAAAAGTAAAGTTCGTTCTACCATCAACCAGCTCACACTCAGGCCGATGTGTGTAGTGCAGCAGGCGGTAGGATTCGGACGTACTTGCTGTAGTAACAGCATGAGGTGCATTACTTTTAAACATACATTCATACACACCAAGTTAAAGGAGACATACATTCATACACACCAAGTTAAAGATGAACATACTTGCATGAATAAGAAAATGAACTTGTCCCGGGTGCTCGGCTACTGAGTTGTACACTGCTGTATGATAAAAATGCGTAAGAAGATGGCGTCATCAAGTTGACGTTTTCAAAAGAGGACGTGTTTATTCCAGTCACGTCTTATTACAACCTCTCTCTTCTGCTTCTTGTGATAGTTCCACTCTGATTATAGATAAAACCAGAATTTTAAGTGATGCTCTTTTTTTTGCTGACTGGAGCTTTTAATTGGTTTATTTAAAGAGAGAGAGAGAGAGAGAGAGAGAGATGAGCAACGGGAATCCATTTCACAGATCGATTCACGGCTACATGACTGGGTGCCTATTCATTAGCTAACTAATGCTAATGAGTGAAGACGAGGTTTATGTGACAGCTTTTTGCCAGCTTCTGCACGACCAATCCAGAGAAATCGAAAAGCCCATTAGATTTGGAAAATAAACAAAATGAAATGCAGTATCAGCTTTTTTTTTTTTCAGTTGGGAATGGTTTATGGTCTGTCGCTCTCCGGGCACATCGTTACAGTCGATGATCTGGAATAGTCAAGTCGATGCTGCTGAAACTGCAGGGAATTGTGCACAGTGGGGTCACATGAATGAGAATGTGCTCTGTGCTCTGTGCTGCCCCCTGTTGGCCAATGCATTCAACAGCATGTAACAATACTGTATAAGATCATTATCCTCTGTAATTGGGTGTGATAATGTGTTTCAGCTCCACTAGAGGGAGCTGCGTAGTTAAAAATCATCACTCTGTGTGTGTGTGTGTGTGTGTGTGTGTGTGTGTGTGTGTGTGTGTGTGTGTGTGTGTGTGTGTGTGTGTGTGTGTGTGTCTAACTGTGCACTTCTGTCTCTTGCAGTCGGTTCTACTGAAGCGGAAGTGCGAGGAACATTTGTGAGTAATAGAAAGTTACATTTGGCACGCTTTTCTGTCACTTAACACGGTTTTGGAAAGCGTTTCTTTTCATCCTCTCTTCTTGCTCTCTATGATTTAGAGAGAAATTGAGGGACGCATCCAACGAGCTGCAGAAAAAGAGCGCCATCATCGAAGACCTGGAGCCCAAATATAACGCGAGTGGTGAGTTCTGCAGGATTTTACACAAATAGGTGACATTTTCAAGTTAGATCTTTAACTCTATAATCTGAGTAAAATGTCAGGGAAAAAAATCTTGAATAAAGTCAAATTCATCAGATATTTCTCGTTGTGGGATTACGATGAAAACCACATTTTAAGCCATTTTTACGCAATAAAATTAAGCTTCAAATGATTTTGTTCTCTTGGCATGTATTGGCTGTCAGTCACAAATCCATAAAAAACTGGGATTGTGGCATGTATTTCATTTATACCACAAGCACTCTTGATTAATTGTTTGATTTTTAGTGCTTTACAACACTCAGTACGTTTTCCACCATGGGAAAGTCTTCAGGATGGACGAGTGTCTGTAGCATGACAAGCTTTTTTTTTTTTTGTTTTGTTAACCCTAACCCTATTCACCTTAAGAGAGTAAACGACTTTTTATAACTGATACAACGTACCTGATAACATGAAGTAACCTTACATGTAACAATAATGGATAAAAAGTATATGTGTAGTTCTTTTAATAAATAAAATGTTTAATCATTGGCAAATTAGCTGTAGGATAAATAGAATAGTACACTCCGGGACATGCTGTTATAGGAAAATAATCAACTTCAGGGTGGTAACAGTAACTCTGCTTCAACACACCACCCTATTGTTGATTATTTTCCTAAAACAGCACACCGCCACGTGTTATTCCTTACAAGTACAATCCTTATGTTACTCATATTACTCCTCATATGCAGTTATAAATCACAAATCATGGACTTCACACCTTCTGTGCTGTATTTCCAGGCCTGAGCATTTTAGTAATGTAGTTTTTCAAGGAATGGAAGCTGAAAACAAACCGTTTAATGAGTTTTATGAGTTGCAACTACAACATATGGAAAAAAAAAAAGCATGAAAAAAATTATCTGTAAACTCATAAAGTCGAATATAAACACACAGAATTACAGAAAGTCAGACAATTACACAATTGTCACAGACTTTTCGTAAAATGTCGCATCCAGACACGATTCCTCCAGATGTTTTACATCTTGTCTGCTTTTAGCTCAGAGGATTGAGGAACTGGAGGAGGCTCTGAAGAAGAAGGATGACGAGATGAAGCAGATGGAAGAGAGATATAAGAAATATCTGGAGAAAGCAAAGAGTGTAAGACACACTGCCTGGAGTGTATACTGTGTGAGGTTTTTGTAAGGCGTTTGTGTGTGTGTGTCATGTGTTGATTGTGTTTGTGTGTGTGTGTGTGTGTGTGTGTGTGTGTGTTCAGGTCATTCGGACTTTGGACCCCAAACAGAACCAGGGTTCAGCTCCTGAGGTTCAGGCCCTGAAGAACCAGCTACAGGAGAAAGAGAGAATGCTGCACTCACTGGAGGTACACATCCCCACACACACACCCACACACACACACACACACACATACAGTCTCTCTCAACAGCTCGCATGTTAACAGTGATGTGTGTGCTGTGTGTATTTACAGAAAGAGTACGACAAGGCGAAGTCTCAGCGAGATCACGAGGAGAAACTGATTGTATCTGCCTGGTACAATATGGTGAGTGTGTGTGTGTTATACCACAACAGCGATATCGAATTCTCAAATCTGATTGGTCAGAAGGTGGTGGTGTACGTATGTACGTCACTGGTAACCAAAAGCGTATATTAGTCAGTTATTCATTAAACCTTAGTATTGAGTAAAAGCATTCTAGCTGAACTCTTAGTATAGTACTCTGTAGTAAATAAGGTTGAAAGTGCTAGAGAATTTTGTCCTCTAGATGGCACCGTTGTGCTACTGACAAGCTTCTAGCAATGTCAGAATACACATTTAAAACATCAGGAGTGTGTTTATGTATGTAATAAACTAGAAAATCCATAATCCACCACCTTTTTCTTTACGGTTGAAGGTTCCTCTGTCCTTGCTAGATTTTGACAGCAAACAAAAAATACTTTAATGGGCTCTCCAGTACTATTTCATAAAAGATTGGACTCATTGCTTAGGGGTGTAAACACATCTGATTCAGTACACTGGTGTCAGTATTTATGACGTGGCTACTCCATTTTAAAACAGCAGGTATGGGGTGCCGTTCTTTCTCCCACAATGTGCTCGTAGGAAGTGAATGAGAGGCTTTGCTTTGCTGTCACAGTGGAGGAGGCGTGGCCTCTGTACCTGTCAGTCCCAGTGAAGTTGGTATCTGTACCTGTCAGTCCTAATGAAGGAGGCGTGGCCTTTTTACTTGTCAATCCCAGTGAAGAGGAACAGTTGCTTCTTGACCTGTTTTATTGAAGGAGGCGTGGCCTCTGTACCTGTTAGTTCCAGTGAAGAAGGCATGGCCCTTTTACCTGTCAGGCACTGCGAAGGAGGTGTGGCCTTTTTACAGATCAATCCCACTGAAAAAGGTGTGGTGTCTGTCAGTCACCTTGAAGGAGGTGTGGCCTCTGTACCTGTTAATCACAGTGATGGAGGTTTGGCCTCTATATCTCCCAATCCTAATGAAGAGGAGGTGTGGTCTCTGTGCCCATTGGTGCCACTGTTGGTGCCCACTTGTGTTATTTATAGGACTGGTGACTTGGTTGTGGTATGGTCTTTGTCAGTTAATGTCTTTAAAAAAAAAAAAAAAAAAGTTGGCCTCATGAATTGTGTTGTGTTACTAATCTCTCTCTCTCTCTCTCTGTCTCTCTATCAGGGCATGGCTCTCCAGAAGAAGGCAGCGGAGGACCGTTTAGCCAGCACAGGATCAGGTCAGTCGTTCCTGGCACGTCAGAGGCAGGCCACCAGCACACGGCGCTCGTATCCAGGCCACGTGCAGCCCGCCACAGCCAGGTAGACTCCCCAGCATCACCACGGCAACACTGTGGTCAAACAGGACGCCTGTCTCTTTCCCCACGGCTGTTTCTCACTCTTCCTCCTTCTCCCTTTCTTCTTCTCCCAGCTGAACGTCATCACAGGGTGTCTGAACTGAATCTTGTTTACAGTCCCACTAAATTCTCCCTTTTCGTGAAAATAAAACCCCGGGGGATTTTAAGTAGAGATGCAAGTGTGTTTTGGGGGTTATGATGATGTAAAGGAGTGAAAGCTTGCTCTCGGAGCAACCTTGACTTTTACAGTGCTTATTATTTGAAAGCGGTTTTCAGAGATCGCTTCCTGCTGCAGTGTTTATTATGTGCACTCCTTCTTAAATCCAGGAAGTAAAGTAGTCTGATTCTGAGATTTTGAACTGTGGACTGTTACATAAAATGGCGCCCAGGTTTTTTTTTTTTTTTTCTTCATTCCGACGTCTTAAGATTTTAAGATGCAGTATGCAGTTCTCCATAAATAAGGGGGGAAAAAAGCTTAAAGTGATGTGTCTCTGCTTAAAACCCCATCAGTAAGGCCTTAGTTTGGAATGCTGATCTGCGATCAGCTCATTTTCATCCATATACCGGTGCAGTATTTGTTTGAATCCAAAACAAGCTGATCCTAGATCAGCACTCTGACACTCATGTCCAAAATGACCACAGAGGGACTATGAGCATTTAAAAGCTCTGCCTCATTTTGTACGTACCTGTATGTTGATACTTTCCTCTCGTCATGCAGTTTTTTTTTTTTTTTTTTTTTTTCTTTCAAAAATATTCTAGAGGTTATATCTATGCATTGAACTTAAAAAAAAACACATTATTTTGTATTGTGTTTTTGACAATTTTTTTTTTCTTTTTAAGAAAGTGGTAATAGGAGTGAAGTTGCTTTTTTCGTGATTGTTAAAGTGATTAGTAAAGAAACGTTTTCACGTAGACAGGGCTTTAAATTTCCTCCATGCTGTAGCAATGATATCGTCGCTTTTGTAGCTTTAACACTTTTCCACCACCACGGTGCAAAATTTTATTCAAGAAACGACGCCACCCGTTCAGGAACTATTATATCAGGGGTTCTCTTTTGTTTTATTTGTTTATTTTACAAACGAATATTATATACTTTCAATCAAGCCACATTTAAATTAATAATGTACGGTATGTGCAATAAAAATGGACGAATTTCCTCGTCTGTCTACTGCCACTAGTCGCTCGGAGTGAGTAAAGACGTCAAGAACACAAACATATGCCGAAAAACATTTATTGAAACTAGAGCTATAAATTCTAAATCGGCGATAAAAAATGTTGGGTGGTCAAAATTCATAATGTCCATTTGAAGTCATTTGCCAAAAAAGTTTGAAACCAGTGTATTACATAAAGAAGGGGTGTATTTACTAATAAGCGGCATTAAAAATAATAATGATGTTGGATTTTATAGGTTGAATTTCAAGATCTGAGCACACATTTGACCATTCAAAGGCAGATCTTTCAGCATAGATGAAGAGAAAGTTATTTATTGATGAAAAATATGAAATATGAGATTTTTTTATTGGTTATAATTGTTTATTCGGAGTGTTCAGTTTGCAGCGTAGCTCTCAATCAGTTCACTAGCACAAACCATGGATTCATTGTTGCGGTTTTATTTTCAATCTTATGTTAATGGTGGATGGATATATATGTATAATATAAATAACTTGTTAATAAGTTAAGTTGTCATGGTGATAAAATAATGCTAGCAGTCCTCAAGTCCTCGCAGTTTCAGTGCTGCAACAATTTTGGGGCTGAGACTCGACACCTTGTTGGTGGAAAAAGTGTTGTTTGTTTGTTTTTGGTTTGATTCTTCAGCCTCCGTGACCTCCACGACATCCCGTTTGCCACGCCTTCATTTGCCTCAGCTTAAGGGTCTCAGACACACTTCTCTGATTCTGTCGATTTGTTATTTCTATTTAGTGTAGAAATTTCCTCTTCATTTTCTGCACATTTTGTTCCCTGATTAATGCACGTTGTTCAACTCATCCCATAACAGCACACTTCATTAAAGCAGGTGTGTATTCGTTACTACCTAGTCCAGTCATGGGTCTCTACAGGGTCTGATCAGAGAGGATTCTCTTGCAATAACTATTTTTTTTTTAATCACAAATGCAGTTTAGACGTATTTCAGAAGTCACTCCAAACTGACTCGTACCTCATCACTAAGTTTCGTTCTGTTTTCTAGTAAGCACAATAAACACGCTAACCCACAAACTAGCAGCATATTAAACATTGTTACTTTATATTGCATATAACATTTACAGTAGTTCTTGTGAAGGTCTGGACAGTTTGTGGGGGAAAATAATGTAAAAAGATGCTTGTTTTCAAACCTGGAAAAGTGTGCAAAGTGTGTAAAGGGTTTTTTTTTGTTTGTTTGTTTGTTTGAAATTTTGTGAAAATTTACATTTACTCAAATCCAAAGCAACTTTAAGGACATTAAGGGCCTTGATCAAGAAAATTAATTAAATAATAAGGTCCTTGCTCAAGGATAATAATAATAATAATAATAATAATAATAATAATAATAATATCCTTGCTCAAAGAAATTAATAAAATATAATAATAAGAGCCTTGCTTAATGAAATTAATAAAATATACGAATAACGGCTTTGCTTATATTATGAAGAACGTAGTAGAAACTCAGAACACTTCGGTTCTAAATATGTTTGTTTTTTATTTATTCTCTTATTCTCTACATTAAACCCTGTAGCAAGTAATCCGAGAGCACACAGCCAGCTTCATTTCACCTCAGCTCAATTTCCCATTTTACACCTAATTAATTAAATTGTTTTAAAGTGACTGATTTAGTAGAAATAATTGCACAATGCAATTACTAATTAATTATTATTTCCTGATAAGAGCACACCTGCAAGTGGTTTATTCCTTCTGCATTAATACTCCTCGCAGTTGACCACGAGTTGTGCCTTTTTGATCTAATTGATAAGCTTGAGCAGGAAATGAGCAGGAAAACATAAAAAGTCTGGATCATTGAAAAGAGCAAGGAGTCTGTAGTGAGTAATCAAAACGCACACGATTAGCTTAAATCAGCTGCACATTTTTCCGCTGAATTAATCATCAAGTCTCCTTTAATTGAGCTATTGACCAAAATGGTGGCATGATGCCCCTGTTAACGCAGATTATTAGCAATCGTACATTATTATTGTGTGGCTGCTTAAATCAGTTAATTTACTAGAAATGTAGCACGATGCCCTGAATTTATTATTTTCCTATAACAGCATGCCCCCAAGTGTTTTATTGCTCACATCATCTGCATTAATGAATGTCACAATTCATGTTGCTTCTTTTCGATACAATTAATGGCCTTTAAAATGAGCAAGAAAACAAAGTCTGGGGAGAAAAATCTTGAAAAATCTGGATTATTTTTTCCCACAAGAAAAGAGCAATCCGTTGTTCTCGGAACTCGTAAAATCTCCGACATGGAAAAGTGCAGTGGATCTCCCAGTTGGAAACTCGGGCAACATCCACCTAGCCTGAGATCTCTGACAAAAACACATCAGATCTCACAACAGTATGGTGGCACCCAGTCAACCATAGTAAACAGAATTCCCTTTGCATTATTAGCTTTATTTTTAGCTTTTTTTGTGTTGTGACAAGATCTTATAACGGCTTTAGGTTTGTAACACAATTCTCTCGATTTCAGCCCAATTTTATGCGCTAAGACCACTGTGACATCATTTTTATGAGTAAAGATAAACAAGACAGCTGCCCTAACTTGTACATCATCTCTCATCACTAATATCACAGAAATAATTAATGTAAATGATCTTTATATGTTTATAAAATTCAGAGACCTGCCATACAAATCTCGCTCTGGGCATCCGTGTGTTTTCCAAGCCGAAGCACTGGAACGTGTTTAGATCAGAATTTGGGAAATTCGACTTGGAACTTTCCGAGTTCACTGGATTGTAATGGAAAAGTGCACACGGAATTTCAGTTTACGCCCCAATTTACTTTTTCACCTAATTAATTCAGTTGAAGGCAACAAGATGTGAAATTTACTACCTTACATAAACACATGTTAATGCAGATGTTACTGCTTCACAACAAATTGATTTGCTGTTGATGTTGGTATGGTTTCCTATTTTTCATTTCATTTATCAGTAAACACACACAATCTAACAGTCTGTGAGTCCACTAACGAATATTAACATTCAGGAATCATCATGAATCAGTCATTTTGTTTGACAGCTGTCCATCTCCTGTCTCTCTCTCTCTCTCTCTCTCTCTCTCTCTCTCTCTCTGTCTCTGTGTGTCCTCCCTCCGCAGTGATGTAAAGGCATGAGCGGCCAGTCGAGGCGGCGCGGCTGCATGATGGCGCTGCTTGCATGACCGATTTTGCTCTTAATAACACCTCAACACACACTAACACCTCCCGCTCGGGGTCCGCTTTCATCAGCATGCTTGTGTTGCGTTTGTGATCCTCCGCTATCCCAGCATGCAACAGTCACCGACTGTCTGTGGGCGGGGCCTGAAGGTTACTGGAGAGTGGCGTAATAAGTGTTACTGTGTATGAATATGAAGCAGACTGGCAAACTGTCTCTAGGTCAAAACATTGTTATTAACTCCTTTTTTTTTTGCATATTTATTATAATTTTTTTTTTAATCTTAGACCCTTCTTAATTTGAATGAAGTGTTTTTTTTTTTTTTTTATTTTATGACCCTTGTGAACAAAACATCTCTGCACAGCTTCGGCCTTCATAACACTGTGTTTAATTTCATTTTCCTCGAACTCACAGAGTTGCTGCTTTGCAGAAAAGTTATTTACATTACATTTCTTCCTGACGAGAGACAGTATTAGGAGGTAAAAAAAAAAGGTCATTAAGGAGAAATAAAGAAATAGAAAGCCTATAACTCATTGATGTGCATATTAGAGACCTAGCAACAGGAAGTGCAGCACTGAAAAACAGATCATAGAAGACCAGTATTTATTTCCAAAGGTTTTAAAGGTCTTATTCTTTAACATATGTGACTCTAGAATATTATTTTTTTCTCAGCAAATTCTGCTTAACTAATCTTTGTTAAAAAATGAGTCCATTTGATCAAGCTTAGGCTGCTTTCACACTTTTCCTCTCCCGTAGAATTACAGGAGTGCAGAATAAAAGTGCTGCCGTCTATGGTTTTTTTTGGTCAAAGCAAAGCATTCAAAGTTGAAAAAAAGTCCAATTAAAAAAAAAAAAAAAAAAGTAGAGAGTTACATCAAGTGCTTTTTTACCTCTTGTCCAATCAGATTGTTTGGGGGCCATGCAAGAAAAAAAACAACAACATGGAGGACAAAGTATTGGTGAAAAAAATGAGCCTTATTAGTGAGAGAATATATTGAGATTTATGACATGTTGAATTTAAATATTTCCAACATTCCAATTTTACAAAAAATATTTATATATCAAAAAATATAAATAATATATAATATAAATTAAATAAAAAACTTGAGTATGTTTTGGGTCCTACTTAATCTATTACTGATAATACTACGTCTAGCGATCTAGCTATGTTAGTTGCATAGCTGATACTAGCTTGGATTTGTAATATTGTTGTTATTGTGACAGAGTGAACATCACGTGAGCCGTGTTTTTTTTTTTTTTTTTTTTTTTTTTTTTAAAATAAGCACATATGGCACTCCGGCCAGCACTAGTTCTAGGGGGGAAAAAAGCATGAAAGCAGCCTAAAGTAGCTAGCGGAGAAAACTGGCTAGCTAACTTGGCTAGATAACGAACGCTCGAGTGCTCTAACTCTTAACTCTTTGTGTTATGTTACATTTTTTATTAAATAAGTTTACATTGCATAAACGACAAAGAAGGATGACCGTCAGTATGACGTCATCAGCTGTCTAGGCCACTAATATGTTCGTCTGTGCTACAGAAAGGTCATTTGTGCAGTCAGTGGTGTTGCAGATGAGCAGTAAGGGGCGTGTCCAGGTTTATTAAGCATTTTTACCTCAGATCGAATGACAACTCTATGGACTAATACAGTAAAATGTGTGCTGGTTATTAGTCCTTAAACTTTCTCTGCTGCTTCTTTTGTCTCAGCTGTTACATGTCATGACGTCCATTTTATGCAATACAGCGCCATTTTGTACTGTTACAACATGATTTATTTTTTTTTTAAATATAGATCTATTTAGTGTAAGATTTGTAAGGGCGTTTGTGAATTGATGAGTGCACAACGTATGAACTAGACAGCAGTGTTAGCTTATTTAAAATGAAATTAAAAAGAAAAATTCACATCCACAACCGTCCATTAAGAGAAGATCTACACCTCGGTCAAACCCTTGTTACAGAAAAAGCAGAAAAAACAATGACATTTTGGTCAACTTTCTGAAGTATTATGGTTGGTGTGTATTTTTTAATGCATAGGAAGATGTTATGTTTAGTCGAAGTAGCAAATAATCTTTCCATTTGCCAAGTTTTATATTGCTTGTATACAGTATGTACATAAGCTCTGTGTAATACAGTGGAGGAAGTTCCTGCTCATTAGTTTATATATATGTTAAAAAAAAGGAAGAAGATGTTTGATTTAGATGAATTATACGCCGTGGCTCAGTTTGAAATTCGAGGGAAAAATGTGCTTCCTACGCTGCAAAAATGTACAGTTGGTAATCAAGTTGTAAATAAAGCTTGTATAAAACTGACTTGTGTGTGTTTGGTTTTTGTTATCTATAATATCTATTATATTAATGATTATTATTGTGTTTTTATTTGATTATTATATTTCTACCATAAACCAATAAACATTAACAAACACATGTACTTACAGATACATTTACACTGCATAAGTGAAAACGTTAAATATTTAATATCTAATAATCTTAATTATAAGAATATTTAAAAATAATTTTAAGATTACTAAGACTTTTTTTTTGCAGATCATTTTGCCTTTTTTATAAATCCAGTCATGAAGAAGCACATTATGTCCCAATGGAATAAAAAACAGGATTAAGAAATATGTTTTAAAAAAATAATCGAAATAATATTAACATTACTATGTAATTAATAATAGAACACTATAATAAAACAATGTTTTACATACTACTACTACTAACAATGATAATAATAATAATTACTGACTGTAGCCCATCTGTTCAATTAAGAACTGTGTGTACAGCCCTGGTACATATTGGGTGCCAATAATTTTGCAAGTGTTTTGCAGAATAAAAATGCCCATTTTAATGAAAAAAAAAAAGTGCTTAAACAGAATGTATTACCTGATGAATTTCATGTGCGGGTGTAATTTATTTATTTAAGTGTGTATCCATTTTTGTTCATTTGTATGAAGGGTGCCAATAATTTTGTAGGTGTGATTGGCCACATGCTGACAGATCATCACAGACTGAGATCAGTGTTTAAATTTTTAGTTATTAACAGGTCATAGCCTGTAAGAAATGACACGAGATCACGCACAAACCCTCCGCTGGCTACATGTTTCTCCCTCCATGGAATAATTTGCAATAATCCGGGCCGGAGATGAGACGAGGAACAGAACACACTCCGGCTCTGATTACTATCATCTGTGCTGGATTGATGTAGAACACCAATTTACTGTAGTGAGTGGGGAGTAGGGACGGTTTTGGGATTTCGGCTTCATCATGTCATGAAGACGAGCTGGATCTCATTAAACAGAATGCCATATGACCGGAGTTTGAACTTTGACCCCACATCTCCGAACATTCTTACCTGATGTACCAAATTACCGACGGACCTCATTATCGGAGGAACTTAATGTCTGACAGCGTAATGTTTCTCTGTCTGGTTAGCAGGTTTCTACATCTGACCAGTCAGAGCCCAGAATTTGATCATGTGACTAATTTCGCTCATCAGGATTCCTTTTTTGGGAGCTAATTTGTAATCATATCCAAAAGCATAGTGGAGAAAATCCAGTGCAGTCAGGAAATCAATGTCTATAACAGATATATGCTCTAATGAAGAGGTCTAACTGGTACAGAATACCCATAATGCAATTCTGTAAAGCTGTTTAACAGAAAACAATACTTTCTAAGTCACTGTTTATGTCTTATTTGAGAAATTGGGAATAAATATAATGCAAATGAACCGATTTTGTATCATAGTACTGTCAGATTCTCTAATAATATTCTATAACATTAGCTCTGACAGCAGTTCTGTCTGCAAGACAAAGCACAGGATTACATTAATGCTCATACAAATATGTTTCTATAGTAACAACTCATTCATTGGGACTTGTTGAGTAATAATAAATGGATAAAAAAATGTTATTTAACAAAGAAAAACATATTCTTGATAAGGTTTTTGTAAGGAGACTTTTATGTAACATTTATGGAAGGAGTCTCCAGTGTCAGTGCTTTGTAGCACTCATTAAGTTTTCCACCATGAGAAAGTCTTCAGGACGGAGGAGTTTGCACTTTCTGGTTTCTCTGTAACATGCCAAGCTGTGTATTTTTGTCTTATTAACTTTAATTGAGAAGGAGGGAACGACTGTTTATAGCTGCTATAACGTAATTGATACCAGAAACCAACTTGTCTTGCAAACATTAAATGTAACTATTAATGGATAAAAAGTATGTGTTGTTCTTTAAGAAATTAAAAATTGTGTTTGTTGGACAAGTGCTGTGGTATAAGAGGAATAAACCACTTCAGAACGTGGGAAAATAATCAGTGTCCGGGTGGTAACAGTAACTCTACTTCACACCAGGTTGCATCATTGATTATTTACTTTTAACAGCACACCCCTAAGTGTTTTATTCCTCACATATTCACTAAGCTAGCTTGCTTATGTAGCTAGTTGCTCTGAGTCATGTAGGGAGTTAACAAAGGTAGCTAGCAGACTTGTTAACTTTGACCAAGAAATAATTAAACATTTAAAAGATTCCTAAAGAAAAACCCTTCTGATTAGGGTTGCCAGGTATGGAGATTTTCTACGATATTGGGATTTGTTTTATTTTTTGGTCCACGGATTTGAGGGTCAACCATTGTACATATGTCAGATTGTTTACATTGGAACCAAACAGGAAAGTTGGCTTTTTTGGTGTTTTATACAAACTACGTCTATTACAAATATGTGTGTTATGTTTTTGATTAAAATGTAGTGAATAAACAGGTGAATTGGTGTATTAATTGGAATAAATGATTGCACTATGGTAAATACACATAAAATAAAATCTACCACATGTATGTGCATGTACACCAATAAATTGTATAGTTTTACTTTACTAAATATTGCGGTATATTTACTAACAATTTTCACAGGTTTCATTTACCATTTGTCTGGTTCTAAGGGCACTTTTGTCACGCACACCTGGCAACCCTGCTCTTGATTCTTTTTTCTCTTGTTTATGTATATTCTTACATTCCTTTGCTAGATTATATTCACATACAGCAGGATAAAATCAGAACCCACCATCTGCAGGCTTGCAGAACTTCCTGCAGGAGAAAATACACTCAGAGACGCCATGTTGTGATGAATCCCCCTGGTGTGTGCTGCATTTCATAATCTGGTGGAATACAGAGCAGCCGTCTCGCATTGATGCAGCGCAGGTCGAGGGAGGACCGGGCTCGTGGCAAAAGCATTCACACCTGGATGCTTCGTAAACACACACAGGAATGAGAGTCAGGAGCCAAAGTTAACACGAGGAAAGGAGAAAGCAACATGTTCATGCAGATCTTAGATAATTAAAATTCCTTGTTCACACTTTAACGTATTTATTTATATCACAGAGCTGTTGAATTCTTGATTCAGGAGCTCTAACTGTAGTTCTGTAGTTTTCTGTAAGATGTTTATTTAACATTCACGAAAGTAGTCTTCAGTGTCAGTGCTTTGTAGCACTCAGTAAGTTTTCCACCACGTGAAAGTCTTCATGATAAAGTTTGTACCTTCCAGTTTCTCTCTAATGTGACAAGCTACCTCTTTTTTTTGTCTTATTAACTTAAAGAGAGGGGAAAAGAGATAGTGAAGAAACAACTGTTTATAGCTTCTATAATGTAAGTGAGAATTGTCTTGTCTTGAGGACATTACACAACATTAAATGTAATGATACATCATAGTTTTTATGCATTTATAGTAACATTTAGTGTTCTGTAACTTGTCTTGAGGATGTAACACAACATTAAATGTAACTCTAAATGCATAAAAATGATGACGTCTCGTTCTTTAATACATTAATAATTGTAACTGCTGTGGTAGAAGAGGAATGAAACACTTCAGAACATAGTGTTATAGGAAAAGATCAACTTCGGTGTGGCAGCAGTGACTCTGCTTCATCACACCACCCGTTTGTGGATTATTTTCCTATAAGAGCACATCCTGTAGTGGGTTATTTCTTACCTTACTTAATTAATGTAAAGTATTAGGCAAAACAGCCAAGCAGGGGATAATAGAGTAGATTTAGATTTAGATTTATTATCACATTGCAGTTTACACAGGATTAAAAAGGATAAATGAGCTGCAGCCCAGGCACAAATTCATTAAAACCTATAAACAAATATTTCAGATAAATGAATATTGGTTGAAAAAGGTGCTCTGATTTCTTCAGATGTACATCAGTCATATTTATCGTGTGTTTATTAGTTTAAATTTGGCATGTGCAGTCACATGACCTTTTGACTGTTTATCTAATTGTCATAATTTCAGATTTAAAAAAAAACAAACCAAAAAAAAAGGTGGATTTTACCGCCACATTTTACTAACCTGGAGGACTTTACTGCAAAGATATAAACTCATAACTTCTAAAAAAATAAGCAGTTACCTTCATTTTTTTTTAAGGCATTTCATTTTTATTAGCCTTATCAATGGGCCACATCGCTGTCTGTTAACAGTCTGTGTATAGCAGTGTGTGTTGTGTAGGCAGGGTTGCCAGGTCTCAGCAAAACATCCAGCCCAACTACGTCTCAATAAGTCCTAAGACTAGCCCAAAAAGTTCAGGCACTCGAAAAGAGAGACGCATTTTTCTTCCTTTTCACATTATCACATGTGTTACAGTGATTTCAGCTGAGTTAAAAAGTTTCACAAAGTTTCCATTAACAGACGCCAAAGCGCCCTGCTGCAGTAGGATACAGACTGAAATATCACCCATGTGCTGTTTAGATTATGAGCACACACTGCAGACTATGGCATAAATATTGTAATTTGGAGTATTTCTAGTTTGAAACCTTGACTGTGCCACGCAATATGCTTATTTTTATCTTAAACACATGTTCTCTGTGCTCCCAGAGTCTGATGTAAAAGATCACTTTGATTAAAATTTCAGTGTGTTGGATGCTGCAAGTTTCTCCCCAACTACCCCTCACTGGAGAACCCTTTCCATAAGAACTCTCTGCCAAATCTTTTCAGAGGAAAGTAGCCTACACATGCTCAAAAAGTTCCTAGGAGTCGCCAGACATCATGTACTTATTTGCATATTCTTTGATTCTTCATCATAATTTTCATATCAAATTACAAATTCGGTTACATGAATAAGAGTTTTCTGAAGACATCAGAATGGATTCTAGTCTATCAGGGGCTCCTGAGTGGCGCAACAGAAAAGTTCTTGCCCTCTCATCTGAGTTTGAGTTTGCAAGTTCAAATCCTGAGGATGCCACAGCCATCTGTGCCTGGGAATCCAAGACAGTAAACTTGTCAGTGCTCTCTGGGTGGGAGGGATGGCTTACTCTCTCTCCCCTGTCACCCACAGCAAAACTAGCCAATCATGGGTGTCTGTGATCTCATGCATGCAGAAGGGGGCGGATAGCATTTTCCTCTGAGTCTGGTGTGCTGACCAGTGACCAGTCTCAGAGGAAGCACGTGACGAGGACAGTGGTGGTCAGTGATCAATCGACGAGGACAGTGGTGGTTAGTGATCACTCTAGGAGAACAAGTCTAGGAGAGACTGGGGGCAGTTGTGGCCTAATGGATAGAGAGTCGGACCTGCAACCTGAAGGTGAACCTGAAGGTTGTGGGTTCGAGTCTCGGGTCCGGCAGGGATTGTAGGTGGGGGGAGTGAATGACCAGCGCTCTCTCCCACCCTCAATACCACGACTGAGGTGAGACCCTTGAGCAAGGCACCGAACCCCCAACTGCTCCCCGGGCGCCGCGGCAAAAAAAGGCTGCCCACTGCTCCGTGTGTGTGTGTGTGTGTGTGTGTGTGTGTGTGTGTGTGTGTGTGTGTGTGTGTGTGTGTGTGTGTGTGTGTGTGTGTGTGTGTGTGTGTGTGTGTGTTCACTTGGATGGGTTAAATGCAGAGCACAAATTCCGAGTATGGGTCACCATACTTGGCCACAAGTCACTTCACTTCACTTCAATGGTAGTTAATGATTGGTCGATGAGAACATTGGTGGTTAGTGATCAGCTGACGAGAACAGTGGTGGTTAGTGATCAGCCGACGAGAACAGTGGTGGTTAATGATCAGTCAATGAGTAGCCTTTCTCCAGCTTGCTAGAAGAAGTTTTGCAAGTGTTCTTACATATCTGATCTTTGAGATCTCTTATAGACAATGACAGTAAAATACCACCATTGTGAGTGTAGTGAAAGAACTGGAAACGCATGAGCCATACTAAGAAGAATGCAGAAGTGTTTGTGTAATGAGCCCATTGCCTGTCTTGCGTAATTATTAGCTACACCTCTCTTTGATAGCGTTGACGGTCATGGATCGCTAACAAGCTTCGATTGCATTAAAAAGATCACATTCAGGTTACTGAGTCTGTTTGGCAGTGAAGTTCTATCAATACCAAAATGAGAAAGTTTTAATGAGGCAACAATTCCACCTATGACAAAGAAGACTAACGAAAGGTGAAGCCATGACTGCTTGTTATAGCTCATGCTGTACAAAGATTCAATGAATCAGCAATTCTGTGCAAAGGTATGAAAAAAATGATTATCTTTGGCCGACTTACTGTGTGAACAAGGCCGCCTGCCAAATCTGATGTGTAACATTAGGCTTCGTTCACTTACCACGACTCCGTAGGCCTACTGATGTCATTTGGAAAACAAATAAATTAGCCCCGTCACTCAAAGTGAGAGCCTAATACTTATATTCTGGTGCCAATCTGTTAACCCCTGGGGAAATTCTGGCCACACAACGCTCTCATTAATGAAAGTCTTCAGTTTGAATTTCAAATGGAGTGTAGCAATGACAGGACAAAGCGCTCTTTGGAGACTGAGCTCACATGGGATTGCTGGTTGGAGAGGTTCAAAATCAAGCCTACAGAATGCACTACACTTCTGAATTATTTGGAACTTCATTCAAGTGACTGCAGCTTTTGAGAACATCATGACCTTTGAACTTTTAATGATAAGCTAAAACAATGACCTCAGTTTTCATTTTAACGATCAAAACCGTTCCTTGCGTCCACTTGATGCAGATGTAGTATTCAAGAACTTTTTCATCTCTTGCTTGATGAATGCGTTGGTTTCAAAGACTAATATTTTTGGATTACTGTTTTGTTATGTTAGCCGTCATTGCTTGGTGATTGTGCTTTTTGGCTGAGCCTTAATTAAAAACACAAATGAGGTGACACAACATGTGGCAGGAGTCATCCTTCAAATTTTAGACGAACTGATTTATGTGTGATTGTGTGGATGGCGATGCTGGATGGCGTTCCAGTTAAAAAACCCAGCCAGTAATCAAGTCCAGTCTAATTATTGCAGAAGCTTTGAATAATCACTACTAAGGAGTAAAGCGTGCATGTTCACTGTTTCTGAGCTTGTCCTGGACAGCTTTAACAGAATCCAAAAATGGTTTGGACTTTATTCCATTTTTGTTGGACGTCTTAAAATTATTCATAAGCTCCATTAACGTTATAATTCATATCTTTGTGGACCTCAAAAAATCTAATACGGGGAGACGGGAGGTCTTAGAAAGCATAATGTGACAGGCTCACCAGTGTCCAATTTAGTACAAATTGCAAACAAAGACAGCCAAAGTTCTGAAGTGTCAGAAATTTTGATTCAAATCTCAGTGCGAGCGCTGCTACAACGTTTATCTAAAAGTCAGCATAGGATTGAGCAAAACTCACAGAATATCTACAAATACGGTAGTGGCGATGGCGAAACATGAAAGAAATATGCTAATGGACAGAAAAAGAAACATTACTACCTGGAACTTAGTTTGAAAATTGGTTGTGTTCATAAGACCCAGTTTTCTGCACTGATTGATGACGTAAGAAGAAAATTTTTTTTTAATCAGAGGTCTATGGTCTGAGGATCTGACATAGAGAACACACGTTATAGCACAGTCTGTTAGAGAATTGGGCCAAGAATTTATGGCGATCGTGTCATACAGTGTGACAGGTAATAATCTAAAAGTAAGGCTTGACCGATATGGGTTTTCAGTGGGTAACGGCGATACCGATATTTACCGAGTAGGGATGCCGATGGCCGATATGATGCTGTTTTCTCCCCCCAGATACCATAGAACAATGTTTCTTTAGCCAATGAAAAACAAAAGAGAAAGAGAAAACTCTGTTGAAGGAAATGAATTTTTATGGTTGACCATTCAGAGAGCATGCAGAGTTCGTGCAAAACCAGTAACGATAAACTCATTTAAGATTAATAACTTTTAAATTTCAGTTAAATTAAATTTTCACACAGACTAAATATTTTCACTTCAAGAGTAGCTATGAAAATTGCAAACATAGTTTTTGTCTCCTACATCCTTCGTGCACTTTTATTAATTGGCCATGCTAGCCTGATTGGCTGATGCACATTATGATAAAATGCTTGATATAATGCTTGGATTAATTAATTGGCTGAGCCGATCAATTGGTCAAACTTTAATCAAAGAACTGCTTCTTTCTGGATCAGAGTCAATCGTCCATGAATTTGAGGTTGTGCTTTTCCACCACATGGTTGTGAAACTTATCTTAATTAATTTGCTACCAGCTCTGCTCAAGCAGAAGCCCAGTGCTGGAAGTCTTAGACCTTCAATTTCAGCACTGTAATGGAAAGGAGAAGTGAGAAATCGAGGCTGTTCACATCTTCCTCCCGTATGTCCTTATATGCTTTCTGTCCTTTACGCTGAGTTCATTTCCAGTGTCCATCCATTCAGAATATGTATGGATGGAGCAATGGACTAGCTTCAAAACTTGGCTGTACACTGCATCACTCCTCACGTAGATGGATGTAATGTATAAGGGGAACTATGGCCTCCAGTCATGACAAACTGTGGATTAACCAAAGAAAATAATGAAGCGTGCGTCCCAATTCTGTCTCGCTACAATGTGAGTCAATGTGTCTTTGGGAGTTTAGAAATAAATGTGTAAAAATAAGACTGCTATAGATCAGGTTAAATCTATAGCTGCAAAGGTGTGGGAGAGTCCCTAAAGGGAGGACGGTAGAGGGAAGATAAAGCCCCTGTGAGCTATAGTTCATTCTCCTGCACTGAGCTGATCTCTAAATCCAAGCTGTGTCCAAATCAGTCACATTCTATCTCTGAAATATCGCTCCCTCATGCTCATCTGCCCTTCTGCAGCATGCCTCAGCCAAAAAATCTCATCTCTAATTACTCTGTTAGTAATTACGCACATCAGGCCTACAGCCAATGCTGTCTGTTCAACAGTTCAGAGAGCTCTCCTGACAGAAATGCTATTATAATTTATTCAGCATTCATTCATTTTAAATTTCCATGGATGACCCACATCATAAATACATTCTCAGCTAATGTAGTGTTCATGTCATGCCTCAATTAGGGTAATTACAAGCTTCTGAATGAGTTGTAAAAAAAAAAAAAAAAAAGCCTTGAGAAATATTCAACATCTTTCCTTTAACTTGTAATAACCATTTGGGAACTCTCTGGATTTTTATGAAAGCTCCATAATTAGCAATATAATGCCTAATAAACATTCCCTGTCATCTTCTAGGATTAACTGAATAATTATTAATATAGTATGGATTAGCTTTTTATCTGGAAGACGTTATGTAGTTTTGTGCATTTAAAAAAAAAATAAAAAAATTAAAGGCCAAGGGGATGAACAGCCCTGAATTGAATCTGTGGAATTGCTCCATTTTTTATGTTCTTTACAGAAATGACTTAATTCTGAGACTAAAGAGACAAATGACTCTGAGTAGAATCTCTTGTAACTATCCTTATCCTGGTCAGGCTTGCGGTGAATCCAGAGTCTATCCTAGGAACAGTGGGCAGAAGGTGGGAATACACCCTGGACAGGATGTCAGTACATCACAGGGGCCCATGCACATGCATTCACACATAGGAGCAATTTATTGTAGCCATTCTACTGGCATGTGATGGGAGGTGGGAGGAAACCTGGAGGAAGCCCACACAGACCCGGGGAGAATATGCACATCTCCATACAGACAGTAACCTGAGCTCAGGATCAAACCGGAGGACCCTGGGGCTATGTACTGCCCCCGTGCCACCCTACCATAATATAGACTTGCCATAAATAATACAACAAAGATAAGAACTCTAACAAATTCTATACCTGGTGAGTTCTGATGAAAAATACATAAACAGTTAGTCTTTCTTGTAGCTAGATACACTATATGGCCAAATGTATGTACACACCTGACCATCACACCTATACATTCTTCCCTAAACTGTTGCCACAAAGTTGGAAGCACACAATTGTGCTTTTATTGAGTGTCTTTGTATGGTGTAGCATTACAATTTCCCCAGCATAACAATGCCCCTGTGCAAAATGCGAGCTCCACGATTGTTTGCCAAGGTTGGAGTGGAAGAACTCGAGTGTCCTGCACAGAGCCCTGACCTCAACCCCACTGAACACCTTTGGGATGAACTGGAACACAGATGGCACCCCAGACCTCCTCACCCAACATCAGCGTCTGACTTTACTAATGCTCTTGTGGCTGAATGAACACAAATCCCCACAGCCTTCCCAGAAGGGTGCAGGTTATTATAACAGTAAAGGGGGACTAAATCTTTAATAGGATGTTCAAAAAGCACATATGGGTATAGAGTATGTTTCCTTACCAAAGAAAAAAAATTAATTGGAAAATTCCTTCTGGCTGGACACCATCAATCACTGGTAAGTCTCAGTGCCAAGCCTGATTGACCAACTGACTCCAACTTCTCGTAAAAAGAGGTCAGTGCCATGACTCCTCCCAAGCCAGTGTTGTAATTGATCCTTTCAAAATAACGTAAATCCTGAAATTGCTCCTGGCTGGACACCACCAGACATTGCCAAGTCCAATGATACCATCAAGTCTCTGCCAAGCTTGACTGACTCCTACTCCAGTTCACTGCCCATCTGGACCTTCTGATTCACGCTCTTTACTGGAAAACCTGTTTCATGTGGTTGCACAGTCTGTTGCAGAGGTATGACCATCCTTAGCCTGTTGTTCTATTGAACACTTCCTCACGCAAGGCTTTTCAGCAAAACAGCCTAATTTGTGTGAATGAGTAATGTTTTGAAAATGTCCTTCTAAGTTTTTACAAGCACGAACTGCCAAAATTGATTGAACAACTATCTTTGAGGGGTTTTCTTGGTCAAGCCTCAAGCCCAACCACATTCAGATTCTTGAGAGATTGAGTGCCGTCGAGCTGTATGCACTTGGCTAAGGGGACTGAAAGACATTTTAGGCTTGTTCATTTTCACACGGCCATCCGCATCCAGCAGGGCTGGTTTGCTTTGTCGTATTAATATTAATGGTAATGAAATATGGCTGTAAACGGGGCCACCGCCTTCCTTTTTCACCCCCATGCTGCGACTCTCCTCTTCTCTCCGTCTTTGAAGAGAAAGCCTATACACCTTAGCCCCCATTAGCGTGCCTAAGGTCTGCCAACGCTCCCCGGGACTCCTGCGGTCTTTGGCCTCCACTTCAAGCAGAGCCCTCGGAGCAGGAGGTTAAGTAGGTGTGTTCAGCGCAGCAGAAATGGCTCCATGATCCACTCCCTGATCTGCACAGACGCTGATTTTTCCCTCTCAGGGACTGCGGTGGATTTGGGTGGAAACCTCTGTGAATAGGAGTGCTGATATGGCCTGGAATTTTAGACAAACTGAATGAGCGTGATATAGTGGGAGTTCTGTGTTAGAGAATAAAGTGAAAACAGTTCCTTGTGCTGTTGTGATATGTGCATCAGCGTATCTGAGGAAAAATATCTGTATGTGTAAATATCAGTATGTGAAATGTGAATCACAGAATTGATTCACATTTGAATCACAGCGTGAATGTCTCTTCCCATTATATTCTCTTTTTTATCTTTCTTTACTTTCCACTCCTTTGCAATCTCTCGTTTTTTCTTCATGGTCCTTTATTTTACAGTCCGTTCCTTTTCCTTTCCTTTTTTTCCCCCATTTTTTTTACTCCTTTCCTTTCCTTTCTTTACCTCCTGTCCTGTCCTTGTCCTGTCCTGTCCTCTCCTTTCCTCCCTATTTTTCTTTCCCTTTCATCCCTTTCCTTACCTTTATTTTCTCTTTTTTATCTTTCCTTTTTCCTTTTGCTAGAATTGTGACCACAGACAGAACAGATTACAGCTTTTAATAAATGTTTCATTTAGGGTTAACAGTACAGAATGGCTTTCTTGCCACAGATTAACTGTAGCGTGATGCTAAGAGGATTTTGAATGCTTTAATGAAGTCCAGAACTTGGCTTCATGCGTCTGGGAAACTGGCAATGAACGCTGACACCAGAGCCAAATGATGGCCCTTTTAGATCGCTGAACAAGTGAGCATATGTCTTACCTGTTTAGTTTGGAATAAATCCTGACAGATTGGCCTGGAGACTCGCTTTGATAAAAATGCTCTCAGATCTTTGGCAGTGAAGCATCTTGTCTCCTTTCAAAATAACCAAAATAAATGGACTGGAGGTTAAATCATGTTTGTGTGTAGATTTGGAAAGTTCATTTGTGTCCACCTGGCTCGGTGGTGAAGTGCTCAGTGGTCAGAGCAATCATTTTTATGAGCTTGCATTTAATATAGAGAGCAGATGTGATCAACATATGAATTAAAAGTGTGATGAATAATTTATCAAAGCCACAGGCCGGCTTCCTCAACCTCAAAGGAGCAGTGGAGATTTTGATGTGTGTGAAACTAGCAATAAAATCAGCTCTGAAATGGATTTAATGCTGACGAAGGAAAAAGTTCTGTAATAACTATCCTTATAGAAAAGTCACACGAATAATCACATGATTCAATGTGAATTTTACACATGGATTTTTTTAGTTTTTTTTTACAAATTTTTCACATTAATTTTTTCTATCACATGCTTCATAAATTTTTCACATGTAGTGCATGTTTGTAAATTTCACAGGATTTTATTTACATGCTTTATTTTAGTTTTTAACATGACTTTATCACATTATTCATTTATTTCATTTGTTTAGATTTTTACAGATATGATTTATTTAATTCTTTTACATAGGATTAATTTATTTCCACAGGTTAATTTTTTTCACGTTTGGTCATGTGTTTATTTTTTGCATGTGATTTTTTCCCCCCCATGATTCATTGACCATCACATGTTTTTTTTAGATGCGCAGCTTGTATGATTTAATTTTTCACATGTAGTGCTTATTGTTTTTCCACATGATTTTATCACTTGATTCATTTATCATGTTAATTTTTTTTCCATTTAAGCTATGTAGTTTATTTTTGTTTGTGTTTTTGTGATACTTTTCCACTAAGTTTTCACATGTGATTCCTCCCACACTTAATCACATTATTATTATTATTATTATTATTATTTGCACATACAGCTCTTTTAATATTTCGATTTTATTTTAAAATGATTATCACATTTTTATTTTTTCACATATGATTTTAACACGATTCATTTATTATCACATGGCATTTAGAGCTTGGGATTTTATCACGCATTATTCACATGTATTTAGTTGAATTTTAGAGCATGTTTGGGTGAAATCACATGGAATCAAATTACTCACATAATCACACATATTAGATTTTTCTGTAAAGCAGTAAGATTAATATGATTTAATTATTTTAAAGATAGACTTTGCTTAAAGAGGTAAATAAAAGTTACTGCTCAATAATAGGAAAAGTATGAGTTTATAAGAACTTCAACATTTTATTCCCTACTCATGGAAAACCAGCACTTCTTTTTCTGCGTTCATGTTTTCTGAGTTTTCAGAGTGCAAATATTTCAGATTTTACTGCTGAGGATTTTCCTCACTGCCGGGGCCGGAAGATTAAAGCTGAATTACAGCAAGCAGACTGAAGATCTTTCCAGAAAAACACACCAAGTCCAAAAAACTTGAACCACAAGTCTGTGTGTGTGTGTGTGTGTGTGTGTGTGTGTGTTGGGAGGAGAGCCAGAATTCATGATGTCTTTTCCTCCATCAGTTATCTCGCGAAAAAGGGAAATGAATCACAAATAACCGAGAAGAAATTAGGTCACGCTCTCCACAAATCAACATCACATCTGTGGACATTTTTGAGATTAAAGGAGGAGGAGGGGGACGGGTGCAGGTGTTTGCACTCACTCTCTTCATACACACACACACACACACACACACAACACACACACACACATTCACACTCTCTCTGCCCGTGTGTTTCATATCACCTTTGAAGTGTGGTTCAGCCTGCAGCAGCTGTAGCTACAGGTGAAGAACATGCGTCCACAGCCGGCCTGGACAACAGCCATGAAGCCCCGCCCACCGTTTCATCTTCAAAGCCCTGTCGATGATTCATTTACACTTATACAGAGGGGAAAAGTCTCAGAAACTCAGCCATGTGCAGCCTCATCCCACACTAAACCTTCACTTAAGGACAAATCACATCCGTTTCACGTGATCACATGAGTAATATGCATCCACATGTGAAAAAATGGCACATTACATAACGTGTAATCACCGTCTGACCAATCAGAATGAAGAACTCCACCGTTTATCTTCGTAAGTGCCTGTTTCGAACCCTCAGAGCTGATTTTGGATTCTCTCAGTGGGAATATCCTCCACCTTGCTGTACACTCTTCTTCACATTTCTGTGAGATGTCACACATTCACTACTTTAAATCACGTCTGGAGGTCATTGCTAGTTTTTTCTCTTTTTTTCCTCTGGATTTTGCTGTGTGTTATAGAGCGCTGTCTTATTGCAGAATACATTTATTATATGTAATGTTTAACCTCTTGGACCTCTGTTTGAGGAAAAAAAAAAAGAGATTTTGCACTTGGCTGCATGTCTGAATTTTTTGAGTGGTTCATGATTGGTTAGTGTTTGTAAAATGTAATGTTTAACTATTTAATTTGAAATCATTTGAATTTTATGGTCATTACGGCAACTACAAAATGTTTAATTAATTAAATAATTGTTTTGAATTTAAAGTTAGACTTATGTATTAAAAATGCATATACTTAATTAAAAACATACAAAATATGTTTATATATATATATATATATATATATATATATATATATATATATATATATATATATATATATATATATATATATATTAAAAACAATAAAAGAATTGATTTGAATTGAATATTGATTATAGAAATTAAAAACCTGTAATTATTTAAATAACTAATTTGAATTGAAGGTTGATTAGAACAAATGTGTTTAAAATGTAATTAACTATAGCTTTTAAAAGAGACAAATATTAAACAATGAATTTGAATGTATAGCAAGAAAAACAATGAAATTGTTCATTTTGAATTGTTTAAATTCATTTCAATTTAAAGTCAACAGTTGAATATCTGCATAAATTCAATAATTCAATAATAAATTTATTTATAGCAATTAAAAAAACTTGACTCGAGTTAACTACAGCATTTTAAAAAAATAATTAAATCGTTGACTTAAGTTAAAATTTGTAGGAAAACACATATCACTGAAATAATTCTTTTGAATTTAAAGTTAATTATACCAATAAAATATAATTAAAGAATTGTTAATTATAGAAATTTAAGTGAATTATAGCACAAAGAATTTTTAAAAGACATATTTTGCATTTCTTAGGCAGTCAGCTTAGTGTTTGCTGACGTCAGAACAGGATGTCGATCGTGCCATAATTTTGCTGCTGTGCTATTAAAGTGTATTAAAGCGTACACGTGACGTCATGTAAAAATGTAAACATGTAAATCTATTCCTAATCAGTGTACTCATGCTGTAAATAGTAATTCTCAGTGTGAGGAAGTAGAGCTTGATTTGTGACACACACCGTACAGTGACGTGCGTTGTGCTTCACTTAGTACTGAGTCAATAACATGAGACCAACAAATTTTCCTTAGCATAGCTGTAAGGCATGCACGTCCATAAGCGGCTAATTACACAGCTCCAGATGGGATCCCTGCTTAAATGGAAACAGAAACCCATGAAAGAGCATGTGGTTTTTTTTTTTTATCCAGAGCAGACGTTTAACATGAGCGCTGTTCAGCACGGTCATTTGTCCTGCTCCTGATTACGCATCTGCTGTCAAGGCTCAGGTCCCGGGCCTGCGTGGGAATGCCACCTACATGTGTATTAATCTTTGTATTTTTTCCATAGCCTGTGAAAATAAACTCTACGCCAAGCGTGTGCCGTGATGCCTGAAGGACCGTAGCTCAAACCAATCCAGAACAGCAGCCACACCAATTCAACCCCCTCGAACGAAATGCTGGAAATGGCTTTTAGCGTCACTGCACGTGTTTTTGATTGATGACAAGACCAACATTAGGATTAAGCTAAATGAGAAAAAAATCCAGAGCTGGTAATTTTATAGCCACTTTATTAAATTATGACATATTTATCTTTTGGGGGGGAAAAAAAAGACAGACACTGTTGTTTAGCTGTGCGTTTGTGAAGCGTAGAACCTGAACTGAGAAGCTTTCCAGAAGTAGGAAGGAGACTTCCAGCGTCATTATGCTCAACGCAGAGGCACTCGCTTTCAATTACGCCGCCACGACTGGAGCTCGGCATGGCAATGAATCTTAAACGCTTAGCCTAAACACACCACTCAATATTTGAATTCAGTGACATTTCTGCAGACCGGTGATTAATGACACTTTCATAGTAGTTTGCTTATTCTTTTCCGATGGGGAAAAAAGCTGTTCGGCCATGAATTGCGGCATTATTGAGACCCGTTTTACTTCTGTGCAGAGCTAGGAAGTAACAGAATACAATTATTTTATTTACTTGATGTTTCTTTCACCTGATACACTATATGGCCAAAGGTTTGTGGACTCTTAACCATCACACCATTTGTGGTTCCTCTCCAAACTGTTGCCACAAAGGTGGAAGCACACAATAGTATAGATTGTCTTTGTATGCATTACAATTTCCCTTCACTGGAACCAAGAGGCCCAAACCAGTGCTGGGGCACTGACTCTACCCCAGGCCTCCTCACCCAACATCAGTAATGCTCTTGTGAGCAGACTGCAGGTTATTATTACAGCAAAGACACAAAAACAAGCACATATGAGTGTGATGGTCAGGTGTCCACATACTTTTGGCCATATAGTGTACAGTATGTTTAACTTTTATTCACTATGCACCATATTCAGTGTGTTTAGTAAGGATTTAATACTGAAATTAATAATACAGTGTGCTCCAAAAGTCTCCATACATAGGGGACTGTGTTTGCCAGCAGTGTGTTTATTGTGCCTTCGTCAGTGGATGTTCGTGGACGTTCACTTCTCGGTTGTTCTGCAACACTTCCAGTCTTTTTGAATTTGTTAATAAGTTTAGCAACAGTGTCGTGTGTGATGTGCTCGCCATGTTTCCTGTTAAAGTCCATCGCAACCTTGCGACAGCTTCCTGATCCAGCCATGAGAATGACAAAAGAAGAATGTATTGAAATCAAACACATTGTTAATGGCTATCTGAAAAAATATATATTATATAAAACAAGTATGAAAAATTTTGGAAGACATTTTGATAAAAAGCATTAATTTCCCCTCTGTATGGAGACTTTTGGGACACCCTGTAGATTGTGCTGGATCAAGTGCTATTTTATAAGTTGCCACATAATGAAGGTGGAAGCCATATTGTTGAAGATATATATTGTTCTCCTCTCAAAGGAGAAAAAAAATTTCCTTCAGTCCATATTTTCTATCCCTGATTTTGTTCAGGTTTAAAAGCAACTGCTTGTGTTTCTGAAAAACCTAAACTTAAATCTAACCTGTAACAGACATGACAGTGAAAATGAGACTGAATACTAATCACTGTAATCTATCTGCTGCTACGAACACTCTTTATTTATCACCGCAGCTTGTATAGTGACAGCTAGCTTTTAGTATAGCGCTAGTTTGAATTGTCGGAGTTATCATGCTAGCCAAAGTTTTAGAGATTGGGAATGAAGCTGTTCTTAGTTAGCCTTAGCTAATGTTTGATTCCCAGGACTACCAGAGTCACTCATTTGCCTCTTCGGGTGCTTTTCTCCGATTGTCGTATTGCTCACTTTAAACTTTTGATAAGTGTCTTCCAATAGAATACATGAAGTGCAAAAGTTTGTAACCTCCATGGTCTTTGCAGAAAAAAAGGAAATTGTACCTCTGTTTCAGGGTGTAACATTAAAGACTCAAAAGCAGCATTAAAATCCATCTCTAAGAGGTTTAATACCGACCAGAGAAAACAAAGTGAAAATGCAATCCAAATCTCCAAAACAGTAAAGCAGGACATGAACTGCTTAAATACTTCAAAACCAGGAAGTAACCAGGAAGTGAATGTTAGAGGTTGTGCTCGAATTCCAGTGATTGCGACCTCTGCTGGCAGGGAGGGGAAATGTCCCGAGTCATGTTACACACAAGTTCTTGAATTTTTTGTACCCAGGACACACCTCAGCACAGATTTATTTCATGAACATCATATTATTGTAAGCATTTATATATTGTATATTAGCTGAGCTATTAGCTCCAAGTCTACATCATTTATACTCTACTTGTTTGTAAAGTTTGGATTAAGGAATGATTCGAGGAACATAACAAAGAGTTCAAGGTGATGACTTGGCCTCCAAATTCCCCAGATTGAGCATCTGTTGGATGTGATGAACAAACAAGTCTGATCCACGGAGGCCCCACCTCACAACTTACAGGACTTAAAGGATCTGCTGCTAACGTCTTGGTGCCAGATACCACAGCACACCTTCAGAGGTCTTGTGGAGTCCATGCCTCGACGGCTAAGAGCTGTTTTGGTGGCACATGGTGTATAGAGCTACACAATATTAGGCAAGTGGTTATAACGTTATCTCTGGTGTACATTCTTTCTTCACTATTTTAGTTATTTGTGATAATACAGTGGTAATTCAGTAACTGAATCCTAACAAACTGAATGTCATTTCTTTTCTTCAAAATTACATTTCTACATGTTTTCCCTAGGGGTGTACAAACCTTTGCATTTGACGGTAAATCTCCACATTTTAGTTCCTCAGATTCATGTTACCAAAAGAAAGTAACCTCAACCAACTTTAATGCAGTGACTAAGCGCTTCATCCTCAAAACACGGCCGTTGATTGACATAACAAAACATTTTTAAGATTTAAGAGGAAGTCATATTGCTTTTGAACTCCGTGATTCACCGTCCTCAGTCCAAAATGTCCATCTGTGTGTTGTCTTTCCCGGCAAGTCTGGAAAAAAAACCTGTTTCAAAGGTTTTCATTTTTCCCCTTCCCGCTCGAGTAATTCATCAGTCATCTGGCACCTCCATTTGCCCCACGTCGTCCCTTAGAAACCTTAAATATGTGATTGTTCATAAAGTGGACAGGGCTGGCTGTATATCAGCGCTGCATGAATGACATTTCTGCGAGGTCTGTGTTTGACATTTCGCATTGAGACAAAGGCAGTGTGTGTGTAACAGAGACAATATGTGCGGCGTTACAGTGGCCGACAGCTGATATGTGAAAGCTTCAGCCAATGCACCAGAGGCTTTTTAAGCAATCTGAGCCACGGCCATGCAAATAAACACCAGCAAAATGAACTCAGTCACTCTCACATCTGATAAGTTTTGCATCCAGGAAGAAAAAAACATGTAATAAATGTATCAACACCAGCTAATTGTGTCTAGCTAATCGTGTATGTTATAGTTGGTAATAAACACACAATAAATCATCCTTTATTCAGAAGTACAATCACTGGGCTGTAAATCAACAGCGTCAAAGCACAGCTTTGTGTTCTGGTCTAGCATAAAAACTTAATATTTTGTGTAATGTGTGTGATTTAAAGTTTATAAAAAGTAATGTATAAACATGAACTCATAAAAATGAGTTATTATACCACAGTGCTATAGAATTCTCTAATCTGATTGGCCAGAAGTGATAAATTTTATTTAACAGCAGCTCTCACAGTAGTTCCAGATACAAGACAAATTATATTAATGTGCTTATTCTAATACCATATTGTTTCTACAGTAACAGCTTACACAGGGACTTGTACGGCTGATGGTATACATAAGCAGATTAAAAAGTGTGGAATAGTTGATATGTTTAAGTTTTCTACGAGAAGACATTTATTTAATATTTCTGGAAGGAGTCTCCAGTGCCAGTGCTTTGTAACAGTCAGAGGTAAACCTTTAAGTTTTCCAACAGAGGAGTTTAGAGTTTGCGTTTTTTGGTAACATGATGAGAAAGAAGAGAGTCTGGTGAAGGAAAGACTGTTTATAGCTGCTAAAATCTAAGTTGAAAAACAGGAACTAACCTGTTTCATGGTTTTTCCCCAACGTTAAATGTAACTATAAATGGATAAAAAGTGCAGCATGCCATTCTTTAATAAATAAAACATAATTGTTGGCAAATTGCTGTGGTGTAAGAGGAATAAAACACATTGGGATATGATCTTATTGGAAAATAAACACATTGGGATATGCTCTTATTGGAAAATAAACAACTTTGAGGTGGTAACAGTGTCTGAGATGCTTTTCTGCTCACCGTGGCTGTAAAGAATGGGTATCTGAGTTACCTTGGCCTTCCTGTCAGCCTGAACCAGTCTGGCCATTCTTCTCAGACCTCTCTCGTCAACAAGGCATTTCCACCCACAGAACTGGAAGTTTTTTTGTTTTGTTTTTAGTACCATTCTGTGTAAACGCTAGAGACAGTTTTGCATGAAAATTGCACAAGATCAGTGGTATCTGAAATACTCACACCAGCCAACCTGGCACCAACAACTGACACGCTTGCTCTGTATCTGCATGATTTTATGCTCTTCTAGCATCTTCTAGCATGCCACTAAGAAGTACATAAATTGACAAGAGAGTGTTATGCTTAAACATACTGTGTATACTGGATATACTGTATATATCAAATTAATTCTGTTTTCTGAAAGTCAGTAGGGAGAAGGGCTTTTGATTTATCTAGTTATTGGACTGGAAAAAAACAATCACCACAATGATCCTACTACAGCTACTACAGTCCACTAGGCAGTCATGGAAAAAAGGAATAACTCAGACATGATATCTGCTTGATTTTTCCTAATATTTCGAGCAACCTCAACCCAGTAAAGTTCATTAAATCTGAATAAAACCAAAGCCACATTTACAAGGGCAATGAACTGTTCACACATTACATTTCAAACCACTCCAGCTTGCTGTGAACACGGCTCACATGGCGCACATGGCATCGTGTCCACTCATAGTCAGAGCTAATAAAACATACACTAAAAGGCTAAATTGAATCATTTTCCCCAACATGGCTCAGACGCCAGGCAGTGATGGCTAAATCAATGGAGACAAAACACATCCTGAGCAGGGTTTCTCCCGCCGGATCAAGATGAATTTCTTCCTTTTTGGCCAAAGCAGTGGATTTTCGAAATGTACCCATAAAACAATATGAAGCATGGTTGCCAGATACTGGGTCATGATTTTTTTTTTTTTTTTAAACATCTGGGTCTTCATGTTCCACAAGCGAACCATGGAGAACGACTTGGGTTCTTGCGGGCGGAATAAAATGCGAGCCATCTGGTGCCCACCATCGATCCATTAAATGTGTTGAAAATCAGAGCCTTTTCATCAGCATTCAGAGAAAATTGGAGAAAGCTGTGAAAAGCATCGCTGTAGACGTTGTTGATCTGACCCTGAGCAGCAAAGCTCCAGATGTGCCCTGAAACGCCTAATCATTTTCTCCCAACTGGAAGAAATGGGTAATGTCTCATACGCGAACGCCGTTCTGTGGCAACCTTTAAGGAAGTTGACGATCGTGTAATAAAATTCCCCTGGAGCTCAGCACTCTTCTGAACAGGCACCAAACCATTTGACACACTCAATAAAATGAAGCATTCCTGATTTTTTTTCTTTTCACACGAGAGACTTCAACTAGATAAATAGTTTATTGCTTTCAATCGCATAAACATCATAACTCGGTGCCACGTACTGTATGTTACTGGAATGTGTACTAGTGGATGACAGTGATATAAAAATCTTTAGAAAGCACGGAAAAAAGAGCCAGTCCGAACCATAAAGAGCTGTCAGAACACATAATAATAATAAGAATAAGCTAAAGCTATATATTTAATAAATTAAACAAATAAACTCCTTGTAATAAAAAAAAAATCAAACACATTAGAGAATGTAAATAATAGTGAAGCATTGTTTTCCCTGAATAAGGGAGATTTGAGATTTAAAAAAATGTTTGTTAGTACCTCATTTAGTCACAAAAATATAGTGAATCTTATTTATATATAAAAATGAACAAAAAAGGATCCATTTTTTATTCATGTCTCTAAATTACATCTATGATACATTTGGTATTTACAGAGCCTTCACTCGCTTGCAGTGAATCAGTCATCCTTCAGAAAATGAAGAATACATTAAAGGAGAATGTACAGCAGTCTTTTTCTTCAGTCTCTCTGAATGACCTTTAGAGTCTTTCTCAAGACGTCACATGGTCAAGCTCAAGGTCACACAGATGCTTTATAGGCTTAAGCCAAGGAGCACGATCACCTGAAGGCACAATATCAGCATGGTGAAGGAAGCTCCTCCCATTGTGGGGGAGGAGCCTGAGAATGTCCTGTCGTGATTGGACCTCCCGTGATCTCGTGAGTCGTCCTGGACCGTGATGTAGCCGTTTATGATGCGGACGACTGGCGGAGGCGGTTCCAGCGTTGTGCTATGAATAGAGGAGAAATCAGATTATGATGATGTTTTGTCTGTAGAAATGTTTAAGATCCTGAACATCCTGTTTTTCAAATGGGAAATAGATGTGGGTTACATATAAACATGATTTGGAACTTTTTAACGAACCTTGCTAAACCCTCAAGGTATTCAGTGGTTATAGATTTTTTTTGTTCGAGTCAAATATCCTGTTGCTTTAACTGTTATTTTTTAAAAACAGTGTATATAAATAAAAAAAAACAGCAAGAAATTATGTCCTGTTTGCACTCCTCAAATGTTCGTCTAGTAACAAGTGTTAAGTGTTGTGGTCTGTTAATGACTAACACCTGATATTTACTGAATTAGTACACTCCTTAAGCACTCTCGTCCCTCCTGATTCCAGCAAATAAAAAGTTCTTTGAATTATATCACTGAAGGTTGACAAAACCTTGTTTGGACTTTTGGACCCTACTGGATTTGTGCTTGTTATGAACGTGTGGCTGTATGGCAGGTTACACATGGTTTGTCTTCTCTAAATACACTCTCTCGCTTCCAAATGCTAGGAGAAGAAAGTAATTCATGGAGGGAAAAAAAGACAGGAATAATCCCATGGTATGGAGTTGCTAGTTTTTAGAAGACCTGTTAGAGGTGGATTTACAGTGAGGCTGATTTATAGACAGCTACAGCAAAATTGGTTCTTTGGAAAGATAAGCTCTCCACACATATCATTATTGTCCTGAATAGCACTGAAAATGGAGGAATCTGGTGAGTACTGCTCTTGAATTGGTCCAGCCAAATGAATTACTACATTTATACTTATATTTTACTCATTTGGCTTTTATCCAAAGCGATTTTTTAGCCATTTTTAGCCACCAAAAATGGGTATCTGTATAGTGTGGGGAAAAAACATCATGAAACACACTTCGATATTCAGGAAACACCAAATATGTTAATTTTCATCCAAGTCATATGCTTGTAGTTAATAATATTTACTTTGCATTGATTGAATTTGGCTGCAACACTTGGGTGCTTGATGTTGTCACATTTCTTTCACTTTTCTTTAGCCAGTTTTTCAATGTTTCTTTCTTTTTTTCCCCCCTTTTAAATCCTTACTCTGAATGAAGGTTTACTTAAGCTCGATTTGAGCCTCCTAATGCTTTTTGACAGTTAGCATTAGGCCATGCATCAAAGCAATAGCGAAAAAGCAGCTATTCATCCGCCCACTGCAAACCAAGGGGTCGGGAAAGGGGGCTGTAGGTTTTTAAAACTACAAATGAGCTTGGATTTTGAAAATGATGATCGAAAATGCACACATTCAACAGCGACAATTTCCAGTTTGAATGTTTGTAATAATCCATCACGGAACTGTCAGGCTTGCTGTGCAAGGCTATGAAACGAGCAGTCACAATAAATACGGTTATTTTCCATACAAATGGACAGAGAAAAAAAATGAATGCTGTTGAATTGGGTAAAAGTCTGGCGTGAGTCAAGGTTAGCCCGCTTTGTGCTTTGTGAAACATAGGAGAAAAAGACGAATAAATTGTTTTTGTCCCCTTTTTTCCAAAAGTGAAATCACATCCACTTCCTCAGATTCTGTCAACAGTTTGTGCAGACCGATGGGACTCAGAGGTCCAGCTAGTTTTTCCCCTTGTCTTTATGAGTCCAGCTGGCTAAAACACGACGGCTTGTACACGTTAGTTTAAAATTGTAGACAAATTAATTCTACGGGTTCCCTAGAGCTCTGGGATGATGACGGACATATGTGTGTGTGTAGGAGAAAGAAAGTGAGAGAGACACTAGGCTCTCTATAATAAGGCCCCTGGACAACAACTTGCTGGCCAAACGTTTGGGTCCCAGCTGAGTTTCTCTGCAGCAGGTAAAAATAAATTCAGTATATATCCCAAAAATATTGTTTGCTTTTACAGTCTGGGTTTCACCTGCTGCGGACCACCAGAGTATATTTTGATAATGAATCTGTTAAAAGGATATTTTTGCACTAGCGTAGGCGACTGCAAAATATATGTGAACCATCAGATGGAGTTTTTACAAACATGGTACAGACATATTTGTCTTAGAGTTAGTGTATGTTTGGTAGAAATCCATAAAAGCCATAAAACAGGGGCTTAAATGATCTAAATCACATTTAAACTTACACGATAGTTATTTAGTTTAGCTAGTATAGAATGAGTCCCTTAACTCCATACAATAGTTTATTCCATTAATGTGGTTTATTATCAATGCTTTAAAAACCTCTTGATGTAAGGTCACTGGTCTAAATGGACTGATATACCCTGAGAAAACGCTGAATGATGGATGCCTTGTCCTTCATTTTCTCTGAGGAAGTCCTCAGGTTTCAACTGTTGGTCCCTGGGCGTTAACACATGGTAAAGAATCCTTCTGTGTCTCAGGCTGAGAGACCAGTTCAGGCAGAGGCAGTGCTGCGGGGGGATGATGGGATCGCAGTCTCATGTGTATGGATATATGCATGAAGTGTGAGATGTGATAGCGGAGAAGCCTCCAGGACTCTCAGATGAACTAACACCTGCGTATCAGAGACCGAGTACTTCCTGCCAGACCCTGTCCTCTCTTGCCATTGCCTCAAGCTAAATACCCCTAACCAACACTATATGCACTATATACTGAGTACAGCTATACCAGCTGCCTCGAACTCTCACTTCACACGGAATACAAGGAAAAATCCGGAAACTCCTCAAGAACAGAAATTCTTGAATTTCACCTGGAGAATTTACAGAAATCTGTTCCACTGCTAACTGAAACTAACCTTCAACCCTTGCTAAACTTGAAAGTGCTATTAGAACCTTTCTTTGTGTTACATGGGAATTTTTCTCTCTGCATATTCTCACACACAAAAGGAAAAGGCCCTTGAGGGCCTCTCAGGCAGCTACAGGTTAAGCTTCTTGATCGAGTGTGGTAGTACAGAACAGTGGCCCTGGTTCCCCTCTGAACCCCTATCTAATGGTTCATGCCGGTCAACCTTTTTAGAGCTTACAATCTTCTGGCCATAGGTGAAGGTCCTCTACCACTGAACTACCCCATTTAGCTACAGTCTTAAAAAAGGGTCTACATTTACCACATTTGGTTCATGCTTTTATCCAAAGCAACTGACAGCAACTGAGAGAGGATACAGCTGAGCAGTTGAGGGCAAAGGGCCTTGCTCAAGGGCCCACCAGTGGCAGCTTGGTGGTATGGGAGTTGAACTCTGACCTTCCAGTTAGCCCAGTAGCCCAATGCCTTAACCATTTCCCTGTCTATCTAGAAGAGTTCGATCACCTTTAAAGTTTCTTCAGTTAGCCCATAATAGTTTCCCTGTCAGAAAAGGTGCTAGGTAGAAAGTGAAATTGTTAACCATGCAATGAACCCTTGACCAACCCCTTTTTGGTAGTGTTCATGCTTCACCGGGAAATACCAAACAAACCATGGTGATAACTCTTCGAATTTCCTATTAAGTCCTAGCTTTAGTCTTAAGGGTATCAACAACATGAAAGATTTGATCATTCTGCTCAACCCACCTTTCCTCCATGCGGACCCAGAGGTCATTGAACTGCCGGTGACGTTGCTTCTTTAGCCTGTTGCGCCGTTTCTTCTTTAGCTTGCGCTCCACTTTCTCAAGAAGCTCCAAGCTGTCTGGGAGCAGCAAGTGGGGTGGAGGATCCTCCTCCTCCATGGGGCGCCATTCTCGGTCTTCATGAAAGAAGGCTTCCACTGGCGACTCCACATCTGATGCGTTGTCGTCCGCTCCATCTGTAGGACGACTGGATCTCTTGCCACTGTGAAGGAACGAAGAAGAGTTGAAATAAACAGTCTGATTTTACAGACACAGATTAGGCCTAGTCCTGGATTGCAGTGTGGTTAATGGGTGTTTTCCCCAATGGAAATCCTTTCTAGTCTAAAACTATGCATAATCGCTGTACGGAAAGCCACCACAACATGTTCCGCTGGTGCTGGAGTTGGTTGAAAGAGAATTGGTTTATGAAAATTGGATTCTGTGAAAGAAGAGCTTATTTGGACACTTTGTTCAACAAACGATCCGGACAGTTCTATCATGACCACTTTGAAAGCTTTTAGAATTTTGCTTTTTTCCGACCAGACATATTCATAATTCAAGAGGAAGCATCTGAAATATGCATCACATCAATAACGAGCCAGAACCTTCTATTTAGATGCTATTTTCTCCATTTGGGACTATATGAAGGCCCTAATTCTCTGAGGTTTGTTCATTTTTAGGGTGGAAAGTGAAGATGGGATTGATGAAGCAGGATCCTGGCTTTCTGGAGATAAAAAGAGAGCATCTGCTTCTAATCGGAGTTCAATCTGGCTCCAAGAAACGCAAATACATGTGGCTTCTAATGGTGTCTGAAACATTACAAGCATCTATTATAGCGGCAATGGTGCAAATAAGTCGGGACGCCAAACTTTCTCCGAATTTTTACATCGGAACTTTCTGGACCGCAGGCTTCCAGTGTCTCCTCCAATCTGGCAACCCATCCATTTTATAAATGCCTCTGTGTGCTTGGCGTGTATCTGTGTGGGTGCTTATATAAGAGGGGAAGCAGAAGAAAGAGAATGAGACGAGGTGGAACAGCATTCTGTCCACTCCCTGCATTTTCAGATGATGACTTGAAATGTCTTGATGACTTGATAAAGGGATGAGATGTTTTTCTTGGGTGTCCAATAACCATCCTCACTTTTTGTGTGTGTGTGTTTTATGGAGTGTGAGAGGGGAGTAAGACATTTAGAGGAGAAAGCAGAACAGAGAGATGAACGAAGCGATTGAGTTATCTGATTCGGAGTCAGAGATAGCCACCCAGAAAGGAGAGAGAAATAGCTGAAGTATTCAAATTCTCCATGAATGCATAAATTCCTGGAGTTTATAACGTTGTGGATGTAAAAAAGGGGCAAACTTTAAATCAGACCGTGACATTTAAGCGCTGCTCCCTTGTGCTTCCACAACTTTTTATAGTCTGTAAGAACTTCACATTAAAATTTATTTGTTCCTTGTTGTAAACTATATATGCAGCGCATAATGGTGGCTTTGTAGTGCAGGTTAGGGCAGGGGCACGCAGACTTTAGGAAGCTTTAGCATGATCACAGGCATAGCTACGGTGGGAATTTCAGGTTTGAACCCCCCTGGAAGAATGCTTATTCACAGCTGAGTATATATGCGTCAAATAATATTTTTGAGCAGTAGTTGCGCTATAACAACGTTTGTAAAAGGTTACCGAAGGTTACCGATTGCTCCATATTTAACCGCTCCAAATGTTAAATACATCCCTCAGTTTGTTTAAATAAATTTTATTAGCTACCAGATACTATAGTGAGAAACAGGATTAACCAATCCGGATTGTTCATTTTTCCCATTTCTGTATGAAAGCTATCAGCCAGCTAGCTACACTCTGGTGAGGAGAAAAAGAAAGATAGATCTGGTTTTATAAGAAAAAAATCTCATTTCCCCCTATTACTAGCATCTTATTTTAATCATCTTCAGTGGAACTATTACGAAGGTATTTTATTTACTACGCCTGTTAACGTTATTAATACGGCAAAATTAGTCAGTGACTTAAATGATTAAACAATAAATTCTGAATGCCACCATTTCTACTACTCTGTCATTCACCCAAAATATTCTTTAGCATATTTCGTCTTGACTCTTAGCATGATGTAAGACCTTGTAGGACCCATACAATATGCTAAAACTGATATTAATAAGCTCTGTCTTGGGTCAGATTTCCGAATTTGTCCCTCATTTTATTACGTCACACCATGGTTCTGGACTGGAGCATGATCAAGCTCTAAACTACTTCAGCAGGTTTGATCAAGCTCATAACTAGTGCATTTCTGAAAATAGGAGTTTAGAATAGCTGTTATATTATTACCAGATTTATATTGAGCTTCTCAGAGTGGCTTTTATTTCCATTCTCTAAAATCACGATTGAGCAACACGTATCAGGTTAGAGTTAGTGTTAGAGTCGTGAACCGTGTACACAAAGGCTCCATTCTGGTCCACAGCTGGAGAACCAGCAGAACCTCTGCAGCTGATTATATGGACTGGTTCATTCAGGCAGTGTGGGACCGCTGATCTGCGCTCTGTTCAGGTCAAAATCAACAATTCTACACTTTCATTCAATATTTCCCCAGTATGAAACTTCATGTGGCCCATATTCCTATTCTCTAATAAATATTTTTCATTTTCTAATGAGCATTTTTTTGCATTCTGCATTGAATTATAAGTCATTATTATTATATTACAGTGTACTGTTTAGTCCTTGTTTATCTTCTAGTTTAAAGAAACAATGTGAAATATTATAAAGGTTTAAAATGACTGCTTTTTGCAAATCTGAAATAAAAAGTGATTTTAGTTGCTGTTTCTTCCATCTCCTGAAAAAACTTTATAACCACTTTTTACAAATCTCAAAAACTCATTTTTATTGTGCCTAGCTTTTTGTACAATCCAATAAAATGTGTTTCTGTGCATTTTAAATTTAATTCCATATCAATTTAATCAATAGCAACCAACTGTCTTTGCATGTTGGTATTGATTAAAGATGTGCCTGTTAGTATAACTCAAGTTTCGTACTTAAAAGTTGATGAAAAGATATGAAATAAATCATATCTCATCGGGAATTGATTTTATGCAAATGAAGTCACAGGATATTGTACAAATGTATCTAACTCAAACTTTAATCTTGATACTGGGTTTCATACGAATTGTGTCAGGTCAATTTAAAAAATATTTATTGTTTATTAGGGTTTAAATAATTTACTGCTTTTTACTTGAGAACATTTAAGTGTGGACACTATGTTTTATATATTTTTCATATACATATTTTTTATTTTATTAAGTTATTAATCATGTATTTTAGTTTATTTTATTATTTTATTGTATATTTAATTTTTATTATAATTCTGACTGCACACTTACTACTACTGACTACTTTCACTGTATAGTTTTTCCGTGCTGTGTCCACACCTAGACATATTTGGTGTATTAAAAAAATACATTTTACAATTGTATTATGATTACTAGAAAAAAAAAAGATCTAGATATACCATTCATGCATTGCTGTGTAGTGAACAGAAGGCAGTATTTTATGTGTTGCTTGAACCTAGACAATGACTAGCCTAGACGTTTCCACCATGAAGCTCAGGATTGGTTACACAGTTACGGGTTTAAGAGCAATGAAGCTACATTTTACTTCACACTATAATGGTTATAGAGATCCCTGATTGAGGCCATAGAGCCACGACCCTGACTCTGATCTCACTCTATAAATACTGCCCCTCTGACACATGGTTTATTTTTGCAGCCAAATCGCCACCATCGCAGCTCCAAATGGCTCAATTAGGTGATTAGCGGATTACAGTCAGCTGCCGCCATTAAACATTGGCCGCTTGGTTTGCTCCCTGGTTTGTTGGCTCAGGCTGGTTCTGGAAGGAAGCAGCCAAGGAAGCAGCCTTGAACTCGTCTTTGATGACGGACAGAGACACGGATGGACGCAGAAAAAACAAAAGGGAGGCTTATTACCGGGGAAATTTTCCAATTATTTACAGACGAGGCCGAAATGAGCCGAACATCTGTTTTGGTGAAATCGCATCAAGCATCAAGCATCAAGCGAATCGCTCGCAAAACAATTTCCACTGGATTTCCAGTCCACGAAAATGGGCCTTGAAATAAATAAACAAGACGCAAAGCCTTTGGGGCAGAGCTAGCTCGCAAGTGATGCGGTGGCACGTGTAACTTTACACTGCTGTAACTGATAAAATATGGCTGAACAGGCTTTCAACCATTTCACAGGCTTTAAGAGAAGGTCATGGTGTGATGGCAAATTTGTACCGAGCATGTCCGCTTCCTTCTCTTCCTGTTCTTCATTTTTGGTTCTCCCAGGGCTCTGAGAGAATTCCAGCCAAAGAACCAAATTTAAAACCGCAATAGCTTGTGAGCTAATTGTGTTGACGCTGTTAGGAAATATAAGAGCACAGATTAGCATGCTCGTGGGTCTGAGAGTGTTTAAGAAACCCTATACTCCCACCGGAGAGCAGGATCAAGGATGTGGACTCGGAACAAAAGCTAAAAACAAGGAATTGCGCAAAATTGTCAAATTAAATATGCTTCTCTGAGGTAGGGATTTTCTGAGGTTTTCTCAGAAGTAGGGATATCTATAGAATTCGTCGTGGTCACGGTGGTTCGGTTACAGTGGTGTTAAAGTTTTCTTAGGGCAAACTGGATGTGTGTGTGTGTTTCAGTGTGTGTTTCAGTGTATGTTACCTGTTAATGGGCTGGCCAGCTGGCGTGTGCTCCACCTCGTAGCCTTGGCTTCTCAGAACATCGATCACTGTGTTGTTGCCCAGGAAGTGACCTGCAATATAAACACTGGCTCAGTCAGCAGGCAGTGAGCTCGTCCAACACACAGCCCGAAGGCCCGCCTGGCAAACTGATAATTCCCCCATGCGTAACTGGATACAGCGCAGGAGCGGCGACACACAATGGAGCAATATTTCACAATCTGGCCTAAAGAGCTGACCTGAATAAACACACATTGGTGCTTGTCAGTTTACAGGAAGCGAGTGTTTGACACGAGCACCCCTGTCAAAGGTCGAAAAATGCACCGGTTTTACAGGCAACAATGGCGTAGCGTAAGTAATCCCTCAAGCCCTTCAGCCTCTCTGAGGTTGGGAGATTCCCTACAACAATAGGATGTAGTGGGTCCTGTCTATGTTTGGTTACAGAGAAAGAATGGGTTTTAATGTTATACCGCTCTCCTGGCGCTCTCCTGGTGGAGACTAAACGAGGACTGACAGCAAATCACAACTTGCATTAGTTCTACTAAGATATCTTATTTAGCATATCTGCCCGAGAGGCCATTAATCACCATTATAACACAGTGCCATTAAATGCTTGATTCTGATTGGTCAGTTGATTGGTGTTGATTCATTTTCTATAACAAGTAACTCTGACATTACTACCGAATTTTTCTGTAAGGAGACGGTTTTTTTTAACAGTTTGGAAGGAGTCTCCAGTGTCAGCGCTTTGTAACATTTTTGTGCATGTGAAAATCTTCTGCGCGGAGGGCTTACCGTTTAAAGTTTTTCCATAACATGAAATGTCTTAGGTAAAAAAGTGAGGCTGGTGAAGGAACAACTTTTATAGCAGCTGGAACATAAGTGATAACAGCTAACTAACTTGAACTAACTTGTTTCTCAGACATTCCACAATTACAAATGAACATAACTACAAACACATAAAAAGTATAATATACTGATCATTAATAAATGAAAAATTTATTTGTTGACAAATTGTTGTGGTATAAGAGAATAAAACATGTCGTTTATTGGAGAATAATCAACTTCGGAGTGGTAGCACCATCACAGCACACTGGCATTGATTATTTTCCTGTAACAGCACATCCTGAAGTGCTTTATTACTAAATGTGCAGCCAAGGAACACTTTACCACTTTGATCTCAGTTTCAGGCAAGGCATCTTCCAAAATTTTATGTGTTTGCACAAACAACACATCATCTGGCACAAGCACACCCTTCTAGAGATTTAAAGTCGGCTAGGAGTAAATCATTTTTAAAGAGAAAGCTTGAGCATGGAATTGGCTCTGAGGTTCTCGGCGAGCGGAGCGCTGTGGGTCAGGCGTCACGGCCTGATGAAAGACCAGGCTTTTGTTTCTGCTGTACGGCTGAGCTGCTCGGGACAATGTGGCCCCGCTTCCTTTGTGTGAGAGAGGGAGGGAGCAGAGAACCTGAACCCACAATGCCTTGCTTTACCTTGGGGCAGCCGGGGGGTTGCAGGTCATAAGGCTGACCGACTCACTTGCCCCGTATCTCTTACTCTCTTTCTCTCTCTCACACATATATACACAACAGTTGTGTGTGATGGTGTGCTGATGTAGAAATCTAATGACTTTTTTTGTGCACTGTACAAGTCCCTGTGAATGAGCTGTTTCTGTAGAAACATCCGGAACTGCTGCCCAAGCTGCTGTTATAGAAAATTAATCAACACTTTCTGACCAAGAGTGGTTTGACCTACAATTTCCCTGTTGTAATGATGAGAAAGTATTTAAACTACACACACAAACACACACATGCAGAACCCAGCTGATGGGGATTAATGTGTGGCTTTAAGCGGGAAGCTCCTAGCTTTGTGCTCTGAGACTTATCCTTTAAGCCGCTCTCTGTTAGTGATCACCGACTGCTGGACCTCCCAGCAGCTACACTCCCGAAGCTTGCCAGTGACAGATCAGAGGAAAAACAACAGCATTCAGAGATGAAAGTTGTTAGTGAAAGCTGCTTTTATAAAAGCAAGGGTTTGGCTGAGTCTTTTATAGCAGTTAACATTAGGATTTGGGCTGCAGCTGCGAGCTCAGCTCACTCTACATCGCTATAAAAGGGCAACTTTCAAACCCAAAGAAACCCAAGCGAGGCACGATGGATATGAGGTTAATAATAATCGTCACGCTTTTTGCCGTTCGGATTGGAAGAACGTCTTGGTGACAGGTATTTGGCACCAAACGGCACTCAAACGTCGCAAAGTAAACCGATCTTCCATTAGCGGATGATGTGAGGTCATGAAATCAGACGTTCGCTTTTCCACTATTAATCTGAAGCGAGGCCACAGTGCGGGAGTGAGTACAGGGTGAACACGTGCCAATCAAAACGCCGCCTGTACTATCAAAACGTGACACAAGAGATATTTTCTCAATCTGTCAAAACCTGTGGTGGGCAAGTAGTCACTGAAAAATAACAGGCTCTTAAATGAGTAAGCACATTCAGCACGTAACCACAGAGTGGTGTGGAACGCAGCATGGGCTCTTATACGGCTAGTCCATTAGCGTGTATTATAAACAAACAGCCATTCCGTAGTCTCTTATTCCGCATGGCTGTTGAATTCTCGATTCTGATTGGTCAGAAGGTGTTGAATAGCAGCTCTGCCACTAGTTCCAGGTGCAAGATTTATCTCAACATGCTCGTTCTAATATGTTATCATTTCTATAATAACAACTTACTCAGGGGCTTGTATGGAGGACGTTCAACAAAAATTGTGTAATCAGTGATATGTTGACATAAGTTGTTTCTGTGAGGAAATGTTTATTTAACATTTTTTGGAAGGAGTCTCCAGTGTCAGCGCTTTGTAACAGTCAGAGGTAACTTTACGTTTTCAATCAAGTCATCAGGACAGGGAAGTTTATGTTTGTGTTTTCTTGGTAACATGACAATCTGCGTGTTTTTTTTGTTTTTTTTTTGTATGTTTGTGTGTTTTATTAACTTCAGGAGAAAGAAAAACAAACCCTGATGGGGAATGAATGTTTATAGCTGCTATAACGTAAGTGAGAATAGGAACTATCTTGTTTTGGGGGTAACAGTAACTCTGCTTTGTGATGGACTGCATCACATGACCGTGTTGTTGATTATTTTGCTATAACAGCGCACCCCTAAGTAAGTGTTTCATTCGTTACTTACAGCATGCTGTGTATTTTGGTTTGCAGCTTTTCTGCTACACTGACCCAAAGGACAGGGCTGTAGATATATATTTCTGGATATTTGGTCTATTTGTAGGGATATGTTCTGGATATTTAGACCAACGAACAAAAAGAGAAAAGAAACACTGGATGACGTCCCCAAACTTTATAATCTAGTTATTTAGGTAATATATAAAATCATTTATTTAGTGCCAGCTCCGTTTTCTCTGTGCTTGGGTAATTTTAATGATTTCTGCACAAACTTGGTAAAGGTTTGTTAAGTTTTCCGTTGCTGTATTTCTGACCAGTTAATGAAAGATTTTTACGAAGATGTTTTCAACCCTACGCACCCATCGAACAACACTTTTTTCTTTTTTTGGTTTAATTACTTGCGACGTCAAAACCAAACCTATCAATTTTGCTTAGATTCCGACTATTAGGTATGAAAGTGCTCTAACAGTGGTTCTCTTGCAGTCCTCCATTTTATTTCTGACCTGCTGCCCTGAAGAAAACATTTTCACCTCCAATCTATACACCTGGCTCTAATATTCAGGCGCTCTTATAGCCCTTGAGAAAGCAAGCGTACTAGATCCAAGCTGGAAGTAAATTATCCATGGTGGTCGATCTCCAGAAGATTTTTACGAAGATGTTTTCAACCCTACGCACTCCTCTGACAGCGTTTTTTTCTTTTTGGCTTGGTTAATTACTTGCAACATCAAAACCAAACCTATCAATTTTGCTTAGATTCCGACTAATAGCTGTGAAAGTGCTCTAACAGTGGTTCTCTTGCAGTCTTCCATTTTATTTCTGACCTGCTGCCCCAAAGAAAACAGTTTCACCTCCAATCTACACACCTGGCTCTAATATTCAGGCGCTCTTATAGCCCTTGCAAAAGCAAGTGTACTAGATCCAAGCTGGAAGTAAATTATCCATGGCGCTCGATCTCCAGGAGCTGTTTACAGTGGGATAGTGATCATCCCTCCAGGACATGGATGTGTTTGAGGGGCACAAAGGGGCAGCCCAGGGCAGCATCTCCTCCAGCTCAGGGTCACACACTCGCCTGTCAGTAAACACAAGACCATTCTGCGCAGGAACAATCTCCAAAACCAACACTGCCACACACTCGAGAAATATGTTCATCCAAGTGAGGAATGTGTGGGAGATTTTTTTTGAGAGACGGCCATTTTCCACGTTTTAGTCTTAAGGTTTATTACCAAAATCAATCAGGAAAAGAGGCATTTAAGAGGACGCTGCTTAATTTCGTTGTTTCTGGAATGTGGCGAGGAACCAGTCAGCTGTATGATAACCGAATTTTCTGCCTTTAAAGCAAATCGGAGGCAATAATCATCCGTAAAACAGACAGGACTGGCTGCTGTGGTGAGGTTAGAAGTAGCTGAGGGGAAAAAGAGCAAAACTAACAATGTCTCTGAAACTTCTCAGACATTCAGATCATTTAAAATGTCTGGTAGAAAGTGAAGGTGGCTGTAAACATGTCTCCTGTAAAACTGATAAAGCTTCTTGATGGATGTGTTTGTGCCCATAGGAACCTTTCCAGGAACTTAGGAACTTTTGGGGGGATTTTAGTTCCTATAGAAAATGATAACTCTCATTCTTCTTTGTCTCTGACAAAGTTTTTTGTCTTTTTTAAAATTTTATTTGTTTATTGTTTATTTTGACTGTGTATTGTTTAGATTATTGGTTTATTGTTTATTTTGTCTGTTAATTGTTTATTTGGCATGTTTATTATTTATTTTTATCTGTTTATTATTTATTTTGCCTGGTAATTGTTTATTTGGCCTGTTTAATGTTTATTCTATGGTTTATTTTGTCTGCTAATTTGTGCGTCTGGAAAACTACATTTGAAGTTGACACTCATATAAAGGTTCATATATAAGGTTTATAAAGGTGTTTTCAGGAATATTTCTGAACCCAGGGTCAAGTTTAGTACCTTGGTTGTATATTCAGAGAAAATACTTTTATCTAGCACCCTAAAGGGTTCTTTAGTCTTGTCTCTCTGGGGCAACACATAAAAATTCAAAGGTTTAGACCTATATAAAGGTTCATAAATGTCTCTAAAGGTCTCAGACGCTCAGGTCTCACAAAATGTGAAAGTGACTAAACTAATGAAAACTTCTTAAAGCATGTGTTTGTATACAAAGGAAACCTTTTTTTAGGAACTACTGGAATTTAGGAACATTTCCACCTGAGACAACAGTGCCAGTTTTATTTTGTACACTTTTTTTTCATCTAGCACCTTAAAAATTCTCCTGTGTGGTTGCAGGAACCTTTTTAGCTCCTGCTTTAGAGCAGATACTTTTGTAGACTAGGAACCAAACTGAAAATGGTTTCTTAGAGGTTCTTTGGATGGTTGGGAGGTCTTTGTTTGTTAATGGATTCTAAATGGAACCCTTCCTGACAGGGAAAGGCAATGCGGTTGCCAAATAACTCCTGAGGGTTGTCTGTTTTTTTAAATAGTGACTGAGACGGAGCCAATTCACTAATGGTCACATGCAAGCTTGTGAAAATAGAGCCACCGTTTAAAAACAAGCTCTTTCTACCAAGCAATTTTAAATCTTGTTTTGGTGCATGAAGGCACAAAATTACTGGTGAAAATATCTGAAATGCTTTAGTTTTTGTATAAATAGCAAGTGAACATTTTTTAGGCGTCCCTTTTGTTCATGCTTCTCAAGCAAATAGCAAAAAAGATTGTATGTTTAAACATGTCTCTGCATCAATGAGTTTCAAAATCAACAAAATTCCAACCTTTACACTCTATCAGAGGTTGTGTGACGCAGTTAAGTGTGTGTGTGAGCTCCGGGGACACTCTGAATCACATGTGCGCTCGTAGTGATAGCGCTGTAGCTAATCTCCAGTGTTAGCAGAGCCTCAGTAGAGTGCAGCCGTCTCGGCTGTCTGGAGCCACGGAGTGACCTGGCCGTCTGAAACAAAGGTGACTCCAGCCCGGGGCACTGCTCTCGACTTGCTTGTTACCGCCGGATCTGTGTGTGTGTGTATGTGTGTGTTAGGGTAGCTGTAGCCCTGGAGGAGTGTATAATATTCACACAGCTAATGATGTGTGAGACTGTGTGTATGCAGTAAGTTCATAAATCTTTGAAATGTTCCTGAGGCCACACAGCGAGAGCTGTCATGTCTATTACATCATTGTTAGGGACGTCTTATCCTCTTTACAGCTAGCGTGTCCGCTGCTGCTGACCACAAGGAGAACACGGAACATGCACAGAATTAACTAGCTACTTAGTTAGAGAAATTAGCTTGCTAAATTTGCTAGTGATCCATTGAGTAATGCGAGAAATATATGCATCACTATTAAGTTTAAAAGAAACAAATGAAATTTTATATTTCCTTCATAGACAACCACTTAACTGCGTTCAACAACTGACCACACTTTTTCCCTGTACAGAAAAAAACATCCTCGGCTATCTAACTTTCTAAGATGTATATCTGCGTTTTGTGGCTAATCGAGGCTAATCATGCTTATCAAGGCTTTGATTAGCAAAACCAAACTTGTCTGGACTACAAGAAAGGAATTACTGGTCTAAGAGCAATGCTTATCGACTGAATCTACACCCATTTCACATTTCTAGTTTTTTTTTTTTTTAAGTCTGTCATGTTCTTGCTAGCGAGCAAGATGCTAGAGATGCGGACCTAAAAGCTGTTATTCAAAACTTCCCTTTGCTTTGCATTTTAGAATTATGTGGACTGAGTTGTTTTCTTAAGTCGACGCTGGCCATTCGATTACTGAGTGCTATTCAGCACGTCCAATCTCGCTCTCTCTCTCTCTCTCTCTCTCTCTCACACACACACACACACACACACACACACACACACACACACACACATATACCAGAGCCTCAGAAAGCAGCCAGTGTCCTCCAAGGCCTCGCTCCAATTATTAGCGTGAGTGGCACGTCTTAAATTGAGTCTCTTTTCCATGTCGTGTAATATTTATATTAGGACTTGTGAACCGGGGGCCGTGCTAAATAAATAAATGGGTAGCGCTGGCGTTTTTGGGTGTGAGGGCTAGTGAAGGCTGTTTGTGTATGTAGCTCCTGCTTAGACCTGGAATTCTGACAAGACTATTTGACAGGAACATGCGGACAGAGAGAGCTGGAAAAATAAGGGAGAGATTGAGAGATCAACAGGGGTCAAAGGAGAGAAAGTGATATGAAGAGGAATGGATGGGAAGGGAGATTACAAATGTGTCTCAATGTGTCTAGATGACAAAAAGTGTAACTACAGCCAGTAAGATAAAGTACTGGTGATAAAGTGTATTAATAACTGGGTAATAATCATAGAATTATTGTTATTATTATTGATCTAGAGTGCAAAAAGCTAGAATCGATCATTTTGTATCTTGAATCTGCACATTTATTTTTACACGGATAATCCCAATCTGGATATAAGTCTGGTTCTCAAATTTTCGTGAGGACTCTGGAAGCGCAGCGCAGCCGAGTCAGAGATCTGATCTGATCAAAAGGTCAAGCAGGAGAACTGTGTAAACATACTGAAAATGACAGAATAGTGGTCACTCCGGCTCTGCATGAGTGTCTGAGTGTTATTTAGATGGGGGTAGTGCTGACTGGGGTCAAAGGTCGACGATACATCCATCACATCTATCGTCGGTGTAGCAGCAGCACTTTCAGCTGGTATTGGTGGAAATATCCGCCAGACCAGAAGACCTTCCCATTCCACAGGAAATCCAAGCACAAGTGATGAAGACAGCTTTGACATATACACATGCATATACGGCAACGTATATAATTCAGTTTTGCTAGTTTTATGTCTTCTTCCCGTAGCTACGTGTTGTGTAGTATGTACAACCACATTAGCTGTGTAACGTAATGTAAATATCTGTATCTGTATTTGTATTCAGATTTAAACCCGAAGTGGGCGTGGCCTAAACTGGAAAGGATGTGTGCAGGATTTTTTTTTTTTTAAATCCATTATTATTATTTTTGTTTGTACCTTCCTACGATATTTTCTAACAAATTTAGTCGGTCCCATTTTCCAACATATAAACAAATTAGTAGCTTAATTTAAATCGCTGAATCCCTGACAAGGCAGATACTAAGGATGAATGAATGAATGCTGTAAATGCTTATTGGTTGTCCCATGCTTCATATTGGGCTGCTCGCCTACATGAAAGTACAAACCCCCCCCACTCACATGATTTTTTTTTTGTATCCTATGGGATCCCAGTCCCAATGCAAACATCAAGTCTCAACCAGATGTCCTGCGAACTTTTCTGGCATGCTTAATAAAAGAAAAAAAATGTTTAGTACTCGTATCTGTATTAGTATCTGTTTAGAAAACATTATCTGTTCATTTGGAATAATGTTTTCAGATTTAATTACATCCCTAACACCCATATTATGAGAAAATGCTAATAATGCTGATGAGAAAAAAAAGATCCATCATATGAGTCTCCTGTTATACCCATATATTATGGGTGAAATAAATATTATTTGGTTTGACAGCTTGCTAGATGTTAACCACATACAATTCAAAAGGACAACATGAATGCTAGGTTCCTCCATGTGTCAGTCAAAAGCTAATAACAGGCCCCAGAAGAGAGGGAACGGAAAAGAGGGGGCAGAATAATTGAAAAATCACGGCATGCGCCCTGTGCACGCTAACAGCAAGAGGCGGTATGCGTTTCACTACTATTAAGCAGATGCCACTTGTAATAGGTATTTTAGTGCTTGGCAGACAAGCCGCACCGAGGCCTGTTTTATTCATTGCCGTACCACCCACAAGCACTGCTGGGATACTCAGAGAGAGAACTTTGATGCTAATGCACATACCATGACATCTCATATTCAGCCTTGTGCTTATGGGCAGATTACGGACTTACTAAACCACAGTCGTTATTTTTGTTCTCTGGATGGACAGCAAGGATTTTTTTTTTCAGTTTAATCACCTGACATGAAACTTAGGTGCTCAGAGAGAGAAAGGACAAATGAAGACATATAACTAGTGTGATTAGAGATTATATTTTACACCACAGAAATTGAAAATTGAAATCTGATTGGATCAGACTGCAGCTTCATAGTAGGGACGTGTATGATGTATGACGGAGGCTCAACATAATCTAAGCCTGATAATAAAACAGATCAAAACAGTGTTGTTATTATTAAAGAAAACATGTACTTGTTTCGTCTCTAACAATCAAAATGTTTAGTCTAGAGTGTCAGCACTACGCAACAGTCAGAGGTGAAGGTGTAACTTTAAGTTTTCCGCTACAGGAAAGTCTTCAGGACAGAGGATCCTGTGGTTTTTCATTAATGTAATGACAAGCTACCTCTTTTGTCTTATTAACTTCAGTAGAGAATTCGCCATCTGGTGACAGAACAACTGCTACGTGACTGTTTAGAGTTGCTATAACGCAAGTGATAACAGGAACTAACTTATTTCATGGACGTCACACAACATTAAATGTAAATATGAATGGACAAAAAAGTATCATGTCTTGATCTTTAATAAATGAAAAAATGTAATCGTAGGAAAATTGATGTATAAGAAGTATAAAACACTTCAGGACCTGTTGTTACAGAAAAATGATCAACTTCAATATCATCACTATATACTCCATTTGGGAGAAAATGATAGCACACAGTGCTAAAGGTAAAGCATTTAAAGTATCAGTAAATATACAAGTATGAGTAAATATACAAATTTTGAAGTTGCCCTGAAAGTGTGTAGTGCTTGCTAAGTTTGCCCTGTCTAAGAGGTCAGCCTTTGATATTTAACAGCTCGGACTGGCTGGCTCCTAGTCTAACCCTTAACTGACCTCAATCAGGCTAACGACAGGTTGAAGGCCCCCCCCATCTCGTCAATGCAAGGCTAATGGGATACTGTAGCCAGAGGTAACCAGCCAATAGGTCAAAATAACAGCCTTAGTGTCTGAAAGATAGACGGTAATTGTTGGTCCTCGGATAAGTGGGTCCGCTTGGTTAAAATTTATAGCCATGTAACGTTGGAACCAAATTTATAGCTGTCTAAGCTAAGTGGGTTTCATAAGTACTGCTGCCCGAGAAATGACAGCGCTTAGTGCTAGCTGACCAGCTAGCGAAGGAAGTCTGATGAACTTGAAAACATGAATGAAACCTGAGAATACCACTAAGATTTTTTTCAGTACTGTTGAGGTCTGATAGATGTACAGCTAGACGAAATATTAAGCCGTTAGCGAAATTATGTTTTTCTGGAACTGCATGATTATGGAATAACAGTGTCTTATGAGATCAAGCCCTTTGAATTGAACTCTGAAAGCTAGTTTTATTAAAAGGGGAATGGAATTAATTAGATATTACAGAAGAAGACTGTCCACTAAATGTGGGACTCAAAGTGTGCCAAAATCTGGATTAAGTCAATATTACTAGGAAATTTGTGAGATACACTGGGCTTCCTCCACGCCTGAGGTCTTTTGTGGTGATTTTAATGGCTTCAAATGGCTTGTTGTTATTGGAGCCTTTGGGCTTGACATAAGTACGCTTTTTTCTGTCTTGGCTTATTGATATTGTAGAGGTAAGTGCTGTACAAAGTCCAGTAAAGACCCGAAGCCAGCAAATGAGCCAAGTAAAATCTCCTGAATGTTATTTTAGCATTCTACTATGCGCTCATTAATGCCCATTGTGTCCGTTTCCAAACGTTAAGTCATGATTCCATCAGTAACATGAAACTTCTTTAAGCATTCAAAGTCTTATTAACAATAAAGCTTACTTCAGAAAGAGCAGCACTGAGCGACCGTGATAAGTAGTAGACAAGCTAAACATGCAATGTAGAACAAATTTACTACATGTTTTTGTTGGACTTATTTCGAGTAATTGTTTCCTGCAGCGGTATCAGAAAAGAGAGAATCATTTATTCGCGGTTTGAATCTTTTAACCGAATCAGAGCGCTTTTTAAGGACAGAAAATCCATCTTCGCTAACCGGATGGTGGTTAGCATGAAAAATGGGGCACTGTTGCTAGGCTAACAATCTACTGACAGGTCTGAGGCACTGGTACAAAATGGCGTGGTTACAATTTCCGCTCAGATGTGTGCCAATGCATGGAAAAGAAAGAATTCACTATAATAAATGATTAAGATTGTTCCAATTAAAATATGAAAAAAAAAAAAAAACATCCAGGGTATGAGTTATCTATCGAAAGTGAAGTCATGGGTTTTTGCTGAGAAACAGCTTTGTTTTTATGTTGGAGGTTATTCAGGAGCCTGTCATTGTTCTTGCTTCAATACATGTCATATCTGTTATATCTGTTTTTATTAAGGAATGCACGCAAAGGCGGGCGCAGATAGCATCTCGACCCAATGCCAGCGCTAACCAGCAAGACATTCCTCTCTGAGCTCTCTGAGAACCTGTGCCATGCTTGAGTCCCAATGAAAGCGTTCAGGAATCCCAAAGCAAAATTCTACAGAAAAACACAGATTCAAGCAAAAAAAAAAAATCTATCACAGCAAGCTTGACTGAGTGAATCAAATGTTTATCAGAAATCTAGACAGGTCAATAACCGGGCGCCTTTTGAGTCTGATCATCAGTCCAATTTACACTTCACAGGAATGAAGATGGAAAAGATACCCAAGTGTTCTGTTTTCGATTCGTGGAGCGTGGCCGAGTGGAAAAGGCTAGGTGTGATGCCAAAATGTGGTACAAAGAGATGAAAAAAAAAAGTGCACAGCAGGCCTTGGATTGAAAACTCAGCATTTTGTTTACAATCCATGAGCATTATTTCAAACAACAGTCCACCAAAAGGGTTCTACAACATTGAATGTAACTACAAATGGATAAAAAAGTACAATAGTTGGAAAATCACTATGGTAGAAAAGGAATAAAACAGTTCCTGATGTGCTGTTATTGGAAAATACTTAACTTTGAGGTGGTAAGAGTAACTTTGCTTCATCACACCATCCTGTCGTTGATTACTTTTTCATAACAGCACACCCTGCATTGTGTTTTATCACTGAACGCTACAGAAGGGCACTGACTCTTGCGAATCCATCAAAGCAAGCCTTACTGAGTGAATGAAATTTGTATCAGAAATGTCGACAGGTCAACAACAGGCCACGTTTTGAGTCTGATCATTGGTCGACTTTACACTTTACAGGAATGGAGATTGAAAAGCTCTGTTAAAGACGCGTTCTACAAAGCGCTGTTTCAGATTCACCGAGCCGAGTGGAAAAGACTAGCCCAGACCATTCCTGCCATTCCAAAAATGTGATACGAGGAGATGAGAAAGCGCACCAAGCACTCTGCGAGGACGAAGTAGACTTTACATGGGCATGATTTCAAACGAGAGTCCACCTAAAGCACTCTGTCTGCTTTAAGTACAGCTTTCAAACAGCAGCCAGTACATTCAGAGATTAATTAGTATAGCACTGTTCCACCGAGAGCCAAATATCAAATATCATTTACGTTATTTCCTTCACTAGACAGAACACTGAGTGTACTTTGCTCCAGTGCAGACCGGGATTAAACGTGTGTGCCAGGTTGGCCAGCTTGCTTTAGGTTCAGTTAGGTAGAAGTAATGTAATTTCCTTCTCGAGCTCCTTTTCATACAGAATAAAGGAAAAGGATAATGGAAAACAATAATTTCAATCACCAGAGTCGTCATTCTCCACAGCACTGCACTTTATTTTTGTTACCTCATTTTACTTCGTTTAAATTACCCATGACCTAAAATAAGTGATTTTTCATTGACTTACACCTCTTTAATGGTCGATTTTGATTACACTGACTGATGTTTATCAAATTTCAATTTAAAACATCATTTCTTATATTTTTGTAAAGTACTGAATGAGGTAACATTATTTATGAGCCCAGTTTTTCACAAAATAAGCTCCATGTTTGAACCAGTCATGTCCAGATTATTAGAGGATTTCCACAACATGCTAACCAGAAACTTTACTCATGACTAAGTCTGCATGCTAAGCCACCTAGATAGCTAAATTTCTATCTTGTTAACGTGATTGTTATGATATATTTTGACAAGATTGGCTGCTGCTAAATAAAACGCTGTGTATTTGGCGCTGCAAATGGAGACTATGATGATGAAATCACACGTGACAACCCGGGACAAATGCAGGCTAAATGACTAGCAGTTATCTAGTAGCCAGCTAGCTAGCTAGATGTTTGGGATAGCAGAAATACATGGTGTTTTTTTTTATTTATTCAAAGATCTTGTGTTTTCTAATAAGGGTAAAGGCACAGAGATGTCCTTGATGTAGTTTCCTGAGATAAAATGCCACAGCTCTGAATTTCACTGTACAGTATGTGTATATTTGACAATTTATCAATCAATCTATCTATCTATCGACTTGTCACTCCTGATCTAGATCATACCATAGATAAGTGTTTTCCTGGTTACTGGCTTTACTTTTTCTTGCAGGTGTGTGTGTGTGTGTGTGTGTGTGTGTGTGTATAATAGTAGCTAAAGTGCAGACACCTGGTTGTGAAACCTTTTCCTAAATATACCAATGATTTTGAATCTTTTGAATCTGCTAGGTGGTACATATCTCCAACACACACACACACACATACACACACACGCACACACATACACACACTACACGCACACCGTCTCTCGCTGCCAACCCAAGCATAATGAAATGGCCTGAACATTACAGAAATAGAAAGAAAGAGATGAGAACAGGAACAAGCTCAACGTAAACGCTCCAGTAAAAATAAACAGGAGCCGATCAATCTATGTGAGCGTGTCATCTCACATGTCTGTTCCCGAGCCAGGACGCTGTTTTAACCGGCTTTAATCTCAGCATCAGATCTGTCGAGTCAGCGTGATGGTGGCAGTGGCGGTAAGAACACTAATGCTGATGGACAGAAATTCCATACACACTCAGGAAGCTGCCTTTGGTTTCTCACTCAGTGTGTGTGTGTGTGTGTGTGTGTGTGTGTGTGTGTGAGATAGCAAGAGTTTAACTAAGTGCACGGTGTTTATGCGTCGCCAGCTTTGCAATGCATCATGGGGCATGTGTTGGAGGGCTCTGTACAACCAGGCGCATACAACACACACAGTTTGTTCATGTATACAAATGTATAAAGTGGTTTATTATTCAGTTGGATGCAATCTGTTGATTGTCTGTTGATCAAATAAGACTTTTGCAACCTAACTGGTACAAAAACACCATAATCCTTTGCACTGCATGTGAGGCATCCAATAAACAACATGTAACAAAGTGATAGCAGAAAGTAATAATATGCTGCAGCATTAGCCAGAGCATGCTTTACTCATTAAAAACTGTACTGTACTTGGTCCAGATTTCTCTTCCACGCTGTTTACAAAACCATTTCCTCCTCTCTGCTTTCACAAAATACATTTATTAATCATCTTCCTATAATACAGCCCGAAAATAGTTTGTTTCAGTAGCTATGTTAAAATGCATCTTTATAATTTGGTGTTATAATCTGAACACAATCTCTGTCTGAGAAATAGAACTATAAGGCAGCGCTGTTGAATTCTGAATTCTGTTTGGTCAGAAGGTGTTGATTAACTTTTCTATAACAGCAGCTCTGACAGTAGTTCCGGCTCCGAACTCATCCAAAGGGACTTGTACAGTGGACGCTCAACAAAGACATGCAATAATAATAAATGGATTAAAAAAAAACATGAAGTTTTCTGTGAGGAAATGTTTATTTACCATTTTTTGGAAGGAGTCTCATGTGCCATGGAACAGTCAAAGGTAAAGCTGTATCTTTACATTTTCCACCATTGCAAAGTTTTCAGGATGGACTTTAAAATACAAGCTGCATTTTTGTCTTCAGAAGAAATGAAAAAAGAGAGGCTGGTGAGGGAACGACCATTTATAGTGACAATAATGTAAGTCAACCTGTTTCAAGGATGTGCCACAACATTAAACGTGACTCTAATTTGCACACGAAGTTCTTAAATGAAGTAAAATTTTATTAAAAAAAATTATTTTTAAAATTTTAATATTTAATCGTTGTCAAATTGCTACGGTATAAGTGGAATAAAACATGCTGTTATTGGAAAATAATCAGCTTCAGGGTGGTAACACCTCACACCACCCTGACACAATGTTCCAAAGTGTTTTATTCATTACTTAAAGTCATGTAAACCTTTGAATCAGATTTTGTTCACAATCATTGTACACTGTGCACATGTACTTTTGCATTATGTTACATTCGGGAGCAGAAAACTGTTCCTGTAAGGAAATAAAGTTCTTGTTACACATTTTAAGATTTAAAACTAATTGGCTTGATGTTGGGGAAATGGGAAATCCAGCGAAAAAAGAATGTATTGATGCAGAAATTCTTCTTCTTGCTTTCATTTCAATACGGAGATTCAAACTAACCTCATGAGAAACTAGTACAGATTCAAACAAACAAATGCGACGTGCTTGGATTTCATTTGGTTTAATACTGTAGGAAAAAGTAAGAATGCTAATTACGCACCCATCCTGAACCTTTTCTCATACAAATTGTCATACAAACTTGTTGTGACAATAATGTGAGACCACTTTGGGACCTTTAGGGAATGTTTTGATAAATAAACACCTGGCTAACGTGATGAACTAAATTTATCTACTTGTTACACTCATGATCGACAGGACTCTCAATCATCTTGTTGTTATAGCAACGATGACACTAGACACCGCTACACATATGTATATATGTTTGATTCAGATTATATGTAACATGCACAGTATGTGTATGTAGAATTTTGTTTAATTTAATGACAATCTACACTCAGAATGAATTCATTTAGATTGATGAAAATGTGTGTAAACATAACACACCTCTGTACTTCCTATTATTCCATCTTTTGTATTTTCTTTTAGTGATCTCCAGAAGTCCAGCTTTGTAAATGCAACACACTGTGATCCTCACAAAGACTTTGAGGCACCTCTGAACTTTGACCCTACTGCTGCTGCACTTTATTAAGAGAACCCAATAAGGCCAGCATAATCCTACAGTCTTAAAGGCTCTCCAAAACAAAGAGGGTAGAGAGGGGGTAAAAGTGCCTTCAAGCGCCTGAAAACAGGCCATAAACGGCTTGGGGAGCGGCGTTATCGCACTGTCTTTACCTCGTAGCCATCCCGCCTCCAGACTCGAGACTTAAAAGGGCCCGCACAATCCTCCTGCTTTCCGTGAGTCATCAATGTGCCGCTAATAACTAGATATGCAATTCTTCCCTCTCTATCATAAAGCACTGACTATTTTGAAGGGACTGTTTGGAAGTTGGCTTAGGGCAAAGAAAATAAAATCCCATTCCAGGTGCGTGTAGCCACAGCTCTGGGTGGTGCAGAGGTCAAAGTGTGGAGGTGAACTGGATTCAGCTTGTGCCTTTTATCAAAGGGCGATGTTGAGGCTTGCTAGCGCTGCATAGTTTCACTGTTAGCATGCACACATGGTGTAGCGACGATGCGTAAAATACAATTCAGCCCATGAGATTATGGCTAGTTCCTTGCGCTGGTGTGCATACTTCTTTTTAATTCTGAATTCTTTCAGATTTAATATAACAGCCAAGGTGACTCTGGTGCCAAGTCTGCAAGTAGGATTAGCCAATACCGCTAACAAGAAACCAGTAAAATGCCAGGAAATGAATCTGTACGTACCTACCAGCCAGTGTAACTGATTCAGGACCAGTAAAACTTGGTGATCTTGTTGGCACCTGCTTGGCACCCCGTCGGCGCCATGTTGCCACCTTGGTGCCGTCGGCGGTGGAAGTGTTTCCAGGCTACAGCTCTTCGTACGCGATGCTCGTAAACGGTTTCACAGTCATTCGCACGGTGATAAATCACCCCACTGCAAAACACCAACCTCGTAAAGAGCGGTGAGTCTGGAACGCCAGTTTAGCGCCGCTCCGGTCCCCTTCACATTAATGGCCATTTTGGGTGATGGGAGAGCCTGCTGCATTTTTAGTGCTACTCTAAACGTGAAGTCATTTTGTATATGTGGATGTGTGTATGAAAGTTGTTTTGACATCTGTACCAGATTTATGTGACAAGCTGGAGAATAATGGTTATAAACAATAAATTGCTCTGGTGTCACTTTAGAAATTGCTAACCAATAATCAACAACGTGCTTCTAATCAGTGAGCTGTGGTGGTGCTCGGATGTCTGATAAAACTTCCGTCAGATCCTGAGAGAAATCAACAAGGCCTCAGTTCACCACTGCAAACGTCAAACTCTCTTTACGCTACAAAACACATTTCAGCCTGCCAGATCTAACCCAGGCTCTCGCTTAACACGTCTTTTGAGGAGGACTCTAAAGGGAATTTAATTGTGTGTGAAAAGAATACAAGATCCAAACGTAAACACTGAAGCTTACAGCCGCGGTCGCAATTACATGCCCACAAATATTTGAATTTGTGGTTTTTCTACTAAGGAGCTTGTGATGGGTCGAACAGCTGCTGGGGCTATTCTCTCACCCAGAATGGTTCCCTATAGCAGGATTCAATAACTTGTAAACACATCATGCTAGTGTGAGAAAAAAAATGACAAAAGTCACCGTGCGACTCAAATGAGTGTCTGCACAGCTACCTGTATTGAGTTACTCTGATCTGTGCCCCTGCTTTAAACATTTCCATATGTCTCCTACAGATTAGTATTTCTTAGCCACCAAAATGCATGTAAATTCAAATGGCTAAAATGGCTCAGCTTTATGATCAGATTTATGAATGAAAGCCTTGTTAAGCCTGAATTTGTTTAAACCTGCTGCAAAATCCTTAGATATGAGAGCATTTTTAAATTCACACAATCAACCAAGACTTTAAAAAAAACCTGGTGTTGTTAAAGAATAAAATATATCAAAAATGTATGATTTATGATTGAGGCGCTGTTTGCCTCCCACTCATATTACAAATATAAAGTAAAGTTAAAAGGCACTTTAAACACAAGTAAAGTGTTCTTCAGAAAAACCTATATGCATCTACAGCAATTGGGTGGCCAAGCCCATTATAACTACACTTTAAATTGAAATATAATCATTAAAATACTTAAAAAATCTTATTTTCCATTTAACATCTCATGTTTATTCAATAAGTCATCCAGTATAAATTAAGAAGAATGTACAAAAGTTTTTTGTGTCATTCAACCCTGTTTCCTGAACACATTCTCCACTACGAAACATCTGAATTTCCTTAAGAAGAAAAATGAGAAGAAGAAAAGTACATTCTCTGGTTCTTTTTTCCTTGCTCTCATTATTTGTAGTAACAAAACTGGTCCAGAAAAATTTGTCCACGTTTATTTTAGTTTACCAAGATTAGCGTGGTTTAATGAGGTACTCATTCGTCCATTTTATGATGATCTTAGTGCTGCGATGCTTCTGGAAAACTTCAACACGAGAGGCTTTGGAAGGAAAGAACAGATGAGTTTGACTGACAGATGACATGTCATGTCAAGGTCAAAATTCAAAATTCAGATTCACGAATCAGATAAAACTTCATAATGTAAACTAAATATAAAACTTATTATATTATATTATATATAAAAATTAAACTAATATAAAACTTCATAATGTAAATAGCATTAACTTTGCTATCTAGGTAGAATCAGGTAGAATCTCGAGAGGTTAAGGAATTTACACTAGCTCATTTCTAAAGAAAATTGAATGTTGATATTTTGCTTGTGACAATGGAAGGCAGGCGGGGCAACAATCTGTATATAAAAAGAAACAAAATCCAGTTTCCTTCATTGATTCATTGATTCATTTCACAAACTTAGAAGATTTTCCAACTAGACATGACTAACTGTTGCAAACATAATCATCTGTTCTTTCTTCTCAAGGTTTATAGTCAAAGTTTCTAGCGCTAGTGCTGTATACAGCCCTGTCATGGCAGAGAAGCCACTTCATTCAGTTGACTAGCTACAGGTCATGGCTTGATCCCAATCCAAGTAAACACCAAGGTCCTTCTATGCCATTCCCTTCCATCTCTCTGATTAAATTGGGGTCGTGACCTGTAACCTGTACCTCAGCCCGCTTTAGGTCACACGCTGTATAGCTGCAACATCACTCTATACTAATTTCACTGACATTCCACAGATTCCTCCACTAGAGGATGGTGAGACAGGAACAGAGAGAAAAAGTGACTAAAAGAGAAAATGACCACACTGGTTTTGGTTTTCCGCTGACTATCTTCAGAATGAATCGTGAGAGAAATTCCTCTGTGTGCAAACAGCTCTGAGTAGCAAACAAACACCATATTTCGTGGAACCACAATTCAGAATATTTATAGTGCCGTAAACATTCGTTTGGTGTAAACAGGATTTGCTTACTGTTAAAATACAGCTTTGAAAGATTGGGCAGTAGCTTAGTGCGTGTCAGAACCTGACAATGTGTGGGAGAAGACTTGGAATACATGTCTGGAAGGACTGGTAGTTTTTCAGGCAAATGAATAGTCACAAAAAGGTCAAGCCAACTGGACACACTGTTACTTTATCAGTGGATGAGTTGTGACGTTCTGAATGCTTAAAAGAGCAGCAAAGTTCTGAGTTCACTAGATGAGTGGTGAAATTCTGAAATCACTGGATGAGCTGCAAAGTTCTGAGTTTCTTAGATAGGTTGCTAAGTTCTGAGTTCATTGGATAAGTTACAAAGTCCTGAGTGTACTGGATTAATTGTGAAGTTCTGAGTTCACTGGGTGAGTTAAGTAGTTCTGAGTTTAGTGGATGAATTGCAAGGTTCTGAGTTCATTCAATTAGTTGGGAAGTTCTGAGCTCAATTGATGAACTGTGCAGTTCTGAATTCATTTGATAAGTTGGGAAGTTCTGAGTTTATTGGAAGTGATGCAAAGTTCTGGGTTCTTTGGGTGTTTTGTGAAGTTCTGAGTTCACTGGGTGAGGAGAAGTTCTGAGTTTATTGGATGTGTTGCAAAGTTCTGAGTTCATTTGATTAGTTGAGAAATTCTGTATTAATTGGATGAAGTGCCAAATTTTGAGTTCATTTGATGGGTTCATTTGATGAAGTCCTAAGTTCATTGGATGTGTTGCACAGCACTGGGTTCATTTGAATATTTGCGAACTTCTGAGTTTATTGGACGAGTCGCAAAATTCTGACTGCTAATATGTCCAGTTGGTTTGACTTATCATACGAGACCATTCAACATCAACATTAGACCAGGTAAAAAGAAGGTCAGGTTACAGGGCTTCAGGTGATTGGGGTTGAGATCACTTTCCCTCACCTCTCTGCACTCAGAACCTTGTAAAGCAATCCCCACAGGACCGGGCCATGAAACAGAGTCCTTGTTAGTGACTGCCCTATTAGCCATGTCTCTGCTTTCACTCACACACTTCCTGTAGCACAGCAGACTGTTCACACACACACAAACACACACAGACACATGCACGCACGCACGCACGCATACACAAATGGGCCCTTGTACCCACTATATAAAAACACTATATAAAAATGGCATAGAATCAATTTTTGGAAATCTGTAGACTGTGAACCACTGAAAGATGTCCGACATTACTCAGGCAGTAAATCTGGATTAATGCTACTACAGAACTGTCTTAAATTTAATGATAACGTGACGCATTAATTCACTTATCTAGCTAGCTAACAGGTTCTAGTGGTAGCTGGATTTTTGGTGTCCAACAGTCAACTGGATCTCCAGTTGTTTGAACCCATCTTGCCCCATTTTAATCTGCTAATCATCATCGGAGGATTTAAAATGCATTTTCTTGAAGTTATACACTTTTCTGTTTGCCTCGTACATTTTTTCCTTTCATTCAGCTGGTTGCTCCATCCCTTTGCATTCCATTCTGTCTCCTATTTTCCACGCACAAACTAGTGTGATTGGACTGAATTAGTCACTTGTTGGCTATTAACTAGCAGTGTGTTTGCTTATCTGCCTATTACTAATCACATTATCTCAGTAATCAGAGCATATCTGACAGAAAGGGCCAGTCTGATTACTTGAGAAGTCATCTACAGGTCAGATAATCCTTTCTTCAAACACCACCAAACTTTTTGGGTCTGTTTTCATTACATTTCATCCTACACCTCGTGGGATCTCAATCGCTCCGAATTTGGTTATTACACTGAAAACCAGCTCAGCACGTGCCAGTCCAGTGTTTCACAATAAACCCCAAGAATTCCTCATTAAAATAAAGTAGAATTAACATTCGCACATTTTGGGTAATGGGGGCAATTCCTGGTTTATGTTTAAAAGCAATACGGAATCAATGTACCCAAATTTAAACACCCAGATCTCCAGGTAAAAATCCAATCATGTTTGGACATGCCAGTCTCCTTATCAATTCCCCCCTCAGGTGTCAACAGCCCAAGTAATGTAACAAAGAACTCTAATTGTTTCAGTAAAGAGGTGCTAACAATATGCTCTGCCTGACAGGATTCATTCCGACGAGCCCAATGTTTGTCAGCCTTGGCTTATGTACACAGCTTTAGAGGGTGATATTCTAGACTCCTTGGTCAGATTCCTTCCAGGTCTTTCTAATCAGCGATCTAACCCACTGATGGGTGCTTCGTTATGATGGAATTCGAACCGCTAACATCGTCAGCCATGCGTTCCACATTGTCTTACACCTGGAACGTGTAAACATGGCCCCGTCTTGTGGGTTTTTTCCCCCTTATCTTATCACATTTTTCTGCAGAGGTAAACAGATGCTTCTTGGGGAGAAGCCTAGCCTGGATGGGTGGCTGAATTTTAAAAGAGGGAAAGTCCATGGGAAAAAAACAACAGATTTTTGCTTTGTTTTCATTTTCCTTTGTAGTTCACCAGGTCTTGCCTCATGATCCAATACCTGGCCAATGAATTACCATCCTTGGAAGCAACTGCTTCAAAATTTACCCCTGATTTGAGGCATGTTACATGTAGAAAGTTCACAGTTAGGTGGCAAGAGTCCACCCAAATCTGATTAAGGATTTTTTGAGACTGTGACCATCTTAAGCTATGCTAGTTATTTCAGACAAATCAATCCAATTGAAGCACAAAATCTGAAGCAAAACTGAAGCACAATATCTTGTCTCATGATCCAATACCTGGCTTGCATTCCAATGAAGTCCCATCCCCTGATTTGAGGCACCATCTAATTACATATTCAGTGTTTAGGTGGTCCAACCTCATCTGCTAAGAAAAGAGCAAGACAGTAGTTTGTACGATGAAGGTGTTTTTTGGAAACTGACTGTTTCAAGCTGTGCTAGTTATTTCAACCAAGTCAATAAAAATTAAAGCACTTAAATTAAAATCTTGCCCCATGCTCCAACACCTCACCAGTGTAGTCCCATCCTTGGAAGAAACTGCTTTGTTAATAAAGTTAGTATTTACCCCTGATTAGAGGTTTGTTGTGCTGTCTCACTAACAAGGCAAGTGTCTACACAAATATGCTAAGAACAGCCCAAGATGCTAGTTTGGAAGACCAAGCTATCAAATCTAACTGAAGCTTAAAATCTTGCTTCATTGCTCAAAACTGTCTTTGGGAAGATGAAGGGGAAATGAAGCTACTGCATCGTTGGTAAGGTTGCCATTTACTCTGAACAGAGGCATGTTGTGCCTTCTTGTTAAAAGGGTAGCATTTGGGTGGCAAGATGCAAATGACTTAAGGGGGGAGGGGACCAGGATCTTTTTGTAAAAAGTGGCCGTCCAAGCTGTGTTACTCACTTCAGCCAATTCAGTACTTGAAACATACTCCAATGACTTCATCTTTCTCCCATGGAGTATGAAGAGCTCGCTCTGTTGAACCTGCACTTTACAGCATTCATACATTATCATTAGCAGTACAATGAAGTCATACTTTGGGAGAGCTGGAGTTTAACACCTAAGGGAAATGCACTGATGAACTTTAAAAGCACTGTGGCCTTTTACGCTTGGCAACGCTGCAATGAAGCATAAGATTTCTCAAAGGTTCTTTGAACACTTAAGGTTTCATGTCTTCCTATAGGGGCTGTACTTGATAGGAAAACGCTATATGATTCTATGGTTAAGGATTTCCCATTGTAACAACCCAAAGAAAACCTTATGGGTTCTAAATTTAACCCTTCCAAGAGCATAGGGTAGAAAAGCATTGGTTTCCACAAGAGTCGAGTCTCCTCCACTCCACTTCAGGCCTCTCCACACTGCCCTCATGAACCCTCCAAAGTTCACACACTTCCTGGCTTTTATAAACTCCCCTGCTTCCAGTTTGCCGTTAAATGAAGCCAATGATACGGCAATAAACAGATTCCTGGAGTCCATAAGTCGGCTGTGTTAAACTCGGCCCTCAGGACCTGGTCATAGAGAGCGATTTTGCCTTTTATTAGTCCCTCACTAGCTGTCTGTAGCGGTTCAATAGCAGATCACAGTCGTTTTGACTTAAACGCCGATGCACTAAGCCCTCTCCTCCCTGCACGAGTGGAGCACTTACAATGAAAAGAATTTAAGTAATTTGCTCTAAGTAGCCATAATCAGATTTGGGGCTCGTTTCATGTACTGCTTGCACTGGGTCCGCCGACGATCTACAGGCGACCTCACATTGAACTGGGGATGAGAGTTGTAGAGTTGGGAAATATATTGCGGAGGAGAATGGATCATGCTGTTCATGTTGTTCCAGAACAAAACCAGGATCCTTATGGACTTAATCCCAAACACAGTTTCTCCACTGCAGGTTGATGAACTTCCCAAAATATACACAATGTTAAAGTGAGGGATGAGGTGAGTGGATGTTCCATTGGATATATTGCAGCCTAAAATAGAGCCCATTCAATGGCAAATTCACCTTTGAAAACTCTGTATAAAATGTTAAGACATCCCTAAAAACCAATCTGCATTAGAACGCAGAGAAGAAGAATGGATTTTGAAAAAAGCAGAAATGCTAAATCAGCGTACAGACCTGCTCCGAAGGCGAAGAAAAAGCTCTTGTCGGGATGCTCCTCTAGCAGAGCTTTGACCCTCTTGCCCATCCGCTCATTGCGCTTGTAGATGAGCTCCTGACGGAAGTAGCTGTCAATCTCCTGAGCCGTGATCTGTTCACTAGGAGGCAGAGTGACGTTGTTGAAGTTGGGCACCTGAAATGAAAAAAAAAAAAAAACGGTTCATCAAGAAAAGTTTTTGACTGTGGTCTCATCTTGTACTCTTTTGGTACCTGTTTATGTGCTGATGGTTTGTAATGGATGCTACGTGTGTGTACCTGTGAAGTGTCGTGGTTGAATATGATGGAGTTGAGATCGCCACAGTTGTAGTGCTTAATGAGATCCTCTGTGGTGTAGGGGACCTGCAGACTCCCGGCCCGCAGACTCTCCTGCTGAAGCAGCGTCTGATTCAGGGCAAAAATCACCTACAACAGATGTCAAGAGTAAATAAATTAGTACACTGCATCAGAGAGAGCAATCTATTTGTAATATGTAGGAGGTGATTCCATGATTAGGGTGCCATTTGTGTCCCACATTTACAAATATTAACCAATGAAATATAATCATTAAAATACTTCAAAAAACATTATTTTTGGATTAATCTGTAAATCCGCATAACATCTCGTGCTCGAAGCATAATCTTCCATGAGCCGTCTATTACAGGTAATGAAAAATGTATGTTTTATTTCACATTTACTCAACACTGTTACCTGAACACATTCACCCCTATGAAATATTTGGAATATTCCAAAAGTCACATGTTCAACAACAATTTGCACCATCTGAATTTCTTGAAGATCATGGGAAGAAGAAATTTACATTCCCTCATTCTTTATTTTCAAAGACATTGCAAAATTATAGAATGAAATCAAATTAATAATTTAAAAAAGTTAATTTTAAGTAAATCTTTAGAATGTCCTCAATGTCCTCATGTCATTAGCATGGATGCTAGTTAGCCACATTTTTGTGCATTTGCTAATTCTATGCTAAAAAATAATAATAAAAAATTTCATTTTTGAACTATGATAGAAAATAAAGTTTTAATTGTTAAGAGAGCTAAATGGTACCACCACTTAGAATTTCAACTCAACATTCGACAAGCTGCCCTAAGTTGTTACTTAGCGATAGATGATCAAGTGTTATACAGATTATCGAATGTAAATATCGTCTCTATAGCAACAGGTGTTAGCACTCAAGTACCGGAGACCAGTAAAGGAGAATTCATTGTAAAATACTACAGTATGGCTTTCATTGCCCTTTTCCACTGACGAGGTTCTGCACTTTCCAAGCTCAAGCATCTGGTTCTCAGTCAGCAAAATTGGTTTGGTTCTGGTGCCAGAATGCTGCTGGTCTGGAACCAAGAACCGGAGATGTCAGGAGCTTGGAGGCATCTTCATTGCAAGTTATTTCCATGATGGACTTTAAAATAAGATGTGAAGAACAAAGAAATTTTGAAAATGGTTGTTGGAAAAATGATAAATTAGTATTCTGAGGAATAATTGGGCATATTCCCAAATTGAGGCCAGTATTCCCGGGATAGACTCTGGATCCACCACAACCTTGATCAGGAAAATGCGGTTAGTGAAACTGAATGAACGAATATTTGGCAGTTGCGAAACCAATATATCTGAGCGACACTGCAGCTAAAAGCTCTAAACGTACATCTCTCTTATCTTGTGTGTAATAGTCGTCTAATATGGTGTCCATGTGTTGCATATGACGTGATGATAATGTGTTTTCAATTCTAGAAGCACAACTTGTAAAATCCTTGTTATTTTTACGCTGTTCATTAGTTACTCCTCACATCAGATTATGTAACACACAAACATTTTCAGATTGTTCTGTCATGTTGACTGCAGAAAAACGCAATGAATCTTCAATCACGATCACAGCAAAAGCAACATCGCTATTTTGTTTAGCGCCTTTCATATTTACTCTAAGGAATGACCTAAGATTTAAACAGTATTCATTTCTCGCACTTCTTTTCTCGATCCAAGCTTAGCTAAGGAACAAAAGCTCTCCCCCCCCCACTCCCCTCTCTCTCTTTCTGTCTCTCTTTCCCTCACTCTCTCTCTCTCTCTCTCTCTCTCTCTCTCTCTGTTTCCAAAAAAACAAAGTGCTAACATCAGGGAGTCTTCTCTGAGATCAAAGGCAGCGTGCTGCTTTTCTTTCAATTAGTTCTACTTCTCTTCTTTTTGTTGGTCCTGTTTCAGGAGCTCGCTCTTGTCTCACCATGAAATTCTCCTGTGTTTACCCACTGGCCCAGCAATGTGCCCACAGCCCCTGATTACACACACACACACACACACACACACACAAACCACTCTCTTTACATCGCTCTCAATAGCTCTCCCTTCAACCAAATAACAAGTTTATTTGTTTCTCAACGGGGAAAAATCAATCACGCCGCCAGCCGCCCCCGTGAACAACGCCGCACTGTGGAGCTTTCAGCTTCAGCATGAATTTAGGAGAGTTCTCGTCACTTTCTCTCTCTCTCTCTCTCTCTCACACACACACACACTTGTTCCTTCTCTCTCACACACACTCTGGTGCGGAAGGACTCTTTTCATGTCGTGTGATGACACTCTCTGGCCCTGGCGCCCATTGTTTCAGGGTCTCGTCCAGGCCAGAGGGCGGCAGATGCCTTCTCATCCGGGACAAAGAGCCAGCTCTCCCCCTCCAGTCGTCCTCTCCTCTCTCGTCACTTTCATCCCTCGCTCATCAAAGCATCCTGCTCTGCATTTGAAAGAGGGCCGGCTTTATGCCACTCAAATTAGCCTATCGCCACCCCGCCGGCCACAAAAAAAACTTTTCCCATCTGCTCCGGGGCCGAGCCCCTTTCAGCATCTTAAATCACGGGTGGGGAAGAGGAGGGGGGTGGGGTGGGGTGGGGGGGCGCACTCTTAGAGAATGAGGGAGTGAAAGAAAGGAAAAGTGTGTGGGGGAGAGTGGGAGTGGGAGTGGAGAGAGCGAGAAGGAGAAGAAGAAGAGGGTTTGAACTGAGTGAATTACATTTCTTCCTGTGATCTGCCTCGATGGGTTCATTTATGCGCACACACACACACACACACATACACTTGCATGTATAAACACCCGTGGCACCAAATATCAAAGAATAGTGGTTCTATGAAAGTCAATAATTCTTTGTAATGGAAATTGCTACTTCTCCAGGGCAGGAGAAAGCAAACAAGTAAGTAAGTAAGCAAATATAACTTCAACTTACATTCCCCCAAGCACCCCAACGAAGAAAATAATATAAGAACTAAATCTGAAAACATTTCACACAGTAATACAACATATACTGGCAGAATTTATATATTTTTATATATGGATTTTACATTGAGACTTAACAGCAAATATAGAAGCACATCTCCGGGCCGAGGCACACCAAGCCAACGATGAAGAAATAGCACCAACCAAGGCTCACTCGTTGTCTATGAAATGGTGCACTCAAATTCATCACAAAATTCAACAGCTAATGGCCAACTCACTTCTGTTAATTGCATGCTTGAAAAGTAATAACTCCATGCCAGGAGGGGGCAGTAGTCTGTTCTTGTGATTAAAAACCAGAAAGTGCAGTATTACGGAAAAAAGAGTCTTTGTTACAAACCACACGTGATCTTTCCAGATAATTTCCCGGGAATTACTCGTATTAGTTTTCTATGTCAGTCTTCTTGGGATTTCAATTCTATTGAGAATTCGCATGTGTCCTGATAGACTTGCATTAAATTTCTCTGTGTAGTCCCAGTACTGCTCTTGGTCTTGACTGTAGAACGACGGAAATAGCAAGTGATAGTGATATAAAACAGGTGCAACCAACTTGGGCACTGAAAACAAATAATAAATCCTTAAACTGGGTTTAGTAGTGTTGTGGGAGCTGATGGAGAGAGTGATCAGAAACAGACGAGTGTTCACGTGAATCATGCAGGAACAAACACTGTGAGCAAGGAAACTATGGGTCGTTTTCACCTGTTCACTTGTGGAATATGAGGGAGTCAGTGCACATGCACTAGAGTTACCGAGGGAAAGTTAGCGGAGCAGGTCGACCCGTCAACGTGTTTAGTTGCTTAATGCATCCTTAGTAAGTTTTTCTTTTTTATCTCCAGGTTGACATGCACCACACAGTGACTCCAGGAGGCAGGCGTTTCAACATACTTGGACGAACACCAAGACCAAATGAAGACTTCCATCTCTCTATCTTGTTTAAGCGAAGGCACAGACGAAAAGGTATAGATGTTATCCGAGAAACTCAAGACTTCATGCTTTGAGTGAATACAAGGCCACTTTAATGGACACGCAGTCCTTTTCAGATACACAGAGATGGATCGAGTGCCAGACGTCTTAATGGAAGAGGTTCACGATGTGCTGTTTGCTCAGGGTCACACTTTCCCTTTCACATATTTTTCACTCACCTTCAGTCGAACCCTGCTTGGTCTTGACAAGACAAGCTTGTCGCTGGCCTCAGATCTGAGATCAGATCATCGTTATGGAGAAACCACAACCAAACTTTCCTGCACTAGCATTGGTATGCTGATGACTGATTGCTGTGTCCCCTCATATACCAACGTCTCCGCTGATGGACAGCATCACACTGCCGTGCTAATGTACTTGCTTTACTTACTTAAATGCCTTTAACCTCTCTCTCTCTCTCATGACATCAACCGTTCCACCAGTCAGGAATGCAAACAAGCAGGGAAAAGGCTCATGCACGCAATGCCAGTGACATCATCCGTGCATGGATTTCCCCCCAATGCCCACCGCCGGATTTTTGTGGTCACCCCAAGATCACGAAAAGGATTGTGGAATATAATGTCAAGAACATTTCTTGTTCGCAATAAAAACAGTGTTAGTGTTGAGGTAAAGTTTTAAGCAGACATGCAGCGCTCAGGATTTGCAGCCTGTTTGCTCAGGAGAGAAATGGGAAAGCATGGAATAGGGCTAATTTAAACCAGACCCATGTGGATAGGAAGGGAGGATAAAAGAAAAGAACTTGAGAACAAATAAGTGTGTGTGTGTGTGTGTGTGTGTGTGTGTGTGTGTGTGAGAGAGAGAGAGAGAGAGAGAGAGAGAGAGAGAAAGAACCAGTCTGCTGTTAATGGCTTTGGTTATTTATTATACACATTATGAGATAGTACAGGTTAAAGATTAACTTGGGGGGAAAGAAGTGTTTTATAGGCTGGGAGGTTGCTGGAGCATTACTGAGTAGGGGCGAATACTTAAATTCTTCAAGCGTAACTTCTTTTTACAGTAGTGATCTTTTGCAACATCTTGGCACAATAGCTAGTTTCACAAATTAGCATTGATGCAGTTATGACCATAATTTGGCAATCTGCAGCTGTTCGTCATTCTTTCCTGGACTAGCATCGGCATGCTGATAGCTGATGGCTGCGTCTCCGTCCGCTGATGGACAGCTTCACACTCCCGTACTAATGTTCTTACTTGACTTACTCAAAGAGCATTAACCTCTTTCTCATGACACTGACCTTTAGCATAAGCTTTGATGAAGGTATAACCAAAATCTGGCAATCTACAGCTGGTCATCCTTCTTAAAGAACTTTACTGCTGTTTTCTTTTTCTATAAAAAAATTTAAAAAGTTATTTGCCCAGAATGTTGCTTGACAACCAGCACTCATACTCATCCAACGTCAGCCTAGATGCCAAAATCCACAATCCCACCCAAGCAGCAGAAAGAAAGCTGAGAAACCAGCACGTTAACCATCCTCCTGTCCAAAGGGGAAGATTTTAAATGATGGACGACCATGCCAGTAGTCCTGGATGTGATCTCTGGTGTTAAAGGAAGTTCTCAGATACATCTCCATTTATTCCTTTGGCAGACACTTTTACTCAAAGCGAGGCAAAATCTAATCCAAGTTTAGAGCTTGGATTAGCAATTGAAGGTTTAAGGCCTTGCTCAAGAGCCCAACTGAGGTTCTCTGGCAGGGTAGAGAACTTTCCAGACAGCTTAACTCTTTCAGAAAACACATATCATCAGAAAACGAGACTAAGTTCTGCTTGCCAGTCAGAAGATGAGTTGGTTCATCATGAACAAGACGGTCCAATTGGCCAGAAGATTCATAAACTGTCACTTTATACTCCAACAATAAAGATGGTGGATGAAAACTGAGCTATATATTCAATTCAGTTCAGTTTTATCTGTACAGAGACTGTCCAGAGGTGACAACGATGAGGAAAAATTCCCTGAGATGACATGAGAAAGAAACCTTGAGAGGAGCCAGACTCAAAAGGGAACTAATCCTCTTCTGGGTGACACTGGATAGTGGGATTATAAATCATTACTCTTTGAAAACTGTATAATATAAAGTCAAACAGTACTAAGTGTGTTGAGAAGATTTTGTTTTTATGATTACATCACTTTATGACTTTATGAGTACTTTATGATTACAGCAGCAATTCTTAGGTACATGTCTGCGGTATCCAGGTGCTGAGATTATCCAATGAAGAAAGGCTGAGACTTGGGCTTAAACTGCTTTTGGGAAGTGCAGATCTTTAGGGTATCCATGTGGGACCATCAACAGCAGCAGAAAGTGAGTCATAAATGCAGAAAGCTCCAAGCAGAAGAATCAACTATATACAAACCACTAAAGTGGACAACGCATCAGTCCAACAGCAGGACGAACTTCTGGGTTTTTTCTTTACTACAAATTTACACATCAGATGTAAGACGGCTGGAGGAAACAGTTTCACAGAAAATGTACCCAGAAATTAGTTCGTCTAAAGACAATGTGGAATTTAGTCAGATCTAGTAGGATGAACTGCTGAAATACTAGCTTGAAAGAAGGCTTTTGATTTATATCTGTTATTACGCGTTAAAAGAGCTGCAGATCGAGCGAGCAGTGAAAGCATCCGATCGTTTCATGAAGTGCACAGAGCACTCAGTCTTTCAACAGCAGTTTCTCTTCTGGGCCTGAAAAGACAGACTTGTCATCACTGTGTGTCTGATGGAGCCTGGCTTACACACACACACACACACTAGTGTAGGTCAGACGGGGTGTGTGAGTTTGCTATCTTAGTGGAGTGTGTGCTTTGATCCTCCAGACACTCTGCAGGTCCTGCCTCTGCGAGCTGACCCATGCATTCCACTGGAAAACATTGATGGCACCAGGCTGCCTGGATTACTGGAGTAATGTACACACACACACACACACACACACACATACACACACACACACTCACTCACCAGTCATCATTATGCTCCAGCAACCTTCTTCTTAGAAATCAAGGCACATTAGCAGAGACCAAAAGGCAGAGATTGTGCAAGTGTAGCACAATTCAGGTTTTAAATTACGACAATATTTTCAGTATCATAATAGACTATATCATAAAACATTTATACACAAATTTTGGACATTTTCAGTACTTAGTTATAGTTAAAATAGGTTTAGACACCTACCATTAATTACCACTACACACAGTGACAAGCATCTGATTGGATGTTACCATGTTATGTCAATTTCTTACGTATTTCTTCCTATACGTATTTAAATGCTTTTATTATCACTGAATTCAGAACTTGTGCAAAACTCCACACTGCTTTGTGTCTGTCTCAACTTGTTAGCAAACCTCAGAATATATCTTTCCTATTAATCAGGGTATTTGATATCTACTGATCAGCTCCATTTAGTGTAAAAATGGTTTAAAGTACTCTCAATGTATAAACACTTTAAAAATCAACGGTGTTTATGTAAAGAATGTTTTTAAAGCTACCTCATGGAAACTGCTTGCTGCTACTGTACAATTGCACAGTAGGTAACGCTAGCACATAGCTAACCAGCAATGTGACCGCTAGTAAACAAACTAGCATCTGTTCCTGCTGGATTTCAGAGTACCAGAGTCTATGCTTGTCATATTTTCATTGATTTAGCCACATCACAAACACTAGCTAAGTTAGAAGTTAGCTAGGTATCTTAGCATACAGGTACCACATCACAGGTTAAGCAGCAACATCTGTAACACTGCTGAATCACTTTTGTATTTTACAATAGCATCAAAAGTAGTTTAAATGACAGAAATAAATAAATTTAGCACTGTGCTAAAAAATTAAACCTGTCAGTCTATTCAAGCATTTAAAAAACGCTCAAACTGTATTATAAGGTTTATATTTTTTATTCAAAGCCATGTGGGTCTGTATAATATCTGTACAAGAGGTAGAAAAATTTATTTCTGTAAAGTTTGTAGCAGGAATGAAGACCGATTAGCTGGGTGGTACTACGGCACATTCTCTCTCACAAGCTTTATCATTTATCATAAAACACACACACACACACACACACACACACAGATAAATAAACATTTCGACTATGTAGGTTCAGTCGTACTGACGTCTCAGTGGCTTGTCTGTTTCTATGGCAACTAACACAACATCTGTCCTAGGCCAGAGAGAGAGCAAAACAGACTTCCATACTTCTTTGTGCCTGACAGTCCCAGTAGAAGGCGTGGCTTTTGCAACTGTCAGTCACAGAAGACATTGACTTTGTGCCTGTCAGAGCAGTGAAGGAGGTGTGGCCTTTGTGTTTGTCAATCATAGGAGGTGTGGCTTTTTTTGTGAGTCAGTCCCAGTAGGAGGTGTGGCCTTTGTCCTGTCAGTCCCAGTTGGAGGTGAGGGCTTTGTGCCTGTCAGTCCTAGTAGGAGGCATGGCCTTGATGCCTGTCTGGCCTAATAGGAGGTGTGGTCTTTGTGCCTGTCTGGCCTAATAGGATGTGTGGCCATTGTTCCTGTTGGTCCCTGTAGGAGGTGTTACTTATGTACCTATCAGTCCTAATACGTGGTGTGGCCTTTGTTCTTGTCAGTCCCTGTAGGAGGTGTGGCCTATGTACCTATCAGTCCTAATAGGAGGTGTGGCCTTTGTACCTGTCAGTCCCAGTAGGAGCTGTGGTGTGTATGCCGGTCAATCTCAGTGAAAGAGGCATGACTTCTCTACACTAACACTGTATGTTTTCAGTTGAAATCAAACTGTTTAAACAAAACTGAAACACAGTGAATTATATCGAACTGAATGAATCAGATCATTGGTCACATATAAAGAACCACAACAAATCATCTTGGAAGGGAAAAACATGCCCTTTGAGCCTCTAGAAATCAATGTGTTTGTGCATCTCAGGCTAATCTAAAAAAGTGGGCGTGGCCTTGGATCAGACCATAGAAAAGAGACAGAGAATTTGCAGTCTCTGTAGAAGTAGTAAGATCATTACAGGAATTATCAGTCAGCTCATCAGAAGTTGTCTGTCTGTCATCTGACATCGTCATCTAACATTGTCTGACATCAGTTGTCTGTCTGTCAATCAGAAGACCTGGTTAGTGCACAGAATCCAAAATGTTGTTTGACATGCTCTTCAGTGCAGCAGAAATGATGTGAGCTAATGGCTCCTTCAAGAGTGTTGTATTATGTTAAGAGAGTACAAACTGCGGCTTTCAGTCTGCCATCGCCACTTATCCAACTGAACCACTCAGACATGCAGACACACTCACACACATACCTGCACACAAAACTACCTTTCTGTTACATCTCTCTCATACTTTAAAGAGCCTCGCTTACCTTCGTGCTCGGCCGCAGCCAAATGTTTAGCCTGTCAGGGGGAATCAGTATCAAATACAAAAGCATGGCGGCCTCGCCCAGCCCACATCGGTCAATCACGCTGCAGCATGCCAGACCCAAGGGATTGTTTGAAAGCAGTGTAAAGGTGTTGGTCACTGACAAAACCTCTAGTGTTTTATTTCCGCAACCTAAATTTTGTCCAGACTGAACACAGAAAATGGCTTCACAGAGCAGCAGAGGAAGTTTAAAGAAAAAAAGAGAGAAGAACAATAAAGTACTAAAACCTGTGGTAGCCCACAAAATCATGATAGCACAGCATTTACAAAACAAACCAAACGTCACACAAAGGGAGAAAGCGACAACATTAGCATTAGATATTTAGCTGGCTAACTAATAAAACTGGCTAATTAAATTAGCTTCAAGTGGCTAAACTGTTTAGTGGTTAAATTGTTTTCTGGCTAGTTTGCTAAAAGTCCCAATGTGTATATTCTAAGCAAATTGAACAAATAAATAACAAATGGTTTATGAACGTTTCCACATCAATAATGGAAATTGTGAGTTTTTCATGTTGAAAATGTCCTTTAAAGCTTTGTCTGAAGCTAGCTTAATCTGGCTAATCCTAGCTAGCTACAGAAGATTTGAAAGTATATGTTGATGACAGAGTGCTAGCTGGAAATTTATTCCAGTTTCCAAACCTTGCATAAACTTTTAGCTCTTTTAGGAAGTACAGTACACATATTAATTAGACATATTAATCTAATGTCCTGGAGCACTTCCAAAATAAGAAACCTTAAAAGCAGTGTTCTTGAAAATGAAAAAACTACACTGTCAGCTAGCAAAAAAAAGTGGCTAATCCTAGCTAGTTAGGTTAATATAACGCTGAAGTTAAATGTTTTAGGTTTGTTTGTTAGCCAAAAAGTCAGACCCCATACCTTACGTTAACTACACCTTACACATTCACATTAATCAAATGGTAAAAACTTGCTAGCTAGCTTGAATGGTAAACAATTTATTAGTTATTTATTATTAGTTATTTATTAATGCTTTGTTAATGTTGTCACAGATTCTGTGTTCTTCCAAGATTTGTCAACTGTTTGCAATTTTTACACATTAAATATGAGAAATCTCTAATGCACTGTGTCTGCAGCTAGCTTAAAGTGGCTAATTCTACCTAGCTAATGCATTGTTAATAAAATACGACGTCAAACCTTTCATAACCTTTTGCTAGCTAGAAATTCATGTGCCAACTACTTTCAAAAACCTTATTTTTGCTCATTTTGTTCTGTCTGTCCTTAATGTATTTGTGTCCCGCCTTAACTTTGTCATGTTCTGCCTTAACGTTGTTGTGTTTATCTTTTGTTTGCTCAGTAAACACAAAGGACATTCAACCGGTCATGCAAACATGATTAGCCGCTACCCTGCAGCCTCGCTAAGCATCCATAAACAATCGAATTCTCCAACGATATACAACCCAACATCAACCTTTTGGCCTGAGCTACTGTGGCTTTTCTCTTTGCCATGCGTTCCTGTGATGAAAATGCATGTATGGAGATGCTTGAAAGAGAAACTGCTGCATGCGTAGTGGAAAAAATTTGCGGAGAACCTCTTCAAACCCCCCCTCCTCGGATGCAGAAGCGCATGCGGTGTAAAACGATCAGCCCTCGGTGGTTTCTCAACCAACTGCAAAACTAATGTAGACATCTCCGAGCTGCCTGACTAGCAAACCGCTAACGCCACTCAACAGTGCATAAATACAGGGCTGACACACACACACACAAACACACACACACACAGGCAGATATGCCCAGAGCTTAGCTAGCCACTGGATTCTGGTCATACTTTGAAACACACTTGAAACAGTTGCAGTATAAATCCACAGGAACCAAGGGAGCCTGGCAAGCACTAGCGCTATATGGAAATGTATTTAAAAACGAGCTCCCATGCACTTAAATCAAACAAAGTGCAAGAGTCGCGAAAATGTGTGGCGCGAATAAGGAAAAGACAGATGTGGTAAAGGTAGCAGCAGCAGGACTGAGTGAGTGAGTGAGTGAGAGGAGAGAACAGAGGGCTTCTTGTCACTGAGTTTCTGCAGCTTTTTATGAGGTGGGCACATGGAGGCGACCAAAAAAAAAAAATCCCCCCATCCCCAAAGACAAACACACTCCGGGTGTAAATGACCCCGAAAACACCCGCCGTTTCATCTGGGCGTGTGGAATTCTCTCCAAGCCAGGACAAAAAGTAAACAATACAGGGAGGGGAGTGCAGAGGGGGGGTGGCTACTGAGCTCTAAAGGGAGTGGGGGAACACACACACACACGCACACAGAGTTAGAACGCAGGCCAGACAGTGAGCGCTGGAAACCCACAGACTCCCGTTTGATTCACTTTACATGTGTTTGAGCGGCGAGAGAGCGAAGGACGGAACTTCAAAAAGAAGTGAGTGGCAGCGTGAAACGGGCTCCGACGGGGCTGTTTTTTAAAGCGACTCGAACACGCATGCATGAGCTTTTGGCACTGTAGAGGAGGCCATTGTGGAACAGGACCTGAGCGGGAGGAATGTACAAACTCCGACTCATCACTGATCCATAGATGCGTCAGTGAAGGCGTCACCTTACTGTAACCACAGCTCATAATACTACACTGTACAGTGTAAGGAACTGAAGACAGTCAGGACATGAATTATATAAGTGAGAAAATGAACCAAAGTTAAGCTAGACAATCTTAAGATTCAGTATTATGTCATTTATATGCAGTCCTGCTTGTAGGATGTCTCCTTGTATATGCACAAGTGTTTACTCACAGGTTTCCAACAATTTGTAACAATTAGCATGAAATCGTATAAACAGTGGCGAAGTCTGAGGTTAGGGTCAGGGGTGTTTGTAGTTTGGACCTTTTCTTATGACTCAATTCATATGTAATTAAATGAAATCCAATCACATCTGGTTAGATCATTTAATAACTGGATATATGTATAAACTCTGAGTTCTATATGGTTTATAAATCGAATTCTCACTTTGCTAAATATCAGCTAGGCCAAATTTCAAAATGTCATTATGTATAGGTTATGTGAAAAGTCCAGTATAAGAAAAATATGTTTCAATGAAAACTTTTTGGGTTTGTTATAAAAGCAAAAATTTATAAAGTACTTTATAACTAAAGTTATAAAGTAAAAATTGCTTTAACTATTAAAAATTGCTTTAGCTTTAAGTTTTGCTAAAAACTTTTTGCAAAACGAAGAATTTCCACAGCAACTGCAACATACTGTATCTAAGTAGTGAACATTTACAAGTAAAGTAACAAACAGTAAAACAGTAAAATTATTGTAGTGAAATGAGAAACATCAATAGCGAATGCAATAAGTACATTTTGATACTTTTGTGTAAGTTTTGATACTTTCGTGATTTTTTTTTTTGCTGTGTGAACTTTGCTACGGTCTTGCTCTGTGCTAAAATACTTTGTGCTAGCTTAAAAAATTATTAAAAAAAAAAATTAAAAAACAACTTTATAATACTGTAGCTAAAGTATTTTATTTGATTAATTATTAATATTTTATAGCAGGATTGAAAATTTCAATATTGAATTCAATTCAAAATTCAATTTAAATATTGAATATCTATACTGTGCTGATTTATTCATGATTTGTCACTGTCTGAGACAGCAGGTTGACAATAATGTGTGTGTATGTGTGTGTTATGTTTGTGTCTGTCAGGAAGTCTGTCAGGGCAGCAATGAGTGGTTCAACAGCTAGAGGTGTGAATTCACCATCTGCCTTTCGCTGCACATTAGCCATGACACTCTCTCTCTCGCTCTCTCTCTCTCTCTCTCTCTCACACACACACACAGAGTGTGTCCCTCTATTTCCCTGTCGCCAGCCACTGTCTGATCTCACTGAGTATTTCTCTCCTCGTCCTATTAATCACGTCGAGTGAGTCGGCTGTTTACAGTCAAGACACAAGCCAAGAGTCAGCGAGCGTTCTCTCGGTCTATTAGAAGCAGCTGAAGGCACGGTAGTGTACACCAACAGCCTAGGAAGCTCCCTATAATCTAAACAAGTGCACTTACCAGAAACATACCAGATAGATTGGAACAATCCGGATAAAAGCTTAAACTTTTTTAATTAGCAAAAGCATGGCTATGCTTTGTTTGAATAGCATTTGACAAATCCTAACATTAACAAATGGCGTGATGGATTTGGAAAGCTTTGGACAAAAATGACAAAGACCTCTAGAGGAAAATGTGTGACACCTGTTTTCAAAGAAAGAACATCCACAGCAAATACAACACAAGGCCAGTTTGATAGTTTTACACTTAATTTTAAGAAAAAAGGACTTTTTTTGGTGCTAGTCTTGTACCTGAGTTACACAGCTAAAATAGCTAAGCAGTAGATGTTTATGAGCACCAATTAGCATGTTATCATATTATTTTGCACAGTATAAACTACACACCTAGAAAGGCTAAGCTGAAAACCATAGTGGCGGCCATTTTGAAACTGAAATCATTGATCTTACAAGTTTGGTGTACAAAGTTTGTGTCAGAGCAACAAGTCTCATGTAACAAATGGAAGTTAGCATTAATTAGCATGTTTTCATGTTACCTGGAAGCTAAAATACGGTCAGCTCAAATCTTATCTAGATGTTAAATCATTTCAAATATCACAAGTCTATGTGCCTCCTTAGCACTAATTAGCATGTTATCATGTTACCTGCAGCTCAAACCACACTAAATAATCTCAAAAGTTAATAAGTAACACATCAGTGTGGTGTGTGACACTGTATGACATATATCTCTAATAAAAAAATTATCCAAAAAAACTATAGCACTGTACACAGGTAGCTGAAAACTGCCATTTTGAATCTGAAACCACTTGATTTTGCATGTTTGGTGTAAAAGTTTGTATGAGAGCTACAAGTCTCATGTACCTAATGGAAGTTAGCACTAGTTGGCATGTTATCATGCTAATTGCATGCTAAAATATCACGCAAGCAGCTCAAACCTTATCTAAATATTAAATCATTTAGATCTACTGGAGTGGCAGCCATTTTGAATCTGAAATCACCTTATAAAATCACACAAAGCTGGAGAGCTACAAGGCTCACCTATCTAAGTAGTGTGAGTTAGCCCTAATTAGCACTGTGTAAACTGACTGCTAAATTAAACACACACTCAACTCGGGTATTTTTGAGGTGTTAAATAATCTCAAATATAATTATGAAACTCATCTCTGTGGTTTGTGACACTGTATGACAGTTTATGTATCTATTATAAGAGCACTTAAACAACACCACATAAACAACAGTCACCATAATGACTATATCTCTTGGTGTGGTTTATATACAGTATATTTAAAATACTGAACTATTCTGTTATTTTATGAAATGTTTCATAAAGAAATGGTATAGAAATACCATTTATGCTTTAAAATAATGTAATTAATGTAATGTTTAATTAATTCATGTAATTAATATACATTAATGTAATGTGTGATAATTAAAGTGCTCTTCAGCATTATTTGTTAGCTTCTACTATTAGTTAGTGCTAATATGTGAGAGCTCCAGTCCAAAACTAGTCAAGCGAATTTGGACACAAAATATAGTGTGACTCGTCTGCCACATTTCTGTGGAAACTTGATGTCAGATTAATTAGACATAATTATTCAGAAGTGCAGTTGGCATAATTGTGCCTACTTTTAAGACCAAATTCAACCAGGAGTCTTTGTGCACAACTGCTCGCCTGTATTCCAGAAAACTTCAGTCTGACTAAAGAGCTTCTGAGAGCCAAAGGCAACAGGTTAAAATCCCACCAGACTCTGTTAACGCTCGCAGGGCACTAATGCATTAGCACGTTAAAGAGCGGTGTGTGTCTGCCAATGAGAGGACAATAGAGGCTATAATTGGTGCTGAGCACAGCTCACACACTTGGTAATTGGGCAGAGTCATTATGGGTCGACACAAATGAGTCTCTCAGCAGTTGTTTCACTGCAGGGGAAGAACAATGGGGCAGGATGATGGGGTTTATAAAGCTCACACTGCTACTGGATTAGCACTACGAGAATAGCGCTACTAGAATAGCACCGTATACACAATACAGTATATATGACATGATTATTTAATACAGTAAGGTGAGAGGTCACACTTCTGACTGCATTTTATCTGTAGCTGTTATCGCTGACACGTCTAGACAGATATAATACTGTTTTGTCAATCAGTACAGATGCTGTTTACTGTAAGAAAAACAATTCTTTACAATCAGCGGGATCTCTGCATTACATACATTTTTATTCTAAAATGAAAATGGTAAAACAAGGAAACGGCTTTTTATTTTTTATTGCTGTTTTTCTCGGCACACATTGAATTAACCTTTTCCATACATTTTTTCTTTTCAGATTGACTCTTCTTGTTTCAATGCACGGAAGACTAGAAATCAAATATTCATGAATCCAAATATGAATAAATACCTGAACAGAGACCACCTGGAAGTACAAGCAGGCCATTTAGGGGCATATCTCTGGTTAGAATGTGGAACCTTATTCTGTTTTTCATAAAAAGTTATGCTGAAAATAGGATCAACATACGCAAAAATAAATTTGTAGTGATTAAAATTTTGTTAAATTACAGCACCTGGAAAATTTTGCTCATTTTTTCAGCCGTCATGTCGTCCATCACCCTCTTGCTATTTTTGAAAAGCACACAGTGACCCAATATAAGCAGCACATCCGGACCTAATGCTAATCTTTAATCTATTGTTCTTGCTACTAGCTACCCAGTAATGGCTGATACACATCTGGGTCATTTGTTAATTTTAGCTCCAAAATGAATCGGAAACAATCAGCAACAATCAACTATGAGAGCTTGTTTGTAATATTTATTGTTTCTAAGCCAAAAACCTTTTTGTTTTTAACATCTTGTTTGCATATTTTTTTTTTTCCGTTTTGAAATAAAAAACCAGTGATCACAACATAAGTGGCTCCAGAAGGCTACCACATATTACATAAACCTCCATAAAAAACAATACACATTTACAGCTAAACACTATTACACAGGTGTTATGGCGGAAAAAGACGTGACAAACACAGTCTCACCGACGCCCAGAGACTCGCACACATAAAGTGTTTTGTTCAACTTGCAAACACTCATGGAAAATGAAGCCGTTGCCAGCAGTTCAGAAATAAAGTGTAAAATGGGTGAGTCTGCTTTAATGGAAACGTTCCATTTAACGCTCGGACAAGAAAAGGTCATAATTCCAAGCTAGCATAAATAGCACAGCAAGTTATTTGTGTAACGCATATTAGGCATTTGAAAAAGAGAACGAGCTCGTAATATCTTTAATTACATCTGCGTCTGGCCTGGATGATGTCGTTTAGCCCTGCTCCATTTGATCGCGTCGACTTTAATCTAGGGTTTTATCAAAGCTCTGATCTTGGTTAGCTATCAGCAAGGCCGAGGTTTTGATACAAGCTCTTTCGCTTGTCATTGAACATTTAATTCTGCACCTCCTTGATTAATTGTGTTTACGTATGGTACTGAAATGGAAAATAGATGTTATTGTGTCCTAAATACTATATTTAGCCCAAGACTAAGCATGAAATTTACTCAGAGAACATTACTGGTTAAAATATGGTCTGCTTCTCGGTGCCTACAGTCTCACATCCTTAAACCGGAGGATTTTCTGGGGGTTTTCTTTTTCGTTTCTCGGGCTCTATCCCTGTCTGTGTCTCTCTTTCTCCTTCTGAGTTTGGATGCTGATCTGATTAAGGACGGTCGCTTGAGGACAGTCGACTGAGGATGCACGTAGACACTCCTGGCTCTGATAACCTGCTGTGAGAGACAGGAACGTCTCCTCAAACGAACGCTAGCTCGGCTGCAGAGAGACTGAAAAGATCTCGAATAGCAGACTTCCTTTAATCTCACACAGACATCTGTAAATAGAGACGTCTCATTTCATAACTTCATCTGGAGCCGTTGACGAAAATGCAATATGAGCTCGGAGCGGAGACGTGTGCCGGCGACTATGCAGTTTGGCACACAAGGTCACTGGTTTAAATCTCAGATATGGCACAAGGGCTATCTCAATTACCTGCCTTTTCTCTAAGCTCTGTCCATCAGCAAGGTGCTTAACTCCTGAAGTGCTCGAGGGCGGCTGCAACGTGACACCCACGTCTCCTTCCTCACCCCCCCCTGCATTAGTGCCCTGAACTCTCCCAAGACTCTTCAGTGTTCCTTAGTGGGTTTATTTCAATAGCTTCATTGACGCTGATATGGATAGACGGCATATCCATGGTATCCGATACCATGAGTGTGTTCACTGGCCACCAGCATGTAGGCAAGGTCCTGGTGGAAGTGACGGCACAGCAACACACAGGGCACAGGCTGGAAAATCATATGAGGTGGAATGGTCATGTTTAGCTTTCTCGCTGAACAGTACAGGAACAAATCTGTAATCCAGCATTTTCTTTGACCGTAACTAAAGACCTGTGCTTAACTTGGTTCCCCTTCTTGCCTGAGTATCATGAGTACCAAACAGTGACAGATGGGTGAAGATAGAAATAGTGCCAATCACCACTAAATTGTCCCAAAATATTTCTGGCTACCAAGCTCCTAAGGTCATGTAGCGACTCTCTGCCAAAGTTTGTTTCTACTTTTTGGCTGCTTTATAAGGCAATATCATATATTTATTCGCAAAATTTAAAGTTTCTATTTATTCCCACGTTGTATTCTTTTCGGGTTGCTCATATTTAGCTTGATTTTTCATTGATTGTGCCACCCATCATCAATGCAAAAGCCATGATCTTCAAGTTATGCTGAATCCCAAATAGTTTCTTATTAACTACACACATATATATATATGCTCACTACATAGAGTATAACATAATTAGCACCGTATATGCCTGACAGACCACTATTTGAGTCCCAGCCACAAAAAAGCATGACTTTGTTGTACTTTAACATCGTCCGACAAAGTCTGCACTCACCATTTTGTCTATTTTTGCTGCGATTAAAAGTATTGGCACCCATGGGATCATTTGAGTTGTCTGACCTGAGGTGGGTTTCCTACCACACAGTCCGGCACAGCAATATCCTAAAGTAAAGTAGTAAAATTTTGCAGCTTTCATTTCAAAAATCATTTATTTGTGGCTGCTTTAGAATGGTTTAGAATCACATTTTTTTTTCATGGAATGCTTCGGATATATTTAAACACAATCTATTTAAAATTATTTTCTTGGTGCAAATGTGTACCTTGTTTTTATATTTATTACCCTACACAAGATGCATGTATAATCCGTACTCAAGTTAGGCTGATTCCCAAATGGCTTTGTATTCACTACACTGTATTCTTTGATATTGCTGTGCTCAAGTGACCTATATGAACCCAAGGGTGCCAATACTTTTATCACAATGAAATAACCAAGTGCTTGGTGTGCCTTGACAGGACACTATTTGATATTCAGTAACAGAAAAAGCACGCAGAATTTTTGTTGTATTTTACCATTGTCTGACCAAATTTTGACATTTTGTCGATTAAAATATTGGCACCCCCGGGTTCAACTGGCTGGTTTGCATGGTTTTTACCAATCTTGCCCTTCCACAATGGGAAGAGAATGGGAAGTGACCTGGGTGTGGATAGTTCTGGATGTGAATTCATAACTGTTCCATTCTGTTCTGTCTGGAGGAAAAGTGTTATCAGGTCTTTATTATATAATTTAATAAGTGATGTTGGCTGTAGGATCACAGAATGAAGTGCAGCTCTCGCAAATTCAGAAGCTTCTACCAATCCAGAAGGATTAAACATATCACTGTCTGTCTGAAAGTCTTGGAAGAGCATGAATGAGAAATACGCAGAGACAGGATAGCATGCAGTTAATCCACATTTTGTCTAAGGCAATAAATCCAGACAGATCAAATTCAGCGGTCTTGACTCATTGCAGCGTCAAAACAATTGTCTGCGCTTTGCAGTCTTAGTCAAACTCCCCATAAACTCCCCAACATTACTCTCTACTCTCTTTGCCTAAGACGAGCTGAATTGAAACCACCTGTTATTCCACATCTTGGGCATGTGAGATCTGTTTAAACAGCGTGCAAATCTGGCCAATGTGAATTATGATTTCGGTATGGATATGGTTTACTGCTGCTATTTTTGTTTCCTTTGTAATCATCATCCGCCTCGGGGAAGAACAGCATTATACAATCCGTCTCAATCTGGGTACTTGACTCTAAGCACATGGAGGAATTATTATCACTACCCAGAATTCAGCTCACCACAGAAAGCATGAAATGGTGTAGTGTGTGTTTTGTTTCCGCTCTTGATGGAAATATCGGTCATTTGGATTTAATCTGATTAGTGAGCGCTTTGGCCATGTATTCCACTCCGGCCAAATTCCCCGGAGTGTGTGGCTCGGTGCCTAAATACTGCCAATACAAAGAAGACCACCGCTGTTTGGGAGAGTCTAAGCTCCACTGACTTCCAGGCATTTCTCTCAACACACTATTAAAAGATCTAATGCCTAATGGGGATATGCGGAGAGACGCAATGACTGACAGCAAGATTAAATCCATTCAAATTCAATTCAATCGAACAACCTTGATATAGTAAAAACTACCACCTGCGCTAAAGACAAAATAGTTTTGGCCGATTTTATTGAGAGAAGCTACTGAATTCTTGAATTTTTTATGCATTCGGCAAAAGAGTTAAAATTATTTTCTGAAATTTCCATTATTTTCATTTTTCTGAGTCTGGTAGATTTTAATGGAGACAGTGGAAAAATAGTAGAGTAAAATGCTAAATTCTTTAATGTTGTCTCTCTCCATAAGAGTTATAATTATTTAGCAACATGTCATACTTGTGTGGGGAAGTTCTGAATATTATTGCTAACAATATTAGCCGTAAACATCGTTAACACTTTGTTAACAACATTTCAGCAAGTCCACACTGAGAACAGATAGCTCCTGCATACCTTCCTGCATATAACCTTGTTTATGTCAATGTCCCTGTGCTGCATATAGACACTGATTTGATTCTGAGTGGTAAACTATGTTCCCAAACTCAGAAGTGGCGTACAACTAGTAAAATCCAACACAGTTTTTATCCTACGTGTTACAAAACTCCCAAATTGGATTACCCAATATTTCAACTTTCAAACTGGTTGAAACATGAGATGGTTCTTGAAAAAAGTTGACTGGCTCCTTGAACCAGCACCACCACCGTGTCATTGGAAAAGAGGATATCAGTAACACAAATCACACACAAATGGTCATTTCTTTCACTGTGAAAAGTGAAACAGGTTGAGTTGTGCTGGTGCTATCAGCTGGAAAAAAACCTCATATTGGAATCCTACACATGCAGAAATATTCCTTTAATGCATGCCATGTGTGCAAATACTATTTATCATTATGGGGTGTTTGGGCGCCAAAGCTTATTAAAGGTTTTTGCAGGGTGTCACATTTACAGCACTGTCAAAGGACAACTGTTTCTGGATTAGTCAAGAAGCTGAGAAGGACATGATGCAGTGTTCATTCGTTCATCCTCAGTCACCGCATTATCCTAGTAACGGTGAATCCGGAGTCTATCCCGGGAATGCTGGGCGTGTACCACTCTGGGAATACACTCTGGATGGGATGCCAGTCTATTGCGGGACACCATACACACATTCATTCACACCTAGGGGCAATTCTGAGTAGCCAATCAACCTACGTGGGAGGTGGGAGGAACCGGAGAATCCAGAGGAAAGGAAACGAGAAATTCCATACAGACAGTAACTCGAGCGCAACCTTGCCATCCTGTTGTACATATCTGGAAATAATTATAATGACATCCATAAGCTTGTACATTTATTCATGGAATTTGATTCACAGAATCACAGACCACCACCTCAGGTGTCTCCTTTTTACTTCACACTTACGCCCCGTTCGTTCGTATTCATCAAGTGTGTCATATAGCTGCATTCCATTCTGGGACTTTGTATCTAACTTTTGCGCCAATGTCTCCACTACTTCTGCATTTGGATTTTTTATGACATTGACTGCCAACAACCAACAAATTAGCACGGAATTGCTAAACACATCACAAATATTTTAGTATAAACATATTTAATGTGTTTCAGGGTGGAGTTTTCCTTGAAGCCGATGAACCTGGAGGAGGAGGTTACCACACATTCTTCCATGTTCTTCTTGGAGATGGATGGAAACTAAGCGCATCATCATTCATCATCTGTACGCTTCATTACCATCCGTGACAGCAGCCAGACCTGAGTACTTCCCTTCATTCTCCAACCCTATGCCACCTACACCACCTTGATTAGGGCTGCTCCAGCTCTTTGGCTCCTAGTACGTTTCTCCTAATGACTGTAGTCTAGGAGAACCTTTATCCAAGATCAGCAGTGTTCTGAGAAAGTGCAGGGATGTTTTGGATGGGCCTGGTGTTTTTTTTTTATGTGACAACCTAATCATTCTTCTTAATAAATGTGGAGTCCTTGCACACCACAAGGTCTGGGAACTGCTATATTTCCTGGAGGAGATGAGTTTTGACATTTCGAGTGTCTTATAAAGATTTGCTGCCTTAAATGAAAGATATTTAACTCTGAATGATGAGAGGTTTGGTGATGAATGCTAGTTTTGTTCATAATTTTTATGCTCGGGATGGCTCACCATGCAAAAATGGCTGCATTTCAGGAATTATATCTTTTTAGCCCAAACTATAATTATAATGGAATGCTACTTAAACGATATTTTCCTGTCTTTACTGTATTATTAGCTTGTTAGAATTATATTGTGGTAGCTTTTCCTCAATGACAAACATACAAATTTACTGAAACATGACCTTTCTTAGAAACTCCAGCAACACTCTGTACCAAACTTATTTTCCTTGTCACTGCTGTAGTACCAACATGATACATCTTTTTTGCACCTTTAGTAAGTATTTTTCAGTTGGAAGCTTGAAATATAATATAACTTAGCTTTAATGTAGCTTTAACCTACATTCATGCTAGCAAGTGACAAAGCCATATGGGGATTGTTCATTTTCTTCAATTTGTACAATTTTATGCAAATTATGCAATTTTAAAGCAATGAATCCAAACAACTGGCTTCCTCGGACCAATCCTATGACATGCGTGTTCCGACTTTTCTTCAGTTCCCACTCACATGTTGAGCTCCAACCTGCAACTCTGGCTACCATTTAATGTTTGACATGCAGAAAATGGAAGAAAAACTTATCCTGTCATGTGTGAGCTCTCTTTAAATGTGTGAGACATTACGAAGAAAGCAGAAGAGCTCATTCGTGCCTCTGGGGAGTACATGTAGCTAGTACAGTTAGCTAGCTTTACTAATATGTTAACAAATCTAGTATATACGTGTCGTAGCATAAATCAAATACTGATTAGTGTGTAATTTATTTTATGTTTAACTAGCTAGCTTTAGACACTCCATATACATACCGCTGTTTCTCATTGTAACTTAACAAAATGCTGGATAGGCCACACCCACAAGCTACGACAGTAGCATCACCCGCAAAAAACAAACTACAAGTGATTTGTTGCATCAGGGAAAAGTACAGTTTAGTACCTTAGTTTCTGAGAGTGAAGTCTTAGGAATCAGAGCTTCATCTTCCATGATTGTATTTATTACCCTTCACAAGGCACATGAAAATATTTCAGACAATCTTCGGCCTGTCCTATCCTAATAACAGCAATTACACCAGCAGGACCTGAGTACACAGCACAGACCTGATGTCTATGAGCGCCGGCTCTGTGCTTAGCCGTCTGAGTGTTAGCTTAAAATTGCCATGAGTAATCCCCTTAGTTCCGTCCCCGTATTAGCCCCAAATTCCAGCAGCCGCTACATGATTTCTGAGCGGCTCTGTGTGCTTTGAAGGACACTCGTAATTGCGGGCGCCTAATAAGCCGACTCCTGCAACAAGGGCGTTTTGAGCCCGATTCAGACGAAAACCATTACTCTCAAATTTATCTTAATAACGGAAGACACGCCAGGAGCAGACTATTTGTTCAGCTGATAGAAACCCCACACCTGCTGTGGCCTCCTGTCCCTCCACCAGTCACAGCCACTCATCTGCCTTGTGAAGCTTTAAACGCAGCACTGCAGCACTTTCCCTCCCAAGGGCTTGTGGTAATATTTCAGCTCTAATATTGCAGACACAGCACTTTCAGTGGCAGAAATATGTTCCAAAAGAGTCTCACATGGCTAAAGAGTACCAGAAGACATGGCAGCTAGTGGAAAATCTGACTGTATCATGCATTTTTATGCTGCATTACTTATAGAAAACAAGGTTCCTCAAGGATTCGTTGGATTATTGTTGGTAAGTTTGATCGGTCTTTTAAGATTGTATGTCAAACACTGTATGTCAAAGAAAATCATGAATTTAGGGCTTTATTTGTATGACATCCTAACTAAAACACTATCAATTTTCAAACCTTTTTTGTTAGAATTGTACATTTGAGCATGAGAATCACCCACCTGGGAGAAGTTCAACCCATTGAGAGGATGGCACTGCTCCTCGACCTTCTCCACAGCTCCAGTCTTCTTCTTCATCCTCTCTGCCTCCTGAGCCAGGTAGAGGTCCAGCACAGGAACCCCACGCGTCTTAATGTCCGCCTCGGTCAGCGAGTTCACCATGAGCATGACCCACACGGGCCGTTTGCGCTCCCAGTTGCCTGCAATGGCGTTGAACAGGTAATCGGCATACAGGCCCTTGCCCCGCTGATCCGGAGTCATCCACGATGGCATCATGAGCTTGACGTACTCCAGGTGCCTCTTCAATCGGCGGTAAATGTCTCTCGGCAGAACGTCCTGCAGGTTCTCGCCCTGCGGTAGCAGCTGGCACCGCGTCAGTGCCGAAATGGTGTACGGGTCAGTGAGGTCCAGCTCAAAGTACACAATATTGCTCTCCTGGAAGGCTTTTTTGGAGTTCTCCGGGATGTAGTCCCAAACCCGTGTGTAGGGCACGTGGATGGTGCCGTAGAAATACGACGGTGGGTCACGCTTGATCGTCCACAGGAAGGAGTTGAGCTCACTTTGCTGCGAATAAAAGAGTGTAAGCGGTGATCAGTGATCACTCACACGGTTGCTGTGACAGCTCTGCTCATTTCTCATGATCAAATGACCTGAAACATGTTGTTATAAAGGTGTTATAAACTGGTATTCATGCTGAATTTCAGAAAGACTCATTAATCCTATCTGAATATTACTTTGGGATCTGCTTAGTTTATATAAGAAAGAAGTTGTAATGGCGTTATTATACAGCTGAGGCATGACATGCTGAGACGTTGCAGACTAACTGTAATTGGGCCTGATATAGGAACAATATAGGAAATGTTCCCAAATATAGGAAATAACACTTTTCCCAAATGTTTATTGGAAGGGCGCTAATTGCTGTAATGAGCTGTTAATATGTCATTTAATGCAATACACGTCGCAGGACAGCAAAGATT